>NC_089852.1:16925706-17259706 GCF_036373705.1 Amia ocellicauda
TATTATGAAAATGTATGGTAAGGATGTTGTACGTCTACCAAGAAAGTTTCATAGTGTCTCACAAGGCCTGCAGTGTAACCCATTGTTTCAGAGAGAATAGCACTAAAAACATTTAATAGTTTTCGTGCTTAAAGTTCTGCCATTATTGCTATAAATAGAACATCTCTGGGATGAACTGCAGGGCGAATCAGGAAGAAACTGCAGAATGCAACCTCTCTCATTGCACTGTGTGAGGTATGACAATTTTTCTCTGGCTTGCAGTAAAATAATGACAGAAATCCTTAAATCCAAGGTTGTGGCTGCACAATTTTAAATGCACTATGAATAACTGGTATTGATCATTTACCAAAAGCCTTTTACTTGTATTTACTAGTAATTCTTCTCTGTTTTTTGTGGCATCCCTTTTTGACATCATCTTCACAAATTGTGTAGTTAATCTCTTTTTGGTGACACAGAGGCTGTGGTTGGATCATGGGAAATGGGATAGCTTGGAATTGCAGCATATTGACTGGAGGTTGAAAACGCAGCCTACACACCCTTTATTGTGGGCATGGTAACTTTCGGTTATTTTAACATGTATTTTTTCATTATTTGTATTGGAAAGAGTGGTAATGATACCATCCAAGAACACAGAGTGTTTGGTGGAGTCTGCCTCTTGGACAGGATACTGAAGTTATATTTGGAAAACTATAATTCCCCCACTAGAAAAGGACATCTCCTTATATTTAAATGTTATATAATTATAGCACGCTCCAGCCAAAGAAATGCTGTCAATGTTTTTTTGTATTCATTCTTCAAACAACAACATCAAAATGAAAGAACACTTCTGAAATGCTGGTTTACACTGCTGTAATCCACAGTCACAGAGTATGAAACAGCACTTTATATGACATGTTGTCCTATATATTACAGACGTGGGTAACCAATCAGTTTTTGGTTCAGCTGTGTCCCAGTCCTAGTCCTGGCCGAGTTTTCTTTCTTTTGAACTCTTAAAACATATTTGGATGAAATGTAGGCCTGTTTTTCTTTTCCTGAAATTGATTTGCAGACTAATGGTTTACAATGAATGCTTCCCACTTAATTTATTTCTCAGGACAGGCAAGTGTTTTCGATTCAACTTGCAGCAGTGAGATATTAAATGTATAAGGGTCCTGGTTGAATAATAAAAAGGGTAACCACAAATCCGTCTCACCTGTCGTTATAAGAGTTTTTTTTTTTTAATAATTTGTAATAATTTTAATAATCTGATAGTAGCTCTTAAGGTGCAGCTTTTCACAGACCTGTACTGGCACCAGTCGATCTCCATTCACATTTATTGCATCTCACCAGATAGTATTTAGTTGTTGGGGAATATCGCTGTGCTTGTCAGTGCTCAGCAAGGCTTTCCTTCAGGTCAGGTTCAGCAGAGCGTGATTTACACAACTCTCTGCAGTGTAGTTGTGTTTTGCCTTGGCAATAAAACCAATAAGGGGAAACTAACCTCTTTGTGCCTGTGTGATACAAGCCCAGATATGAAATTAGACTTGTAAATGGTACATAGTTATATTATTCATCGTGCTAGACTGATTTCAGAGGTTTCAAGTTTACTAAGAAAGGGCATGTTCAGCTGCTTTAGCCCTGATGAGGCGTATCAAGCTGAAACCATATTACTCTCACAAGCTTGGTGCCAAGGCCTCTCTTATGTTAGCTGCAGTTCAGCATGAATTTTCACAGATTTTGTGAATGTCTTCTATAACTTTGACTTTTCAAGAGTGGCATCTCTGTTACTTATGTGATCCAGACAGAAAAGAAAATATGTTCTCCCTTAAGGCAAAAGAGTCATTGGAACATAATGAGAGGAGGCCTCCTGGCACATCTCAGTCATTTGGTTTGCAATGCATGCTGATAACTAATTGATATGAGGATATCCGACAGCTGTTTCTTAAAGGGTCCCAGGGTGTCTGCTTCAGTGACATAGCTGGGTAACTTGCACCCAGCTCCCACAACTCAGTGTAAGGAAGTGCCTCCTGTTTTCAGTCTCTTAACAGAGTGTCTTGTAAGGGAAATTTGCCTCCAAAGTGGATTTGTTTAACAATTCAAATGAAACCTTAATAAGGTGGTTGTAAGGGGCAGTGATGCCAAGGTCATCCTGAACCTACTGTTCAGGCTAGATTTCTTTTTCCCCTGGCCTACTCATAACCAAGCTGCTAAACTCCACAAGGCTGTGTCCAATTGTATAAAAAATTCTGTGACATGAGTTATTGACACCAAGTGACCTCCATTTTGAAATAAATTGCATACAGAATTTTGGAGAAACCCAGATGTTTTTCTTTGGTATTTGTAAAATGAAACTGAAATTAGACTTCTAAAATAACAGCTCAAACTGTTGGGATGTCTTGAGAATTTGTAAAAAAAATATATATATCGGCAGCGTAGTTATAAAAGTACCATCATTTTCTTCATAAATTCCAGTGGTACAAATGCCACTAAAATGATAGATTGCAAAAATGTAACTAATTAGAAACCATTTAATGCATGGAGGATGAAGACATCAGTGGAGTTAACTGTAATCTTAATTTGGAATCGGTGCTCCATAAACTCTGACTCTTGACTGATATATCTTCAGTTTGTAGATTTAACCAGACAAGGGCAAAAACTAAGAGGGGTTTATAACCATTAAACCCTTATGCATTGGAATTTGGAAACCTTGTGTCATCTCTTCCCTCTGTCTGAATGTGTTGGGTTCACACTGATGCGCAGTGGATAATGTTTTTTGTCACTGTGTTGAACATGTTGATCCTCAGAGTCTCGGCAGCTTCATTTAAATGAACAGCTGTCAACAGCTTCAGACAAGCCGAAACAAGAGGACCAAAGGAACCAACTAGGTTGGTGAATAATAGCAATGTCTGGCTGGGATTCACTACCTATTATGATCAGGACTTTACACATAGTGGGTGGCTTACTCTTGAAATTCTAAAAAGCTTGGAAAAGTGTAATTTGCCATGGTGGAGTGATAACCAGACAATGCAGCCATTAAAGCAGACCTATGTATTTAAATGTGGCACTGTCATGAGGCAGTAATTAGTGGTGGTGGGCTGCCTGTATCCCGCAATATGGTAAAACCTATCAACATGTTTCTTCATTACATTATGTTCTGCCAGTACATGAAATACCTTAGGAAGGAATAGAAGTGCCCTCAGTCAACAAATAGCTTCTTCAGGACTGTTCTGGGTTTCATAGGCAATCTTATAAAGATATTTGTTTCTTGCAACAAGTAATTTCATGTTTGGGAGTGAAATCCAAAACAAGGGTAAAGATTTAAATTGCTTACTTCACTCAGTCCTGTGGATGAGGGTATTTGGTATAGTTCTGGGAATTTGGCTTCATGACTTTCTGCGACTCCAACATTGCTGTCTTCAGCTTGGGCCTCCATACACAAATCTGTAAGCAATATTTCAATCTAGGGGGTCTTCAGCCCTCGCCTGGAGTTCCCCTTTCCTGCTGGTTTCCATTCCAGCTGAGCTCTCTCATACTGCGTTGTATCCATAATAGAACTAATTTGCTAAATTACATTTTTTATCTGCTTAAAAATGTAGGTGATTTTTAAGTTGCTATTAGAAAATTCAAAAGTACAGTAGCATGAAATCTTCAACAGTTTAATGACTGAGAATTAATTAAATATAAGGTGTTATTAAGCTAATTAGCCTACTAGTTAAGTTAAGGGTACAATTTAATCATTTGGAGCTCTGTTGGATCATAAAATACAAGGCTGAGATGGACTGCATTAAAATTATAGATGAGAGTCAAGGTTGTTCAACCAAAGCTTTTCAACAAAAGAAAAGTAGATGATACTGCTACTGCTCATACTACTTCTATTACTACTGTTAATATATTGTATGATATAAGGTGTCTTTGAACATTCTGCCTGGCCAGGCAACTGCAGCTGTTGCTTGGATGACAATACACTGTATGTTAATTTGTTGACCTCACAGTTTTAACTTGTGGAAATTCCCCTGTGGGGAACTGCTGGTATTACTCAATTTCCAAGCTTATCAACTGGATAATTGCTACATAGTAAATAGAGTAGCTAAATATAGGATTTAATTTGCCCCTGAACCACAACAGAAGGATAAAAAAAGAGATTTCATAGTATATAGTCACAGACAAAGGTATTAGCCATCCTGCATAAATTATGCAAAATATGTTAGCATATAATAGCAATGCTATAGGCCTACATGTCACAAGTACACTGTCTTGAATTTAAAGGCAAATATACATCTAATGAGTGTAAACATACATTTAAGTCTATATTTGCATTGCAAAACATAATTGCATACACACAAATAGGCAAACTTATGTTCTTCCTTGGCTTTTTTTTAGACAACGCCACTGTTTGATATTGTAGCTTTGGATGAGTTTATCTGTCCTCTGAACAACTCCCTGTTCTTACAATGCAAGCAACTATGAATGGACTCATTTTGGGTGCCTCCACTGTGTCTCTTTGTGACTGGTCCCTGCCTTGGAAACCTCAGACAACAGGTTTGAGAGGTTATCAGCCTTGCTTGTGTACATTGGGATACACTACATGCAGTTTGTGATGTGTAAGTGGCCAGAATTCAGGTTAGAACACCTAGTCCATTTAATAGACTGTTTTCAATGGTCCATATCCTTGTGGGGACCATTGATCTTATGAACCAGGCCTTTGTTTGAACAGTTTACTTTTATGTGCGAGTAACATTTCACATTAAAACTTATCATTTTAACGATAAAACCAGTATAGTGTTACATAGTGCTATGTCCATTCTTTATTTTTTTCTTATTTACTGATCATTTTTAAATGTAGTCACCCGTCTTAGTCTATAGGATGATGTGAACCTGAAGGATTAATAGCTGGGTCAGAGTGCAATGAAATAAGGTGAAGACCTGCTCCAGTGCCCCATGTTTCCCACTGGGTAAAGTCTTTTGTTCTCAAAGATTCCTGGTGTTTTTTCCTTTTTTTTCCTTTTTGCCCATTCATCATACACAGAAAGCACACTACAGGACAATGACCACTCTGAAATCATTCAGACAATAATAAAAGTAATTCATAAATACATAACAATTATATTAACAAAATCAATGAATACAAGAAGTTCTTGTTTTTCTATGTTTGTCAATAATAACATTATAATAGTAATAAATGTGTGTACAGAAGTCACAGCAGCACCAAACTGCAACATTGACCATCCAGACATATGCACATTAATAAACACAGGACCTGGTGGTGGTACCCAGTGTAAAATGTCCATTAACTACTGAGATTTTAGTTTACCAGATTAATCCAGGACTAAATTGAATTCTGTTGTTATTGATGGAGTTATGTATAGTTATCTTACCTTGGTAGAGACTAATATGTCCTCTGATTACCTTGTTTTCTTGCCTCTTTTGATCAGCAAATCTGTTCTAGTAATTCGTTTTGTTCACAGAACATATAATTATTTTTATATATTATAGTTATTGGTACCCACCTGTTTTTCAATTCCTTTCATATAGGAATGTGATTGTGATCCATTACACTGCATATACTTAATTGAATGTGCAGAATGGCTAATTATATTGCATATTGCACACATTACATTCAAGTTATGGAATCGGATATCTAATTTAGTTGAAAACTGTTTAAACACACATTGGAGCAGGTAGTAGTCTGCAGGTTTCCATTAAATGAAATACTCCTCTAACAAAGCAGTGTAGAAGCCTACTACATAAAAGGTTAATTCTCGAAGTCTGATAAGTGAGAATACATGTATATGGATTATGAATTGAGTGATGTACATGCAACTAAGAGTTCTTATGAGGGAAGAGGTGAGATCTGAGGTGCTTAAATTGACTCATCAATCTTCTTACCCAGGTAATGAAGGGCAATAAATAATAGACTGAAATCAAAGGAGCATATGCTAGAATATTGTATAATAATATTCTAGTGTGCCTCGGGTTTAGAATACGGTGTCCAGGATCAGTAACTAAAAATGAGAATGAACACTAACTAGAGAGGTATACAGTGGCTGTACTTAAACATTTCTGGCCTAGTAAATTGAAGGAAGGCCAATTAAATGATTAATATTTGTGATTCAGTGTGTGTACAGTGGCTCCAAAATCAACAGTAATAATACAAAATTGAAAAACTTTCAACTAACTTCTTGTATTTAATTTAAGGATGCTGTGCACAGTTTAACTAGTAAATTGACTTCCAATGAAGTCAGTTGTATTAAATACATTGTTCAGGTTTTATGCAAATTGGCATAGGACTAAGAATACTACATATGTTGTCCTTGACAGTAATTTGACCCTGCAGATTTTCTCCTTAGTACTTACGCTACCAGAAAAGTAGTGTGTTCCTTGCCTTGCCTTTTGGAAATGGCATTCAAATTCTCTCCTTCAAGTACAATGTTTGAGCCTTGTGATTTCCACATTTTTTAACTCCCTAAAATGAAAAGACCATGGAAAATTGCTCTTCTTGCCCTCTACAGTGACAAACAGATACTCGGCTGCCTGGCAGAATAGTCTTGCAAAAAGGCAGTGAAAGAATCGGTGGTGGAGGGATCTCACTGAGAGCATTTGGATGCTGAAGACTAGCTTTCAACTTAACAGTACTGTATAGCAGCTGCTGTGACTAGTGGTTTTGGTACCTGTGGAGTTGGCCATTTTTTGTGCTCTGGGAGATCTATAGAATGCCATTGACCGAGGGATTCATGTTTTGAAAAACACTGCAAGAGTTTGTATGTATTTATCTGCAGAAAGGGAAAGAGAGAGATGAAAGAATCACCTGGACGTGAGAGGAGAGGAGTTCCTCACACAATCATCTTTTCATCCCACAGTTTTCAGGCCTAAAATAGTTTACTCCCAGACCAGTAAATCACACCTGAGTCAGTACATCAGCATCTCATCCACTATTAGTAGTGGTGTAGACAGCTATAGGGGAGGAACATAACATTGCACAGCTTGTGTGTAAACTGTATAGAAATGTTTAGCTAAATGGTTTGCAAACAGTATACAGTTCCCTAAAGCAGGTTATTTATTAAATCAGTGCCTGATTACAGAAACTAGTTAAGAGTATCGGTAAGAAACTGGTAACATTAGCATAATCATACAAGAGGGAAACAAAAAAATAGTCTGATTTAAAGGTACATATAAGAATTTTAGAATTACATTAGCTGCCTAAAAAGTACTTATTGGTCAACACATACTTTATTGGGTAGAATGGTGCCACTTTCTGTATGTTCCCTTTCCAAAGCCCCCCTACTTCTAAACCTAGGAAATGCATTCACCAGTTATTTTATGTTTGGAGAAACCTCTTGCATAAATATACATTTCTGAGAATTTGTGTTAGTGTAGAGTGTTGTGCAGAGTGTAAAAGAAACGCATTGTTAAAATGTTTATACGAGTTTATTTAATTTGACCTAACAGTTAGCATGATCTCCTGATGTTTGTAATGTTAAGCACTTCTTATCTGGGAAGGGACCAGTCAGATGTGCAAGTAACACAAGTCAGCTGCCACCTGGGAGAAGACTGATATTAGATATAAATACATTGCGTTGTAAGTTGTCCCTTAGGACAGGCAGATTTTGAGATTCACAAGTAAGTGTAGCATCCATTTCACTTCCAGCTTTTTATATGCATTTATTTTTTGTGTAATTTACCAGGCCTAGCAAAACAACAACAACAACTAACAACGGCAAACCACATGAAGTGTCCTGTCTAATGTGTCCAGTCCACTGTAGTGCAATGCAGTGGTTTGCCAAATAACTGGATTTCTGGCTGCAGATATCATTGGGAGAATGTAATCTGTGAGCAATAACAGCGTGTGGAGCACCTTGAGATCAACGTCCTTGAGTGTTTTCTGGAATATCTCAGTTGGTCTGTGCCAGACAGGCACAGACGAAGACAGGCTGCGTAGTTGTTGGCTAGAATTATAGGAATGGGTGTTCATACAGTGGCATTGCAGCATTTCTTGACCTTGTCGTGGCCAAATTGTTCTCCAGCAGTTCATATATAGTCCGCTGGATAATGATGTCTCTGAGTAAATAGAAGGCCTGAGGGCATTAAGCATCAAACTTGAAGCGGCCATTCTTTCTTTTGGTTTAATAGTTCGTGCAAAGATTGTGTGTGATGTCATGCTCAGGATGCAGCTCATAGCCCTCCCACAAAAATAACTTTCTCTCTCTTTGTCAATGTACCCACTGTGGAGTCGGGGTTAAAATGGGGTGGGGTGCCTGCTAAGAGTTGGGTCACACGGACAACTTAAAGCAAGTAAATGAAACCTTTTCAAGCTTCAGACATTTTCATATTTTTCTAATCATTAAAAGCTGAGCTGTACATGATCAAGTAAGCAAATGACACATCTTAATATTACACAAGTAGAATGTTTCAATAGACCTTTAACATTCCAATCATTGTCTTCTATCAAATTACAAAGAAAAATCTAAAACATTGACGTTCAGGGGCTTAAGCAATATCCTTTGCTTTTGTCTGGCATGTAATGTCTGACTGTTTCAGATGACTGGTTTAAGAGATCACTTCATTAGGCCCACACATTTGAGATGACTGAAGAACTGCAACAATTTCATGTCCTTCAGTAGTGAGACCTGTAGTCACATTTGGCAAATGCAGATTAAGGGCTAGACCAAATCAAAACTTTGACCTAACCATAAATCGCACAGTTAGAACTGGCACCTTTCCACAGTTTTTCATTTTCAGAAGCCACTTTTTACTAATTATAAGCCAAGATATGATGAGGGTACAGGTTTGTAATTTGCGATTCACAGGCAGGTCAAAGTATGGTAATGGCAGACTTTGAGTTTGTTCTGTTAAGTGTACAATGAAAGAATGTGAAGAACATTTTTTAGCATTGATTTTTTTTTCTGAAATGGTGAAATGTACCAAAATGTCAGTTTAAGTTGGTCACATAGCTTTACCTTAATATGTAACCTATTATACTGATGATTCAGCTCATGAAATACTGCGTGAACATTTACAAGCAAAGTACTCTTCTGAACTTGAGATATGGACTTCATTAAATTTGAAAGCCCATGAGAATTTAAACGCATGCATAAAAGTACAGGAGATGCAGGAATTGCTAAAAAATTTAAATTGGTCCCATGAAGCAGTCTTTAAATTCATGAGATTGAAAGCTATTTTCTACTTCATATGCATTGTTGTGCCAGCCCTAAGCTGTTTTATTGGTTATAAAATATTTAGCAAATTTCCTAATCACTGCAGCTGACCAGTATCTGTTAGAGCAAACATTGTAGAAAGGCAGATACAAGAAAGCTTAATCTTATAGGCATTATTCCAGAACAAAAATAATGATATGCCATTATCCACTGCCAACATACACATACACACCAAAAATATATACAGTTCTCTATTCAAAATGAGGGGAAATTGTATCTAATCAGAAAACTATGCTGTACAGTGTTTATCCAGAACTGACCACTAGACATGTTTTTATCAAACAAAAATGTCTGGACATGCACATTTGCTACCATTTGAAAATAAAACCCCAGTGAAATGCACAATCAATAAAGACATATTTGATAAGGGGTAGGTTATTTCAGTTTTTAGCAGATGCAGTTTTAAATTTAGCCTGCTGATGTTTTGAATGCTGTGTCTATCTGTTTTGTCTACAAAATAAAATAATTCTTCAAACAACTGTTGTTATATTATGTTATATATTATAACATAATATAATGCAAGATAACTGTATTCACATAGTCTGATAGCCATTGATTTGCTTTCTTGCTTGATTTTACTGATTCTGGAAGTAGTGTTGTGAGTTGATTGGGATCAAGATTATTCTTGGAAGAAGCAACCCGGCTGTGTAGTTGAAGTTCTCTGGTTCCTTCTAGAATTTACTGGATGAAAATCTGAGGTTGATTTAGCTACTTAAAACCAAACAAGCAAGATGGTCTGAATGTCCTGCTCTCATTTTAAATCTTTATGCTCTTTCCTTTTGTTTAAAAATAAATACATCAATACAAATGCTAAGCTATAATTAGTTTATACCATTTTTGTTCTATCAAGCAGGATAAAAGCACATTTTGTAATTTCTCCCCACTTCCTCTAGTCTAACTACATTTCATTAATATTATGTCATGTTTTATTAAACCATCTCTATCCAACAACAATTACTGAAAGTATAAGCTCATCTTTTCTCAAAAATTGACCTACAGGTTAGAACATGAATATGTGCAAAGTATATATTTTGTGGTTTATGAGTAACCATTCCAGAATTGGACTAGAGAAGCATCATGCTGGAATTCAGACGCATCTTTCAGCAATACAAATATGTTTTACGTCAAAACATTGAGTAATATGTAAACTAACTTCAAACCAGTTGACACTGATAATAAACCTATATTGATCTATCCTTACATAGTTGCAGCAGAAGCCTTGTCACAAAAAGTCTGTGGATCATAACTCAGCCTGCATATTTGCTGTAGGATTATGCCATAAGGAGGTCTGAAAAAAAGCTGTAAATGTGCAGTTTCTTTTAGTTGGAAGTATGAAGACTGGACTGAATCCTTTTCAAATTGGAGGGGGAAAAAAGTGTTTCAGACCAAGCTATTTATATACCAAAAAGAATGTTTTATTATAAAACAAAGCTTGACAGAAGGAAACAATCTTGGAAGTGAAGCAAGCAAGAAATACTAGATTGGCCTTGAAATTAATGCATATCCGGGAGAAACCCAGTTTGCTTTACCCAATAAAAGCATTTTAGTATATATTCTGCTCTTGGTTGGGTGGCTATGAAAAAAACTTCCTATGGTTACAGATTAAGTTTCCAGCGGTTGGATTTGCATCAGAAATGGACCGCTACTGGTTAAAATAAAGGTGTAATGGAATGATCCATGAACTGATATGTGTGATTCCAAACAGTTATTGTAAGAAAGAGAGAGAGACAATATTATTTTATGCCAATAAAGTGAGACTAATGCCAATGTGTTGACAAATTATATGTAATTGTTTTTAACTTCAATTTGTGCCTTTTTGCACAAGTTATATAATGTAATTAAAAGACCTAAATATATAATTAGACTGGGCATTCTCCTTTTATACCCTCCCCAACGTAGAATTGTTATTATTTGTGGCCTT
Organism: Amia ocellicauda; assembly: GCF_036373705.1. NCBI lineage: Eukaryota > Metazoa > Chordata > Actinopteri > Amiiformes > Amiidae > Amia > Amia ocellicauda. Next base: position 16,936,819 of record NC_089852.1, read on the forward strand.
CCGACCCATAAATCAAGCTGCTCTTGTGCTTTGTATTTATTTATTTTCAAATTTGGATTACTTCAATTACATCTTGGCTGCTGTTTAGTGTAAATAAAAGCAGGCCCTCTTTTCCCAGCCACCACACAAAATCCCTACAGCTCCTGTTATTTTGAGAACAAACGCTTCTTACTCCTTTTTTAATCCCTTTCATTCACCAGCAGCCAGGCAGCATATAAAAGCATACCTTTGTTGGTGGTGTTTTAAGCAATTAGACTGTATGGCTCCTTTGCCGGGGCCCAACCCTGTGCCTGTGCGTTATTTCATCTTTGCACAGTACCACTACCCTGCTTACCTCTGCTTATAAATGAATAACAAGATGCAACATGATCTGAAAATAATTCCTACAATGTATATCTTTTTGGCCTCCTGTGGTTCTAATACTGCTTAAATAAAGCAAAGAATAAAGTCAAAAAAGAAACTTAACTTGACCACACCTGGGGACTTTGCTTTTTTTATCCTTTTCCCCCCCCCTTTACTGTAAGAGTTTCCAGGCTCAAGTTTGCTTACACTACTACTGGTTTATCTTTTTCACTTTATACTGCTGGAGGGTAGAGATTTTAAAGACTTCTGCTTGTGAACCAATGGGTGTTATGCTCGGTTGGTTGTGAAAAAAGGAGTAAAATCCCATGTCCGCATTTACTAAGAAACTCTTTAGACTGACCTCTGGTCCTGCAAACAAAATTGTCTTGCCACTGTTATTATCTTGTATTACCATTGCAATCCCACTGTCAGAAAAGACTTGCTTCTAAACAACAGACCCTTAGGCATTAATATAACCTGGGAAGGCGAAATGAGAAATAAACAAGATTTGGCTTTTGTGGTGGAGGGAGGGAGGGAGAAGATTTCTGAAGTTCTCTGAGGAAAAAAATAAGTCGGTAACATATTGTTAAAGGGTAATTATGTTTCCTTTGTAGTTTTCAGGTTTCACTGGGTCTGTAAGGGACTGATTTTGTTGGTGCTCACTTTGTTCTAATGCATTTCTTTCCTTGTATTCTTTTTGGTAAGCCCTTTGCCTTTGTTGTGTTTTTTTTTTTTCTCTCCCCCACTAAGCCAGTGCCTGCAAACTTGGCAAGGTCATTAAGTCCTTGTCAAGTGTTTTACAGATATCTCCATATGCTACAATATGATTACTATATGCTACTACCTTAGCCTACTGGCCAGCACCTAATTATGTCCAGTTTTAGATATGCGACATTCCAAGGAAAATCCAGAGGAAATCAGAAATAAGTTGTATTATAATAGATGGTGTGGTGATTGAGATTTATTCTGCACTGTCCCTTTCCTCTGTTCTACCTTAACTTATGATTTGTGAATTTGCTTTCCACTTCATAGTGAAGCATATAGAAATTCTACTCGGAGAATTACAATTGTGATTAGGCTTAATTATAATTTTATATGTTGAGATGAAGTCTCCCCCTCAAGTAAAAAAGTAAAAGGCATTCATTTGTTTTCTTGATTTTCCTTGAGTGCGAATATTGTCTTTCATTTGTATATCGGGTTATTTTAGGTGCATTGTTTTTTCTTTTTTTTAAAACATTGAAAGTGCAACCTTTTAAATTACTCAAAACTGCAAATTAGAAAATGAATCTGGTGAAATGCCTTTTGCAGATAAAACCAGGTGATATACTTATGTGCTAAACTACAAACTGCTTACTTAATCTGTTTTTTAAAGTCTCCTGACACACACAAGGTCATACCAGGTGACTAAACGTATGTAATATGAAGCATCACTCCATATAAGATAAAAAGTTTGTTTGATGTTTTTTCAACCATCAATGGGGATAATATGCATTTACCATTATTGATAAGTGCTTCTGCTCATTCGTATACTTGCATGCAATGCTGTTTTCAAAATTCTTCTTCTCATTTTAATCTCTAAAGAGATGCACAGAATTAGGCCTATTCACATTTCACAGACCAACATTTAGTTGTTGTTTTTAAAACTTCTATATATAACATTTGATTTGAAGTTTTTTTTCTTTTTTGATGCTCATAGTTTTAGTGCAGTTTACTCTCATTGTATTACCCACCTTCCAGCTTGAAAGCAGCCTTTCCTTACACTGCTAAGAAATGCATGATAATGAACTTCATTTAAACATAATATTGAGTGTAGGAGAAACAAAATATAATTAAACCTAACATAATGACATATACAAATAAAGTGCAGGATTACAGTACTCTTGAATAGTGAGAATGTAGAACTGAAAATGAGAAAAAAGGTGTTTGTAATCTGATCCTCTCATGGGGCCTGTAAAAGATATAGGAATCTTTAAGAAAGTTTTATATCAAAAGACAGGTATTGGTTCCATTTGAATTCCTACACAAGCTTATAAAAATAATTATTCTGCAAACTGTTGGATAGTGCCCATTTAAAAGTATGGGTATTGCTAAAAACAACACTCAATCCAGCAACGTTATTGGAATGAGAGATATTTCCAAATATCATTGTGGACACCTATCTTGGATGTGTGTTTACACTGCCTGTATTTGATTTCTCTTCGGGGCCAGTATGTACTGAGGCAGTTTGATCTTTATAGTTCTATAATTATGTTACTTTGTGTGTTCCTGTAGCCATTCATCACTGTGTACCCTAAATAACAAGATCTTTCTTCTTCCCTTGTCAGGACATTTTGATTTAAACGTATGGAGGCTTGACTGTAGCGATTTCCCTTCGGTTGTGCAGTCTTTGTGATGTGAGAGCTCAACCACTCCATATTGGACTTACTGGTAAGAACAGCATATGTTAGATTGTGTATATGATTGCCCTTGTAGTACCTTTTAAGAGCTCAAGTCTCTTAAAATAAATGAATAAAAACATAATATTAATTTGATCAAAACTACATACAACAACAACAACAACAACAACAACAACAACAACAACGTACAACCAGTTCTCCCCTCTCTTTCATGGTTTAGTTTGGTATAAAAAGCAAAAACACATTTCTCCAGAAATCAACAACCACTACTCAAGTATTTTATTTCCCCCCTACCCCCCTCCACCCATTTTCACTGGTTACATCCCTATTTTTTTTTACTTACTCAAGGATTTTTATGACCTTGGTTACAATAACAGCAACTTTATCCCCCTGATTTCCCCATTGCAGCTGCCATGTTGCCAATTGTATATATATATAAAGTCCAGTGTTATGATTACATTGTGAAATCCGATCTGGGAATATATTTATATATCTGCAGTAGCTATTTTTTCCCAGAACTGAACCGGAGAGGGGAAGCTACTGTGATTGAACTCTTGGTGGATTTTAAAAGTTTGTACTCAATATTTTATTCTCTAAGTGCTGCAGTGTGTAACACATTATCTTCTGCCTTGGTGTTCAAGTGGCCTTCAGACACCAACGTTGTATACAGTTGGCAGTTCAGAGAATGTGAGAGAATGCAGCTGGTGGCTTTCATACGTATATAGAGGAGTTAATGTTTGAAACTCCAGCCCAAGTGTGAACAAGTGTGAGTGTGAGTCGAGGGTGTAGACGATCGCTTTATGTGGCACGATGGTGAATCTGATCTCACTCTGTCTACTCCTCCCCCGCGGGAACTGGGGCACCCCTATAAATCTCCTTGCCCCCCGTTACCATCTCCCTCACGGCTCCCCCTGCTGTTCCCAGCTCAGATCGCCAAATGATCTGCTGCACCTTACACACACATCTGGCAGACACGTACTCACTGCAGTCCCTCCATTCATTCATAACTGTCCCAGATCACTAAAATATTTACAGCTTTGAGTGATGACTTTTAATTATCTCTCAACTATTTAATGTTCTGGAGCTCTAACCTTTAATAAGTGTTTACAGGGTTCATTTTGTACAATTAAATTGAGCCTGCCCCATACTTATCTATACGTAACTGTATACAGATCCTTGCAAGCTTATAAAGCAGTTGACTAGGGGTGTCTGTAGAGAAAAGCATCCACTAAATACCTTAAATATTAAAATCCATAAATACTGGTATTATTACAGGACTTTCCAGCTGTGGTTTAGTACCGATGCATACATGTGGAGAATCCTTTATAATTATAAGGCATATTAAATGCATATATTAGGTTATTTGTTTGCTGATCTGCCTATATTGTATAATTAGGCTTAGAGGAAAAGCAATTAAGTGTAAACCAGTTCAATTGTTTTTGCTCTGTAGCCTGAATAAAATATTTGTTGCTACATGGAAAAGGGTTAACACTGGTGATCTTTAGACTGAATGCTAATATTAACAGAGGACAGACAAAGACCAAATCGACGCTGCATAACAAAACTCAAAATAATACAAAAATCATTTAGATTGCTTAATGGCTGTTTATTACTGCTTTTTAAAAGGATTGTATTTTGTAAAACCTTCAACATATTTTTGCAACCATTTGATTTAGCTGGGACATAAAACAAATTGCAAGCTGGCAACATGGTGAGAAAATAGTTTATAGGCCGAGACCTTACCCGGTGACCACTGCAGCAGAGTCCAGCTGAACCAGCTACTACACTGCAGATGTCGTTAACAAGTAACACGGCAGCCATTTTGGACAGCCTTCGCTAACAACTGCTAGAACCTCTTGAGAAGGGGAGTGTGGCTGGAAACTGTCTTAAATCAGCTTTTAAGTACAGCTGTAATGGAAAAGGGCAATTTAAAGCGAAACGGCAACGCTGAGTAACATAGAATATGCTCATTAGCAGCATATTCGACGAAAGAGTTTAAAATACAGGTGACCGAGAATTCGTATTAATTTGTTTGTGTGTTGTAGTTGTAGCTATTATTGACCAAATCCAAAGTTTCTATAATAGGGACCCCTCCCATATTGAAAAACACATTTTCTTTCTCTGTACCAAAGCATGTTAAAACAATTTTCTGGTTGCTTTCTTTCAAAGGCATTACTAATTTAAATGCATTAACGCCTATGCACATATATGTAATTCCCCTGTAAAGTAAACCAAAATTGTAATGCATATAAAAGATAACGTATTATATGCTGCCTTAAAATTGTCTGGCTGTGGCATTTTACTCCAAGTAATTTTGTTAGTTTTCCTTATTAAGAGTCTTGTAGTGATGGGATGAGCTGTAGCCCATTGCACTGCCATTGTAAAACTGTGTAATTGTAATGTAAAGGAGGCCAGAGGCTTTTCTATTTACTCCCCTCAAGCTCCTTTACGTTGCCTTAACTCTTGCTGTTTGTGCTCCTGGCCTGTTTACCCAGCTGTTTGGTGATCAGTTCCGCTTGTCAGAGTCCACACTCCACTTTCAAGTCTCTTCTGATGAGTTTTCACAGAATTATTGTACCAGCTGAGCGAGTTTATCTTGTCCCTAATCGAAATCTGGCCAGACAGAAGTTTATTCTGGTCTGTAAGTTGTGAAATAATTTGCTCTTTTTGGTCTTGTGTTTGTTTGAAAAATGTAGTTTGATTCATGCATTTATTTGAGGTTTTTGGCTTTGGCTTTTTCTAAAAAGAGAGAGCTTCCGGTAATTGTATCATTCTGTCATTGCAAAAGGCAAAAAACAATACACGTATATCTGCAGCCAAGTCATTGTGATTTTGAAGGTGAAATAGCAATTAAACCTTTATCCTTGATCCAGCTTGAATTCTCAGGAGGAAAGTCAGGCAGGGATGCAGGTGGGTATCACATTTCATAGAAACCTTAAATGCATTTTAAACTTCACACTTCTCTTTAGGGCAAGACTAGAAGAACAAGTTTGAAAAATGAGATTGCTCTTCTGGTTTTAATGTCAGGTGATGAACTGTTTATGTGTAGAAAAGTAGACTGGTCCCTATTAAAATTGATTATACTGATGCCAGTGAAATCTGTACTAAACATACAACATGTGAAAAGCCTGTGACAACATATTGGAATCATGAAGAAAAGCAAATGTTAAATTAAGTACACTTTTATCATAAAGTCTATAGCATCAATTATTTTATTTATTTTTCTGCCTGAGAAATATTAGTAATGTGAATCTTTAGGGTGGCCAATATTGAAGTTGTATTACCATGACTCACTTTTTTTATGACAACCATACTCACAAAGTAGCCTTTGATCTAATATAACATTCAGTGAAAGTCAGTGTATCTGCACACCAGATTTAGGCCAATTTTAGAAATTGCTATTTTAACAGATAGATGTTTCAATCAATATTCTTGTTTTTCAATATAATAATGATGAAAGAATAAATTAACTAAAACTGGTAGGTTACAAAAATGTTATTTTATTTATGGCACTAGTCCATAGTGGAAATGCTAAAGAAATATAGACTGACTTTTGTAAGACATGCAACAGCTGACTTGTACAGATATCCATAGCCATTCTTGAGTGATAACAAATGATTGCTAATGAAAACCTTGTCAGAAAAATCATAATTTATTAGTTGTTTATGAGAGCCAGGATAGCTCCTTTACAAGAGTCCACAGTGGGGGTTAAATAGCTTCGCTCAATCTTCTCTTTAGATATCGTTGCCAAATTAGGAGTGGCCTGTGTCAAGTACTTTGACACAAATATAACTGGACTGCAGAAGTGCAGTCAAGAAGGATAAAGCAATGTTCTTAACAAAATTTGCAGAAATATCCATAAACACATTGGAAAAGTCTTCACCGCCAAAGAAAACTTTTTGGTGTTTCTCTGGGTATATTAAAATGTGAACAGGAGGGGGATTAAAAACCATTTTAAATGGATAAGTGTGTAAGACATCTCTACAAGAGATCTCCTATTTTTTTATTTTATGGATTATTTAGCTAAGCCTTGGAATGGCAGCTATTTTTCTTTCCCAGGCAGTGTTGCTTGTTGTGTTTTCAAAGGTGAACAGGCTGACTGAGTCACATTTAATAGACCTTGATCCCTTACAGATGTTCAGTCAGTGTTAAATTACCTCTTTTAATAGTACCTACAACTTTTCAAGGGGTTTTGCAATTGTACAAATGTACCTTTATGTGTTTTGATCACGTTATAAATCTTACCCTTCCTGGTGGTAGTCTCAATCTCAAAAGTAAGAGGTTGCTGCCATGCAAAAGGGACACCTGTGGCCTTGCTCTGTGCTTCTGAACTTTCTAGTGTTGTGAGTGAGGCAAACTAATATCCACTGCAGACATACGTCTTGTTTCTATTGCTGGTGTAGCTGAATCAGAAAGCCTCAGTAGATCCCCTCTTTCTGACCTTTTTGCATATCTGCCCTCTATGGGAAATTCTGCTGCTGGAGGTCCCAGAGGCATTGTGAGAGTACTGTTTTGTTTTAATTTGTAAACAACTAAGTAATACAGTAATGTAAGTGATGTTATTTTCCTGTATGTATTAATGTTCATATAATTCAAAATTAACAAGCGCTAAATGTGAATAAACGTGGAAACATAATTGTGATCTTTGTATAATAATTATGATAGTTAAAATTATTATCATTTATTATTATTATTGTATGTTGATATTGTATGTAGCTAATAAAACATTTTTTTCCATGGTCCCACAAACTTGACATTCTAAAGCTCATGTTTGTTTGTATTTTCAATTGGTTTACAAATTCAAACACACACTGATGAAACTGATATCATCTTTGTAGGTGGGTCGGTTGAATCTGGTAGTATATAGCAAAACAAGCCAGAAAAACTGTCCATTTCAAAAGGTCAGTCGAAACCCAATTTTACTGGTTGTGTAATTCTGGAAATATTACAGTACATGAAAACCCTTCACAAGTTTGAATTTCTTACGGCACGTATTCTAGTTTAACTATTTGTTATCTCTTTGCATATTTCTGCACGTACTGAAGGAATATCTTTGAATCATTTTCCAGAGTTGTTGTTTCCTTCCTTCCTTCCAATTACTACCTTGCCTGCTTGACTAAAAGTCTGTGGTTAAAGAGAACTCGGTTGAATTTTAAAGCAAATCCAATTTTTCCCCCCAAAGGAAAATCTACTTATTCAGGCACAGTTTGGCTAACGATGGGGGAAGAAGCAAAAAAAAAAAAAAAAGTGTCCTTTGCTATCTGGAACGTTTTATTCATTCCCAATTCAGGGCACTAGAAAAGGAAAATCTCCCTGCCTTTCAGGGAAACTCAATAGGAGTCAAGGGGTTCTCTGTTTCATGGAAGGGTTGTTTTAATGACTGTGAGAACAACATTTTTCCAGGTCTCTCTAATTCACCTTCTGCACTGTGGCTCATAAGAGTGAATGATGACTACCGTTTGCTAGAACTTTAAAGCTTTATGAAAGCTGGGGTAAAAACACCTTGGAAATATAGTTACAAAATCCACGTGATAGAGGTAGTTTGAATTAAATAAAAAAAAAAAAAATAGTTGTATTTTTTTGTGTGCAAAATAACTACTGAGCTGGAGGAAATAATAAAATAGGACTATGATAATGGTGTCATCCATTTCTTTCAACAGTTCGGGCCATGGATAGGAAATAAATTCTATGACGCATTGTATCTCCATTCTATTCCATCTTCTTCAACAACCATTTCCTGAAATACATAATAGGTGGCAGTACTATGAACAAAGGCAATAAGAACAGGAAAATGAAATATGCACCTACAAAAAAAAAAATATATATATATATATATATATATATATATATATATAATAGTATAGCTCTTCTAAGTATAATGTTTGGATGTATACTAGTAACTATTGTTTACCATTTCATTCACATTGTACTTTTAATGTTCCAGTTGGTTTCTCTGGGGCAGTAAGAATTTATTTCAGGTAGTAACATTTTTTGGGTCATATATTTGTCTGTTTGGGTCTTTTATAATACTTTTTGCGTACTCAACATGGATTCTGGTTGCCACTGAAACCCCTTACGTATTATGCCTCCTGCTCACACCACACATCCTGCTCGCAAGTTTTTATAACCGTTACACATAACCCCATTCACCCATGATCAAGTACAATCAAATGGCATACCTAGAGAAAGCATTATGTATAAATGTTTTTATATAAATCGTTGGATAGTTGGCAAGAATAAATTTGTTTTCCTTTAAAGACTAAGTACTACTAGGAGGATTCCAAAAAACAATGTTCTACAGCACCACCACTGTTAAAGTAATGTCTTTAATTTTTCCTTTCCCATCTCTCACATCCTGACAAGTTTTATGCTTGTATAAATTCGAGGTCTACTGCAATTCACTTTCATGATTGGAGCCTGGGTTTGCACATGGGGGTGCTTTCCTCTAGGCTGCTTTCTGAAAAATATGTAATTTATACACTCCATTCCAATTTAGAATCGGCAGCTGTTTATCAATTCTCCTAACTGCTATGGCCATACTGCTAACAGAACCGAAAAGTAGGCAGCACACGCACACACACGTCCTCCAAAAGGTGCATCGTCGGGCCATCTGTTTTCTTTTCACTCTGAATATACAGCTTGAAGAGCAGATCTATAACATTGTGGGCAAAGACTAACACAGCTGTCAATTACATCACTGCCTAGCTCGCATGCACCCAGTGAGCCCCAGGGGTCGCTGCTCAGTGGCACTCTGTGGAAAACTTGACTATCAGGCCCACCTATCTCCAGCGACCAATTGAGAAATGTTTGCCGATCAATAGCGAGCTGTAGTATTGTGTGTAAATAACACAGGCAGTGGTGGGGTATCATGGTTTGAATGATGGCACCATCTTCTCTTTTGTTCTACCTCAACTTATTTAAGTGAACTGTTCACTTGCTAAACTGAAGCATTGTTTCCAGGTAGAGAGCAAGTGGGATTATAGACCTGCAGGCCTATGGTTTCTCACCACGGTTGTACAGTAAGGCATTGAATTAGTGTTTTCTTATTAATTAAAGGAAAATAGTCATAACGCGGCTAGTGTCTGCTGCCAGTTATTCAGTAACCAACCTCCTGTTTGGTAGTCCTCTCAATGGGGTCTGCCTCTCTTTTTATTTGCTTACTCTTAACAATTGTAAAGATCATCCTTACTTTATGGAGCAGGTAGTGTGTAGTGATTTCACCCTCACAAGGTATCTGTTCTCCTTTAGGAACACAAAGAATATCTGAGCTCGTTTCAAATGGCCAGAAAAACCCTGATTTAATTAAGAAACGGACGTGGCTGAAAGATATCAATTAAGGCTGCAAAATGCTGGTAGACTGGACAAGATGAACTTCGAAAAAGCCAGTCATGACATGCAAGAAGTAATCAAATAATGTAATTTAGTTCTCCTTTCCTCTTGCTAAAGCACTTTTTAATGTGAGATCCTGAATCATCTCTTAAGCAAAATGAAGGACCGTGTTTTGTGTCATTGAGAATCTAGTAAAGTTTTCAATCTTTCATTCACCCCACTCCCTGATGTGATCATGTGATTGTTTTTTTTAAACCAAGGACTTTTTAGACCTCAAAATATCAGTGCCGTTTTTTTCCCTCACAAACACTGACTCCTTCAGAAGTTTTTGATCCGGTTTAATGTTCAGAAGTGCATGATTGTCTAGAATCTCTCAGATTACATTTTCTGGCTCACACACCTTTTATTTTTCCTACTTCCAATGTTCCACTGGGAAACATCCTGTGATTACTTTATTTCTCTTTGTCCTCCTGAGATTTTTGTAATTCAATGTAAAACATGTAGGGCCCTGTACAGTTTGGGGGGGAAAAAAGAAAAATGTTAACATGAGCTGGGAATTTAAGGTTGAAACATCCATTGTTACTTGAAGAATTGTTTACACATTTGGTATCTTTGACATAACCATACACACACGCGCACATGCACACACACTTACTGAATACAAGTGGCTTTTTTTTTTTCCAAATGTAGTGAAAAGAAATGCATTAAATTAAGATCTGATGCACTGCCTGAATAATTGTAGTAGACAGTGTGCTTCATAACCCAATTTAGAAGAGCCACTTCTTACTCCGCTCCTCTCACCATTGAAATGAAATACTGACCTGAGGCAGTAATCGCAGACTATTGCCTTGATTCAATTTCCAAACCATATGGAGAGACTTCAGAAGAACAAAATGGTCTGTGTATTTTAACACCGAAATAACATTCTGTTACTGGTTTGTTATTATGTGGTGATGAACACCAGGTGAGAGAGAACAACATTAATTATGAGCTCTTAATTAATCTGAGATAAGGCAGTAAAGGTAGTAACATGACGTCCTTTAAGGTGGTACTGCTAAATTACAATTTTACAGTATTTTGGTTAATACTGTATTCATTGTATAATTCCTACTTTTTACCTTTATATTTTGTTTTTGTTTTTTGTTTTAATTTTTAACGAAACCTAAACCAAAACTATTTAGAAGTGTAAACTGCCATAACCACCTTAAATAAACCTCTACTATCATGACCTATTAACCAACATGTAAACACAGCCTATGGACTGTTTAATTGTGTGTCATCATATTTTACTACAGCGAGTCAATTGTACTGTATATTACATGTTTTATAAATAAACATTTTATCCCTTTGCAAAATTTGTACATAAAATTATTTGTATGCTTTTCCATCTAGAACAGTAACAGTGTAATATCAACCCTGCTTAATGCCTATTTCAAAGTCTGTAATTTGGTTTAGTTAGTATTAGTAATAATAATAATATAAGGGTAATTTTTTTTTTTTTTTTCTGGATACTAATTTCTTATTTACGTGTATGATTTGCCAGGCACATCCATAGACTCTAATAGCTTCACTACATATCCGCTCACTTTGAAGCACATTCTGTGTACGTATCCGTTATCTACACGCTCACTCCCTTTTGGGTGTTTTTTTTTCCTAATCTATTTTTATGTATTTCTATTTTTAGGTGTTTAACTGAACTACACTTAAAGGCCCTTGAATATTTGGCCCATGATCTCTAACTTTGAACTAAACCACAGAAGCGAGCTTTTACAGCAAAATAACTGGGTCTGAATGATTTCAGGAGCAGTAAAACCAGCCAGTCAGAAACTCTGAGCACTGCAGTGGCAAAGGATGAGTGATAACAAAGGGTCAGCTTTAGCTAATTGAAATACAATAGGCAGTCTGTGCATAGGCAGTAATTGGACTGCCAGCCGTGTTGTTCCCCAATTGGGTCATGGCGAGAAGAGCTGGTAGGTTGTTGTTGAAATCTGCAAATGCTGCACCCCCAGAGAGAGGGTTTATTTAGCTCGTTAAAAACCGACTTTCAGCATAGAAGCGCCCCTCCAGTTTCTCTTTTCGAATTCCCCATTGACTTTAGCCTAAACAGTTCTCCTAAGTGTGCAGATTATTTTCATGTTCCGGATGTTCTGTTTGTTTGTTTGCTTTTCTTAATTGTGGGTGGCAGGTTTAGACGGTAGCAATGCAATTCATGTAGTGTTCACGTAGCTCTCCAGATTAATTCAGAAGCGTGCCACAGTTATCGTAGATTCTATATATCTATAGTTGTAGTATAGAGTACACATTTAAAAGATCATGATTAATTCACTAAACTTATCGAAGACCATCATTTTCAAAATCTTTGCATTGATTTTTCTTGTTTACACAACCCCTTGTCTTAGCTCTGTTACGTCCTAGGAATTTTCTCTACGCTGATTCTGTGTTTATCAAACTCCATAAAAAAAGTTTAATTGATAACTTAATGAACTAATCTAGTCATACAACTAAATGAATCGCAGAATAACATGGTTTTCAATTTAACAGAAAATCTGTACATCTCTATACTGTATCTGTCTGTGTATTTATCTACATATACATATTTGTAGGCTAAGAACCAGGGTGTAATTGAAATGTATATCTGTTATGATGGGGTTTATTTCCTGGACTGATAGCTTAAATCACAAAGACTGAATGGAATGGTAAAAGGAGAGGAGAATGTGAAAGTCTAAGAATAGGATAGGATGGGATATGATGTGATGTATGTAAATGAAAACAGATACTGCAGACAGGTCTTCGAATACCTGGTTATCTCACTTGTAGGTGAAATGATGAGAAACAAAAGTATGAATCACCACTGACAGCCATGCACTGAGTTGAACTTTAAAATATGGAGAGACATTGCTTAGAAAATAATTGTATAGAGAATTGGAAGTAGTGAAGTCAGTGCACAAAAGAATTTGGAGAACTGACCAAAATGTAGAATCAAATAAGCCACTAAAATAAAATAATACAGTGAGAGGAAAATGTGAAGTTGGAAATATTGAATACAAATAACATAACATGGTTGAAATGACAAACAAAATTAATTAATTAGCTCTGTTCGTCTGGCAAAGTAACGTGTCTTCGGAGTGTCACTGAGGAACAGGGCAACTGGACAGAAGGGTGACTCCAGTTTTCAGCAAATACTCATTACAGAGTGACTGTGACTCAGCTGAAGCCCAATGGAGCCATTAACACACAAAGGTCCCCTCAATTATTCATGCTGTCACCAGGTGCTGTCCCGGGTTTGACAAGTTTTGGGATGGACCGGAGACAGAGGGGAGTTGCCAGACAGTACTGGGTGTCTCACTGGGATTTAATGTTGGCTAACAAATTGTGAACCTCTTTTAAAGCGGGGGGAGAAAGTGATTGGTAAAGCTTGCAAAACTCAAACGGGTGGGATGCAGCATTGACTTGAGCCATTTGTGCTGAGAAACAAGCTCTGGCCTTTCCTGTTTTAATTCAAAGGCTTTCATTTTCTGCACCAAAAAGTGTCTTTTGTCTCCAGACAGTGAGGCATGCAAATTAGATTTGACCCCACCATAATGCGCTTTATAAGCCGGTCATTGTTACCTAACTGGATATAAAATGGTCAAAACGTATCCGGTTTGGAATTTCGTTAAAGTACGTAGATTATCAGTCTGCTATGATTATTTATGGACAGAAAATGTGGTTGTTACAATAATAACTTTGAAGACACGTTTTGTATCTTGAGTGGTTGTCTTTGGAGTCAGGTAAGATAATAAATTGGCCCAGTGGCCAACAGATCTATACAATTTAGAAAAGCAGCAGTGGCCTTATCGCAAATCTCACAGGGGCTGTTACTCAACTTGGGAGCTGCCTGTCAGCCTTTGTCAAGATAGCAGTAAGAAAGCAAATTAATCTGGAAATGGGTGCTTTTATTTTGGGATTTTAAAGGTGAAGACCAGACTGAAAGAGAAGGTAGGAAAAAAACACATAATTTAGCTAAATCCTCTGGTCATGCAGAAAAGAAAGTGCTAGTAGAAAATGATTAGAAAACTGATGTGGTTGACCAATATGTTAAGTTAAGCAGTACAGGGCAGTATGTAACTTACAAGCATAGCTCAATATCCCCAGGAGAAAGACCAAATTCCTTACTATAGTGGAAAGAAGTCACATTGATGAAGGTCTAGATGTTTCTTCACTAACTTTGAAACGGCCACAACCTGAAAATCAGGCTAAAAGGCCCAGGTAGGCAAAAACATGGACTGCTGAAGACTAAAGGTGGAGATGGGATAGCAAATTGAGCAAACATTGAGATTTTCTGCAGCACTAACTTTTTTGTATTTTTAAAGTTTTTTTTTTTTCAATCTCTTTGTATAGCTCGAGTCTTCATTTCTTTGGCCTCATCCCTTTCTTCACTGCACAACTTTGTCTTCGAAAGCTGTGATAGGTATTACCTGTGTGATGATGCATAGACCGTACTGTTGAAATATCGTTGTTGGATTCATCCCACACTAGCTAGCAGGTAGTGTCTTGTAAAAATGTCAATATAGAGTGGATTCCTGGTCTGTTGCTGACAGTTCCTGCCTGTTTAACAATATGGTGTACTCAATAGACTGTGACATTAGCCATGTAGACTGAAGTTAATTTTTTAAAGGTTTGTTGATCGTATGACCAACACAAAACTGTGTATGAGTAGTTTTGTCAGTTGTTGTTAATGGTTAAGTGCTAATTTGTGTAGAAAAACGTGTCATAGACCCTGATTGTTTACCTTTATCACAAGATTTGAAGGTAAGATTAGCTTGTTTGTGGTGCATTTAATTCAGGCATGTCAGAACGATTTGCATTATGAAAGATTTCGTTAATTTCTTGAACCGTTCCCTTTTCTGTTGCTAGATGTGTTTAGGAATAAATGATTGCCATGTTCAGCTGAGCTTATTATATTCCCACAGTAAATTTATTAAGCAGATTTTTTTGTATAGTGGTGCGAGTATAGATTTGTGTATATATTTCAATTGTATTTGATGTTTTGTTCCAGGGCAGCCTAGTGAAAAGAAAGTTGTTTGGCAGTGTCTCGGGGCCACTCAACACAAATTCAGAAAGCAACCTATTTCACCAAAGTACCGTACATTTCAGATTACTATTCACTCAAAATGGGAATTGACTTTAAGTGCGTGTTACTTGGAAGCCATTGAAAGCCTAATGCATTTGTTCATCGTTTCAGTGTTACTTTTTAAAGACTTTAATGGCTTTTGTAAGATGTACAGACCCTCTGCTTCTATACGGACTGTGTGCTGTGTTACCTGTATATTACCTCCTTGTGATTTCATCCTAGCAGCCACAGTGCTTTTGCCATTTCGTTTTATTTATTCTCCCTACACTGGTTGGAAGAGACAGCAGCCTTATCTACAGCTCCCTTGCAGCTCTTTGGAGGGCCCGGGGAACACTGGTTCAATCAAGTTGATTGATTCCCTGTCAGGGCGGAGGGAGTGATTCTTCGGGAAGGTCTGACTGCTGATTTGTTTACCAGCAGCCCCATCTGTCCCCTTGAGTTAGAGCCTTTATTAGCCAATCAGAGGCCGGCTAATTCACTGTCACAGGCCCTCACTCGGAAAAGATGCTGAGGCAGAGTTGTGGGAGGTGGGGGCGGGGGCTATAAATCTGAACTCTCATTCTCATTTCCGAGCTGCAGAATGAAATCGGGGGGGGGAGTGTTTCATTGTCTTTTAAATGAAGCTGTCCATCTCCTAATATATAGACAGAAGGGAAATAAGACCCCCCCTCCATTCTACTCCACTTTTTCTTTAACTGTCACTCGCACCCTTCTGATAAGCCTGGCCAACTGAATTCACCAGGGACCAAATTTATCACATGGCATCGATTGGCAGTTGTGAAAGGCCTCGTGTCAGGACCTTTGGTGGCTCATGTAGAGACCACTGGTACCATTGTAGACACTTTCATGTGATTTTTGTTATCAGATTTCTGCCTGTAACAAACAGATGCATGTCAAAGGACATCTGAATTCAGTGACAAAGGTGGTATATTGCATTTTATGCAAGTTGAAAATGTGAGGCAATTAATGCTTTGTTTAATGTTAGGCCATATGTGCTTGGCATTCTTTAAAGTTGCCTGTTATATAGTTCTCCATGTTATCTCTGAATGGACAGCTGTGCGTCTCAGTCTGCTAGATATTGAAGGATTCCTGGAGTTTAGGAAAACTCACATTGGTAATGTAGAAGGATGCGAAATAACGTTTGTGGGGAAAGCAGACACTCTGAACGTTAAACCCACTGATAAGCATTAAAGGTTGATGTTATTGTTCTTATTATTCATCCAAGGTGAGGTACATGGATTTGAAACCCCTGATGTGCCATATTTTAAATGCAGAACATCACAAGGAGAACAAAATCTCTATAAAAATAAAATATCAGAATGGCCTACAGTTATAATAGAACGCAGTACAGGCTGGGGGGGTTGGTTTGCCACAAACAAATGGAAGTTAAATAGGTGTGCCTTAGGTGAGAACAGGTTGGGGAAATGCTGATCTCAACAAATGTGCCTTGAGGAGATCTGCACAAAGAATATTAACTGCCAGTGAACACTAAATTAGTCATAAATATCTATCAGTATGATTTAAATTATCACCTGCTCTTCTTGCCTCTTTCTTCCTTCCACCTTTTGCTGATCCCCTCATCTCTAATTCTCTTGCTTCAATCTGTCTGTTGCCTAGAACCTTGTTGATTTCCTCTACCCCTCCCCTCTCCTGTTCTCACACATCTTCTCTGGCAGTCCTTTTTTTTGTTTTGTTTTATGTAACATCTACAATGTCCACTCTATATTATTAATCTATTCTGTCCATCCCCTTATCCCGATTCTTCTCATGCCTACTTCAGCTCTCTTCTGCCCTGCCTATCTTCACCCACAACCCACCTTCTCCAGCCCATCTCATTGCTCATCTAATATTTTCCCTTGCTTTCCATACATTTTCTCTTCTGCTTTTTCACCGGCTGCCCATGTCTACATGGATTCAGTTTAGGATTCTCATCCCTGCCTACAGCTCTCTCCACTTCCCTGCCCCTTCCCCCACACACTCTCGCAGTCATTCTCCAACCTAACCAAGGAGCGTCCCGAGGAAAAATGGTGCAGTGTAGTCGAATAATTGGCTATTCCATGAAAACAACCCGGCTGTATTAAAACTGGACTACATTCTAAAACTATATTTGTCTAGTATGACCCAACTTCAGATGCTGGGTCTAGTCTTGGAGCCCACAATGCTGCACTGCACAAATTCCAGAGAAGAGGAGTCCAAATAATTTGTGAAAGCATAAGGCGGATTAAACTAACGGAATCTCTTTTACTGGCAAATAAACCAATTGTTAAGGTAGCATATAATGTTCTTTACTGAACAATCATTACTTATTTCAGATTATTTCACTTGAGTTGATACGCAAACAAACGCCTCTTCCTTTGTTGTTTGGGTAATATGAATGGTTTGTATGGTTTCCATAGCTACCCTTTATTAAAGTAAAGGTTTATCCGGTGAACCGTAGAAGGTGTGCAAGAGAGCTGGTGAAACCTTTTTTTATTTTTATTTTTTTTATTTTTTTTACATTTTACCCCCCCCCTTTTCCATGTTACCAGATAATGAGTTGTGCCTTTCCCTTTGTTGACTGTGGCTGACCCATGGCTTATCTGTCCATTTTGATGAATGAGCCTGTTATATTTAGTGTATGCAATTTAACTGTGCAGTGTTACAGGGCCAACCAGAAAGAGTTATGGGGAATTTGCTTTTCTTGGTTATTTTCAAAGATTGATTTAAAAAAAAAAAAAAGAGATTTTTTTTTTTATCAGTAAGAATTGAATTGAAACCGCTGTGAAAGAAAAACATATTGAAAATAATCAGAAAGAGAATATCATTCTCCAAGGCAAGTTGTATTTTGATTCACACAAGATATCAATAAGGAGGCTTAATATGATGAATACAAAATAAGATGAATGTAAAACGCACATGCTCCACATTGACACAATTCTATGTTTTTGAAATGTGAAATGGAGTGCATTTGAATTATAACCAAATATAACGCATGGTATCATATGATATGTTATTTTACTGTTATTCCTAAAAGTAGTACTACTCATCTGTATACAATACTCAGGTGTTTGTTGTGTTTCCTTTTTAATAATTGTGGTGGGGAAACATTTTTGTAAAAGAAAGAAAAGAAAATGAATTATTTTATGTGTTTACCCATTATATTATCAGAGTGGCAGGTATTTGTGGGACCACAGAATGGACAATGCTACAGGCCTTCAACTTTATAATAAAAAATTACAAGTCAATCCCTTTTATAACCTAAAGAACCATATATGGAATTGGTGCTAATATTGGCATTTCAGGTTGTGTAGTTTCAGACTATGGCTTCATAACAGTGGAGTCTGTAATAGTAATTAGTAGCCATCACACAAGTAATGTTTTATGGATTGGAGATGTTGTAGTTTTCCACAACATAACATCAAAGTGTTACGGTGCTTGAGCGGTAATTAGTTATGGTGTACCTGTTAAATTAACTTAATTTAGCTATAAAAGTAAGGGTCTCTGGTCTTTCCTTCCATGGTAAATTGCCTTGGTTAAAAGAAGCTGTTGAATAAGAATTAATATACACCTTCTATCTATGAGTTGATAGAAGGGGTTAATTTCCCTTTTTGTTTAAGGAGGTAGCCCGCTTACAAGCACTGCCAGTTTTAAACAGTCGTGACTAAAAGTGCCGCCCAGCTCTGCCTGGGAACCCAGCGCAAGATGTGGACAGGTGGCCTGACACAGTTTAAAAGCATACTTCCTCCCTGCTTGTTAAACTAGGAGGCGTGTTGAGTCCAAAATGTGCTTGTCACAACAAGGAGAGCTGTGTACTCCGCCTTAAAAGGCCTGCACTCCCCCTTATTCTGTATTACAGACAGAGTACTGTTCAGAAATAAAAACACCAAACTATGTAGGCCTTTGGTAGACTCAAATCATCAAGATCTGTGCATACACAACCAATAGGTGTTTTTTTCTTATAAAACATTAAAAAGTCCCCACCAACATCCTTTTTATACATGCACCGGATTCATAAAGGAATCTGTCCTGCGTAACAGTGGGAATATTTATATTAGTATGAAAGAAATCATTGGAGTCCTGTGCAGGTTTGTCTGACGTGGGCTGTCACACCTTATTATGAGTCAGGCAGCTTCTTAATTTAATTTTGAAATGTCCTATTTTAATGGCATTTACTCTTAGTGATTTAATTATGTGTGTGATATGATAATATAGTAAAAGTGTACTGGGGAGGAAATGAAATAAAATCTGTCCGTGTAATTAAGTTATCCTCTAGTACCGTCTGTTTTTATTAAAGTCAAAAGCAGTTTGGAAGCAGATGAAAGACCTGTGTAGATTTATACAAACAATATGCACTTGATTTTCAGGTGTGATCACTGTGGCTGCTGTCAACTAAAGGATAACACTCCTGAGCATTAGAAATTATGATATCAAACCTCTGACAAATGTAGTTTGTTTCATTATGAATTTAGCTTTTTTAATATATCTATATATAATTCTTTAAGGTTTACTGTTGTACTTATCTCTAATGTACAGACCTTAGACTAGACATGAGTCAACAGACACCCAGAAGAACAACTAGAACTGTATAGCACTGCCAAAGCAGGAGTGGGGTTAGTATGGTCTGGAGATGTACTTTGCTTTGAAGGCAGTGACACATTTATTCATTGTATGGACAAGATCAGCAAGCATTATGTGTGGCATACCAACATAATGACCCCGAGGGAAAATAACAGTAAAGCCAAAGCTGGATTTTCCCCTTTTGAAACATTTCATATGCTGATCTGCCTTTTACCCTTAAGCATCTAGATCTTTAAAGGGATTTCTATCCAATACGCAACTTACAAATGTTAAACTTTGGATTTGATTGTTTATTTGATTCCTTTTCACAGATGTTGTCCCACTTTACGTTCTTTTCCCACATCCCTTGCCTCTCTGGACTGAAAACGATACAACCGAGTCTCTCGGCTCTGCAGCAGCACCTCTGTGGGTGAGGAAATGAGAGCATTTGCTCCCCTTTCAACCCAGTCAACTTTGGTATTTAGATTGTGCTGAATGGCTTACTGCGAGAGTCCATCTACAGTCAGTCTGTCTGCTCATTAGTTAGTTGTGAGTCAGTCGATACCCCCAGCTTGTGGGAGCAGAATGCAACAAACCATTAGACGTGCGAAACAAAATAAAATTTCACTCAGAATTCTCCTGCACGTTTACCAAGATACATTTACCTTAGGATGTTTCCACTTTTAATGTGGTTTTGTTATCCATGGTTTTAACATGCCTCTCTCCTGTATTTTACTTCATTTTACCCCGAATCAACCATGGTCTTTCCATAGAAACAGACGTTTATGTAATAGGGCTCATTGTGTGAGCTCCTTGCGGTTATAGAATCCCTTTGAAGGCCGTTCACCTCCCCCACACACACATCAGGGGATCTGCTCTCACCGCACATGCTACACTGAGAAATATTGATAATTGTATATCATGGTATGCTTATGGTACAGTGCAATAAAACAGTGGTGATGTCTTAAAACAAAGGAAATCAACAGTGGTTTTATGGTTTTATTTTTTAAGTAAAACTATGGCACAACTTTAGTAAAACCATGTAAAAAAAAAAGTGTTTAAATCCTATAGTAAATGTACCACTGTAAAGGACGCCTTACAATCACCTGATGAAAGCTGTTTCCCTTTCATCCCAGTTCATGTAATCCTTCCCCTCACCCTGCTGATTTGCCTTTGTCTTAACTTTAATCGGCTTGTGGCTTCTGCAAACGCAGCAAACCCTGGCTCCTTGCTCCCTGAGTTGCAAATGTCTTAAGGATGGCATGTGAAATTAGCGCTGTCAAAATGAGTGACAGGGAGGGAGCGCCGCGCGTTTATAAAGAGTGACGGGGAAATGTGAGTCACATATCCATTAACAGGCATTGTAATCACTGCGGCCGATTGGTGCGCTAGTTTGAAAGAATTAATGTAAATGACATTGGTTTTGCATGGAGCTCCCTAGCCCCCTTCCCCCTTCAAAGCTCTACAGAAATAAAATGCCAGCAGTGCTGTTCTCTCGGTAATTATCAGTAATATTGAATATTGATGTTTCGGTAGAGCTGCCTTGTGGGTAGTAGTAGACATAATCTGTAATTTCCTCAGATTCAGAGGCTCGCATTATGCATAACTCATTATATGTGTGCTTTTGCTCAAACTTCTTCTTTCTAGTGCTAATTATGTGTTCCAATAAAACATAAAAAAAAAATAGCCGAGTGGTGCACAATATTTGTGCTTACCTTTCTGCACATTACCACATTTTTCTTATGCTAAAATGACACAATTGTAGGAGATGTGACACTCAAAAGATCTCCTGGTTGTTCCCTTAGATCTATTTTCAGCTCTTTATATGTCAGTTTCCTACATGTTTTCATATCACCCTTAACCCCACCACCTTTATGTTGGCAAACATCCAATTAAGTGTCAGTGAGAGGAGGAAACTGCATTGTAACAATAACATCAATTTATTTATGTGAATGGCAGCTTAAAGACCTTTTAAATCCGTGACAAAAACAAGTGTAAGGGTAAACCAGCCATAGGGAAACCAACAGAACACACAATATATTGCAACATAAAATTACATGAAATTATGTAATGGACATGGACTTGTTTGAGTTTCTTGAGGGCAGTGAGCAAAGCCAATGCACAGAAGGAGAAACGGAGATGGGAAAAAAATAAACTCTGCCCTTTAAACACAACGTCTTCCCCTTTGGAAATGTTAAAAATGCACCAGCATCGCTGAGACAGTGTTTGTACAGCAGAGTAGTTCACATCGCTGTGTGTCCTGTTATTGGCAACTCTCTGGGGGCCTGGCAGAGACCAGCTGTTGGTTTCTATGGCAGTGTGTTGGCCGTCCTTCCAGTGTTAAGCTCAGAAACATTCTTCGCAGATCCTTCTGAAATAACAGAGTGGCAGACTGGCCCAGGGTATCGTTGTTTAATGCACACTGTACTTGTTAAAGTAACACCACAAAAATCATCTTCTACAGCTGAACTTTTCTATACCCCTGTATATAAACATGTACAGGAAAACAAATACTGTATTTAAAGCTGTATGTTTAAAAAAGAAATAACACTAAAATAACACACTAATTCTAGGTGTTACAGAAGCTGCCAACAACACAAAGAAGCATGGAAAGATGTATGCTTGGAATAACAAGAAGAGATAACATACACTCTAGCAAACAATCAAGTCCATAGTCCAAAGCCGTAGACAAGTTCAAAGCAAATTCTGTATCATTCTTTTCTCTCCTTCTCTGTCTCGCTCACCTTCTCTCTGTCTCTGCACTCACTGGCTCGTCTCCTGCCTCTCCATAACAGGAATCCTGTCACTGAGGGAGCAGCGGCTCAGGTTTTCCCTCTGTATTTTTTCTCCCCTGGGGTGCAGTTCGGGGGCTGTCCCACACTAATCACAGTATGTTCATACTTGCTATGAAGAAACAGCCCATTTGTGAACACTTCATATTTAAAAATATAATTCTTTAAAATCCTATTTCAAAATACTGTTAATCTAGTATTTCGTTTCTTGATCACACACAGATATGTGCATGTAAATGCATACATTGTTGCATGGTTATTTCTCCTTTCTTTTATCTCCCTGAGGTTTGTTTACCTTCTCTTTCTTTTGCTTTGTTTTACTTCCTCTCGCATCATTGTTTTGTTTTAGACACAGATGCACTATTATGATGGTCTTATTGTTGAGAGAGCTTGTCTATTTCCCTTTGTCCTCCTATACCTGTGAAGTAGAGTTAAAAGTGCCAATTCTTTAAGAGTTTCATGTCATCAAAACAAAACTGACTGGTTAATAACAGTCTTCTCTGGTGAGACTTTTTTGTTAAGAGCTTACTGTTGTAGTTGACAGTACATATCTACTAAACTTATTTATCAATTCTATATTTTCATAGTTTCCTGAGCACTTATTAAGCCTAGAGAGAAAACTGTAAAGATTTCACCTGATGTAATTGAGGTAAGATGGGGCTACCTCTGTAAACGCCTGCTACTCCATAGAAATCAATAGATATTCAGTTAAATCACCCAGAATTTGTAGTTCTCTCGTGGTCAAATCTGTGTTCAGCAAACTCTGAAAAGTTTAATAAGTAAAGTTTAGTGAACAATATTGATTCAACTAAACAAATCACTGAATAACATTCTTCCATATGTAAAGGTGTTAATACTTTTACTTCAGCTGTATTTTGTGACAGTCAGTTGGGAGAGGGAGTTCCAAAAGTATTAAAACACCAAGTTATCCATTAAAAGATAAATTCCCAGGGTTTGCAATTTGTGTGTGTTACTTCTAGTCTGCAGCCCCATTGTGTGAACTGGAATTCTTGTCTGTCTTTGTTGAAGTGACCTAGATTTATTCCCTCCATAACAATATGTGTGCAGTACTGGGTTGGGGAGAGCTTTGCCAGAAACAAAAACCACAGTGCTGGTGGTGGTTTAGATGGAAGAGAAATATTGAAGCTCAATATCATTATTCCTATAACTCCACAGGAGCCCAGATCTAGGTCTAGGCTGGACATGTTGTCTGGCAGATAACATTCTCAACAGTGTTGGAAAATAGACATACTTCTTGAACTTGCTTATAACTTGCATTGCACAGCCAAGGCACTTACTGACATTTGTCAATTGAAAATCTGTCCACTGGTATCTCATTAATGCTCTAAACTCACAGGGTAATTACCTATATTGATCATTTGCAATGTAAACCACTGTGGATTTAATGCTGTTGGTATATATTTAACCAGGGCATGATTACTTTTTTGTCTCAGTTAATGCATTTAGGAATCTCTCCTCGTCCATGAAACATATACAAATAAATACGCCATTTATTTTGTAGTGCTTTTTATTCCCCCACGATAACTGCATTGGTATGAGGTCATTTGTTGTGTTTGTGCGGTATATGTGATGTCAAAGTTGTTCTGTGCTATCACTCATGAAGCACAACAGGAGGTTTTAAGAAACATTAAGAACATGGTAGAATTTTAAAAATGCAGGTTTTTGCTGATTTGAGATTTTACACAAGGGGTTCCCAAGCAGCACATGTGGGAACTTCCAACACCAGTAGTGCCAAAGAGTTCCATAGCCTGAATCCAACTGGTCTCCAATCCCAGCTAGTATCCCTTAACCAAAAGTGAACAAATTTGGGAGTGGGGTTGCTAGAAGCCATCACAAAGCAGCAACTCACTGTGGCTCCTTGGGCACCTGCAGATTCTGATTGGGAAAAAAATGGGGGGGGGGGGTTAATTGCAGGATCCACATTAGAAAAAAATAAATAGAATGCAAGCACAGATATCTCTGTATTCTCAAGTTCTCAAGCCTTGCTGTGTTTGTCTGCTCTTATACCAGTTTATTCACACAGGTAGCTCAAATCACAGTGAACCAAATACCATCTCCTCTTTTGAGAAAAATTTTCATTCTAAAAAGAGGCAGTCAGACTTCAGGAATGTTGTGCAAATGTTGGAGACTGAACAAAATGAAATAAATAACTGAGCAGTGAACCTTAGAGATGATACACAAGGATTGTGCTTGCTCAACGCAGAGGTTAAAGTCCACGGGTTCCGGCTCTGCACCATAGCACCTGCCCTGAACACTGGCATAGTCCAGCTCTCTGTTTCTAGCAGTGTATAGAATCTCATGGACCATAACTAAACGCTCCTAGTCTGAGAGAGACCAGCCAAGTACTAATCTCCCTGCAGGAGAAAAATTTACCCAAGCCAGCTAGAGCTTATCTCTGAAACAATTGCTCCCAAAGAATGTCGAGGCAGAGAATGTTAATCAGAAGCAAGACAAGCAAGGAATTTAAGGACTGATGAGTATTTCACAACTCGGGGGCAAATGTTTTTTTTTTGTTTACATTTTCTCATGTTTTTTTTTATTTTTGTTGCATTTACCTCACCCCTTTCAATCAGTGCTCTTGACTTTCCCTGACAGTAGTTTATATATTCTGCTGAATTCACTTGTACTACACTTGTTTTACACTTTTTAGCTTGTACTGGGGGGTAACATACACTGGCAGCATATAGAGACATGTATCCGAGGCTATGTCCTCTGCTTTAAGCCAGCACTGTAATACCATGTCTGATTGTTTTGTGTATTGATGTATTAGTCTTGATCATCTTGTGACTTTAGCCTGCATCGCCAGTCTGCTTATAGATTAAGTTGTGCTCATGCACTTTGTGCTTCAAATAATATGTCAATAAACAGCTATTGTTTTAATTATGTGGAAATATATTTTTGGTTTTCTTACCCTTGCAATTTGGAATTGACAATTGTGAAGCCACTTGGTGGGTCACTGTATCCCCTGTCCTAATACAGGAGAGGTGTAGACATCAATAAGTGTCCTCTGAAATGTGCAGCAGCAAGCCATCCATTTATTTTTATACTACAAGACCCTAGCGCCAACTGCAGTGCTGTAGCATTGTGGGGTGGACTAATGTAACTCCTTAATAACACTGCAGTCTTACAGCTGCTTGGTAAGCCAATGCAATCCACACAAACTAGATAATGCTTGGCTTAAGGTGTTAGATCTTCTAGAATTGTGTTTATTTAGGATAAGAAAAAAACGGCAAATGCTGTTTTCTAAGTAAGTGTGACATCTGTGGCACAATGAATGCCAGGAACTATCAAGAATCTTCTCTAAACAGCTGGCTAGCATTTTTGTCCGCGGCTGATTTAATCAGGGTCATTCACACTCTTTCTGTAGGGAATGATTCAAGTTTTGTTTCCCAGAGACTCGGCTCTTCACATCTCCATGTGGACAACTTCCTATAATGCTAATGTGTTTTATAATGACTGACCTTACCAAAACAACTGCTTAATTCAGAATCAACAATTATGGTATTTATGGCCTATATCTAAAAGTACAAATGCAAACCTTTATCAAACCCATTTCTAGCAGTAAGCTCAATGTCTTTGGAGCTCTTGCATCCCACTACTGAACAGGGACAGCTTTTGCTTAGCTTCTGGTGAAACCAAGTAACTAGCATCCAACAACAACAGAAAGGCCAAGTACCCTGCACAGCTTGTCCTGCTTACCTTGGCCATGGTATGCTAATCTCCTCCAACAAGCAGAACCCTGTTCCGCTCCCATCTTAAGTTATATAGGCTAATTTGTGTTTTTTTTTCTTTCCCTAAAACACTGTACAAAACCAGCCAATTGTTAATGTAATGTATTTATTCGCCTCACACAAGACTCCAGACTGCTGCAGTTATATTTAGTTTCTCCAAAGTTCCCTTGTTACTCTTGCTGAACTGACATAATACTGCTTGTGTGCTTCACTTGAGTCAGAACTGCCTCCTGTAACAGGGCCAGCAGTGATATGAGGTCTGTTAATGCTCCACCTTCATATGAAATAGCCCTAGAAGTTGGCCGATTACACTACTTTCTGAAATCTCCAAGATATGGGTAATGAATTAAGAAGACAAAAATACTTCAAGAGTTGTGCCTGCTGTTCTTTGTCGAAAGTAAATGCTCAGACTCGGAGCACACTAAATAGGATGTGCATATGTCAACTAGATTCTATTGCGCATGGAAATATTTCATTATCATCGGTTCATCTTCTCTGGAGCCCCCCGCGCAGCCCCTTAGGCAGTTAACATCATTAACTTTGAATGAGTAACTGGAAAAGGTCAGTTAGAAATGGATTTATGAAGCAATTATTCTTGTGTTTAAGACCGGCTTTATTTTTAACCCCTTTTCCAGGGCTAAAAGCTTCTGGTTGAGGTTTGCTTACCAAACGCTGATGAACTCAACTGATATTTTTCGAGTGGGAAGAGGACATAATCAAAGCAGTATGTATTTGACAGTGTAGATTAAAACCTTGCTTTATCAATCAGTATACATACATGCAGCTACATCGATCAGCCATAACATTATGACCACTGGCAGGTGAAGTGAATAACACTGATATTCTCGTTATCATGGCACCTGTCAGTGGGTGGGATATATTAGGCAGCAAGTGAACATTTTGTCCTCAAAGTTGATGTGTTAGAAGCAGGAAAAATTGACAAGCGTAAGGATCTGAGCGACTTTGACAAGGGCCAAATTGTGATGGCTAGACGACTGGGTCAGAGCATCTCCAAAACTGCAGCACATGTGGGGTGTTCCCGGTCTGCAGTGGTCAGTACCTATCAAAAGTGGTCCAAGGAAGGAAAAGCGGTGAACCGGCGACAGGATCATGGCCGGCCAAGGCTCATTGATGCACGTGGGCAGCGAAGGCTGGCCCGTGTGGTCCGATCCAACAGACGAGCTACTGTAGCTCAGATTGCTGAAAAAGTTAATGCTGGTTCCGATAGAAAGGTGTCAGAACACACAGTGCATCGCAGTTTGTTGCGTATGGGGCTGCGTAGCCGCAGACCAGTCAGGGTGCCCGTGCTGACCCCTGTCCACTGCCGAAAGCGCCTACAATGGGCACGTGAGCATCAGAACTGGACCACGGAGCAATGGAAGAAGGTGGCCTGGTCCGATGAATCACGAGTTCAAGGTTTTGACTTGGCCTCCAAATTCTTCAATTCTTAATCCAATCAAGCATCTGTGGGATGTGCTGGACAAACAAGTCCAATCCATGGAGGCCCCACCTCGCAACTTACAGGACTTAAAGGATCTGCTGCTAACGTCTTGGTGCCAGATACCACAGCAGACCTTCAGAGGTCTAGTGGAGTCCATGCCTCGACGGGTCAGGGCTGTTTTGGCGGCAAAAGGGGACCTACACAATATTGTGCAGGTGGTCATAATGTTATGGCTGATCGGTGTATATACTTGTCTGCATCTCTGTCTCCACTTATATATAGAGCATTTGGTGCATAATAGTTAGTTATAATCAATTTAATTTAACAGCACCTAAACATTTTTTAAGGTTCTGGGTTTTAGGTCCTCGTAAATACAATTGTCATCTATCTAAATAGTAGATATTGAACAATATAACAATTTATTACCCTTGGTTTCTAATATATATTTGGAATCAGACTTATTTTTTAGTCTAAGTCTAGACTTGCCAGTGTTCAATCATCAAGAATGTCTCTCTTCAAGGCATTTATTTTCATACTACAGCTCCACAGCACAAACAGCCTTACAATCAAGCTGTAGCGTTGTCAGGAGGACAAATGTTGACACTGTGGATCTCGCAAACGGCTTCAGGGGTTGTTGTTGTGTGGAAAGGCAGTTGTCTGGAGTCTCAGCTGAAGTTTTTCCAGATGCACCACACATGAGCACTAGGCTGACTTAAGTACAAAGGTGTCATAGTCAAACTGGTTTCTGGAAAAGCTTTCACCACTGAAGGTATTCTAGGAGAGACGAGCCTGTTTTTTTGTTTTTTTGTTTTTTTAATTCAGGCACATTTTGACGTTTTTATCTTTCCAAAGCCATGTGCAATGAACGCTTAATGATGGAGGAAAAAAAAAGATCTGTAATGAATAACTTCAAGCTGTTTCTAGTTGAATATTAAAACAAATTAAGCATAGTTTTTGTTTTTATGTATGGAAGAACTGCAACAGACTTTTAAATTAGAGGATATAAAATTGACTCTGACCTTGACAGAATTATTCAGACACTATGAAGCATTTAAATTGCATGCGGCTATAGTATGCCGTCACCTTACTGATTGCTGTCGAAAAGTCTCTGTAAACAGTCTTTCTGTTTCAGGTTTTTTTAGTTTGGGGTGGGGGGGGGCGGCTATAACCTATTGAGACACCATACAGAGAGACGAGGCTCTTCAAGAATGTCATTGACGGTCCGATACTGATTAGACTAGAGGACGAGAACATTAATTTGGATGCTGTTGGCATTTTCGTGTATATCAAGATGTAGTTACTTAATGCCATTAACTACAACGAGCATTGGCATCCTCGTTATAATTCCCCAGTGTACTTTTAGGAAGATGCTTCCTGTCATCAATCCTTTAAATCTTCATCAGCATGTGATTTACCTTTAGAGTTGAAGCCATGTCATTATGACCTTTGCAATACAAATAACCTAGAGCTACGAAGCACCACAATTACACAATAAAATACTGTTACCTCTTCAAGTTCAATGTTACTTGTTACATTCATGTCTTCGTTTAAGGACCTTTTGATTTCATTACCTTGTGCATAAATGTGATTGTAGTAAGTGTCCATAAGAGCTTTAAGGGGTGATACAAATGAGAAGAGGCCATTTATTCAATCATGTTCATCAGATTTTAGCATCTAATTGATTGAATTTCTTGAGGGAGCACAGAGAAGTTTGAACTACATGGCTCTGTAATTTGTTACAGAACCCCTCAACTCTTTGTGTAAAAGAGTCTCTTGTATTTACAGTATTCAATGCACATCCTGATTTTCACTGTGACCCCTTGTCTTTGTTTCACTGTTGAGCTGGAAGTAGTCCTTTGGGTTTGCTTGGGAATGTTTTAATGCTGGAATCAAATCCCCCTTGTAAATGTGTAATCGTCATTTCCCACTGAACAAAACTTTTGTATTCACAACTGTCAGTTGTCTTTTGCCATGTGTGCAAATAACCCGCATCCAAACCCAGGTTTATTTGGATGTTCAAAACAACTTTTATTTCATTTTTTCTCCCCCATTTTCATGCTGCACACTCCCTATATTCACATCAGCAATTTGACAATTAGGCTGTTATTATACCCTCGCCAGATTGTTTATATAAACAAGTAGGAGCAGGTCTTTATTTTCAGTTCAAATTAATCGAATCTGATATGAACTTTTCCCACCTGTTTCAGAATGAAGCCTAACGCTCTATTAACACTGTCCTCTCTGTGCTCAGTCTTCTAATCACTTGTTTATCTGGGCTCATGAATGATAGAGGAAGTCCCCCCACCTAAGAAGTTTTACTCTTTAAAAGGATCTGGTAAACCTACCCCTAGTAACACTGTCTTACAGCATGAAAACACATTTCACTCTGACCATTCTCCTGATGGTGCTAATATTTTACTGCGTGAAGAGAGCAGCTTAGTGCCACAGAGTTCAAACACAACGTCTGCCTAAATATCCAGCTTTGGTGTATAAATTAAATGTAAAGGGCGCAACACTGGGCACAACACTGAGCAGGTATAAATGGATGCTTGGCCAGTTGCACAGACAGAATGGTGAAATAATTTAGATATGAAGAACTCGGCAATCCTGTTCCATTCCATGTGCTTTTTGAATTATTGGATTTGGATTTATTTGGCGGGTAGAAGTTTAAAACCAACCAATTTTCTCTGCATCACTCCAGCAGTTTGTTTGCGTTTGTTTTTTGCACCTCTGTTCCCACATCTAGCTATTTCTCTTACTCAATGTAAGTTGTCTTTATCTGCAGGAGAAGCTGTCCTCTCTGCAGAAAAGTACATGTAGCTCATAAGCCAATAAGCTTGTCCCCAGCTTGTAGTGCATGTGCCAACTATCCTGAAAATGTGGGCTGCTTGCAGCTGCAGTGCTGATAAAAGAGGGGTAAATAATTGTACCAAGTACAGGAATTTCTCAAGTCAGAGCACTGACTGACTCTGGTCGAAAGATGGTCTTTAAACAGGAGTTTGTTTCTGGAGTAATGGACTACACAGTGCATTCTCCTATTTTTATTTTTCATTTTCATAGGATTGTATGTGCTTGGATCCTGTTGGACTATGGTTAGCTATTACATTAGTACTATAGTATTTTGGTCAGTGCTAATTTACTACAGCAGGGCCTGGGGTAGTTTCATTTCCTCGGTAGGCATTTGATTTGAATGGAGTGCTTTAGTTTTTAAATTCAATTGAAATTGTCGTCACAAGGATTTTATCTTCAGTCCACCAATTGGTAAAGCAGTCATAACATGATGTGAGAGAAAAGAGGACAGTTCATTTTCTATAGCGGCTGAGCTTGTGTAGCTTGTGTGATTTCTCTATCAGCTCTATATTAGAAAAGAAAGTAGCCTAATGAAATCTGGTGTGTGTGTGTGATTATATATGCTATACACATATATATTAGCTTACCTTTAAACCTCAGCCATCAGCCTGTGTTTTTGTATTGGAGCCTGTATTACGCACGATTCTATGAAATCAGTAATTAATTCATAGGTATAAGGAAGAAAGAACATGTCTGAACAATATAGTAGACCACCTTGAATATCCTGTGCAAATATGTTAAGCAAACCTCATGATAATAGATGTCTAAAAGAGTTTCAAGAAAGGCTCATTCTTATAAGGAACAAAACTGGCAATCAAATGTAGCACATGCAAGTGCTTAATACACAAGGGGAGTAACCTCGGCAGGGTCTGTTGAACTGGCTTATTTTTAGTTGACATTCAGCTTGCTTATTACATTTGAAATGATGCTGACCAGATGCAGAGCTTGGCAATGATGTGGTATGTACATTACTTAGGATCTGGGCTCTGACTTAGATGGCTGTGAGGGGGATTCCCCATGGAGCACTGCTCAACTGGTTGAGCATTTGCAAGGTTGGGTGGGCTAGAAATCTGCCAGGGGCCTCCTGGGCATACTGTGCAACAGCTATACCTGTGGCTTACTGGGCACCTGTGGGCTCAGTGTTATCAGGGAGAGCTGCATCAGAGCTCCCTTCAGTGATGTAGCTCTGCTGTTTGCACTGTGGTCTCCAATGTCTACATATTTTAGATTGTGAGCAGAGTTGCTTGTCAATTCAGCTGAATGGTAAAAGGGTAAAACGTTGTGAAAAGTATCAAAATAATAATGGAAAGCAGTGCAGAATGTGAATGTTCTCATATTGGTTAAATACATCTTTTATATAAACCTTTAATGATGTACTAGTGAAAAAGTGTAAAGCTTAAGAATGTCAAAAAAAAGTTAGACTACTGTACCCGGTTTTGGTTGTCACCCTTCTAAATGGCTTTTATTCTTTGGAAATAATTTAATCTGCTTAGCTTAGCTGAAGAAAGGTCAAAATATGAAAAAGCTATGACTATAACCCATCAGTATTGTTAGTTCCCTCTCTAGAATGAGAGTTCACAAATGAAAGCTTAGTATAACTGTATTCATTGTAGACAACAGGAGGCACTTCTTTGCACAAGAGCTTGGGGATGTATACTCCCAGGTCATTTAATGAGATGCCTTGATCAATAATCTATTAGAAGCCAGATGAGTGTAATTAGTCAAATTGCATCCTTTCATATATTAGTTAGTGTTCTTTAGTCTCTTTCACCTCCCCCTTTTGCGTCTCCCACTGTTGTATTTTTCTGGAAATATTTGTGATCCCAGTCATGTTTAGGCTTTTTTTTTTTCGTGTTGTTTTTCTTCCTGATTTTAAAAATAGCCTTGTCAATATTTAATCGGTAAATGCTGCTGTTTTTTTTTTCCCAGACTCTTCACTCAGCAGCTGCAGTTACTCCTCTCCTCTCTGGAAGTCCACAGATACAGATCAGGATTTGCTGACATCACAGGTATTTTTTTTTCCCTTTTGTTTTTAATGAAGTTCCCCCTGAAGAACGAAGATTATGTTGGAGATACTGTTGTAGTAAAAAGGACTCGCAGCCCTCATTTGAAACCATTAGTCTCTTGTCCATTACACTATACCCATTTATCATGGTGATCTTTTCAGCCTAGAGGAAACCATAAAGATTGAAAGTTAACACACAGAGTGGCTTTGTAAGGTTCACACACCTTTTATTTATCTTAACCGAGGTGAGCAGAAGCATACTCTTTATTCTATTGTCATAGGCATAATCTAAGGAGTCTGGTCAATCCCACTATGTTGTTGAGGTGCTTATTCTAATAAAAAAAAAAAAAAACAATCCTTCAGTGGGATTGTCCAGCATATTGCCACAGATGACATCCCCCCAACTTTGGAAATGTTTGAAATCAATACACTATAATTGCCTCTGTGTCAGTTGCTTTCGATTGCATGCCATTTGTAATCAAAACAACAAGAGATGTGCTTTTGTGACCTGCTTTGTACCAATTACGGTGACTTTTTTTTTAACTTGAGGCCTGTGACCATAAGATGTTGTCAAGACAACCAGAACAACACAGGGCTTTCATGTCTTGCTCTTTATCCTTCTTCAGTAATATGAAAAGGAAGCCCAATGTGAATCGAATGCATTTTCAGGGTAATGTAGTCAAAGAGGGAACCAGGACATGAATAAACATGCAATGGAAAAGGGCCGTGTTTGCCTTCAACCTTTTATAAACTATTCTTTAAAAAAAAAATAAAGCTTGCACCTCAATGACAATATTTGTTAAAATTCACATTATTCCTAGCAGTATCTGGATATTCACACCTTTTTTTATGCTGCTCATTTACTATTTTTGACTTCCTAGACATAGCTTGTGTAGCATGCCAATGAGGCTCCTATGGGGCTGTGCTCATATCGCAGTTAACCGTGTCCAAGGTTTTGGCTGTGGCCCTTGGTAGCTATTAATACAAGGTCAAAAAAGCACAGGCACTGTTTAGATGGCTGTCCTGGTGGGGACGACAGAACTTGATCGATTTAACGTGGAGACTTCACTGCCCTTTCCTTCTTAATGGGTGACCCTTCCAGTGAAAAGTATGTGTGTGTGGAAAAATATATATATAATTTTTTTAGAAATAAATGGGTAGATTTTTTCCCCCCTTTGGTCATACCATCTTATCAGTTGTAATAATACTGATATTCTTCTTTCTCTTTCTCCAATTTGGCAAAAGTAACCATGGCACGTATATCTAAGATCAACATGGACTAACCTGTCGAACAAACAAATTCCTACAACTTTTGTAATAGGGGATAAGGGATAAATATTCACATTTAAACGCATAATCCCACAGTGTTCTTTCATTAGTTAACACAGACACTTAATAAACGAATAGCATTCATGACCTCTGTGTTTAACTGCCTTTTTTTTTCTGCTTACATCAATTTTCCCTTCACATTTATTTTAATCTGTTTCACAGCTACTGTATCAAAAAATTATATTTGTATAGGTTTCATTAGCAGTTTTCCATGCTCTGTATAGAATAACTAACACAATTTAAAACACAGGGAAAATTAGTTTGTTCTTACTTGTTTGGTTGTGCATATCTTACTGATTGCCAGAAAACTATTTAGACTTCCTCTTGAACAATTCCAGTGCATCTGTATTCGTAGTGCACTTCTCACAACATGTAGGGCTAGAGAAAAAGTGCTTTTGATCATATATATATATACACTCATTCATTCCTTTGTATTTTTCTCAAAGGCATTTTAAATATATATATATACACTCATTCATTCCTTTGTATTTTTCTCAAAGGCATTTTAAATGTCATTATTCCAATTTGTTCTGTAGTTTTTAACCATTCTCACTTGTATGGCTTTATGCATTTGCTTACAGTTGAGTTTTAATTTTATTTTATTTTTACAGAGATTATTTTTGTATTTTTTTACAGCAGTTGTAAATGAAAACAAACAGTTACAAAACATGAATAAACATGTTTCTGTAAATAAACAGCTAATGCAAATCCAAGAATAGATGTGTCATATACAAACAAGAAAAATAAAGTAAGTAGTTGATCTCTCTTCCAGGTGTCTGATACTGATATAAACCCCAAAAATGTCCATGTATACAAGTGGTTATACAAATGTTTGGGCCAACTTTGTTTCAATGTACAACAAGCTTCCATGCAGAATGTGAAACCACCAATTTTTTCCACATTTGAGGCAGTAGCATTTTTTTAAATTAAAAACAACATAGATTTATAGGGAGGCAGGCCGAGTTAATTTACCAGGGACTCTGGGAAAGGTCACACTGTTCTGTAATTTATTTTTTTCCATGAGCACTGAAAATATATGCACTAAGAACAAAATGTCTCTTTGGAACCCAAGTTCATAAATATATAAAAAGCTTTTTTTGTTTCACATATAAAATTTGATTAAAGATTTAATAAACTATGATTTGGATTCAATTTAAAATAAAACCAATTCATCACATGCCTAAAATAAACAGAAGAAGCAATTTTGTTTTAATATGGAGTGCTTTCATTTGACAGTTTTTATAAATGAAGAATTTGAACAATGAAAGAATCGGGGACCATAAGAATTTTTTCTTACAATCACTAAAGTTGCATATGCCATCCATCAGGAAAAGAAAACTAAACCGGTTTGCATTGCATTCTTTTATTTCTTATTTTTTTATATAGCAATATCATCTGACCTGTGGAGTTGGTGGCAAAATCACAGTTATAGATGGCATATTTAGTTGGACAACAACACGAGATGAAAGCATTTGTCCTTTGGAGGAGCGTGCTAACAATACAGGTTTGATCACCCTGCTGTTTGCAGGGTGGCTCTCCCTCTGGCTGTGATTGACTGCACAGACCCGTTTCCACTCGTCTCCACAGCCCACTAGGTTTGTTTTATTGGGTTGGCCAGGTGGGCTTATGTGAGTAGCCCAATTTCCGGAGGCTGTGACCCAGCGATAGCACAGGGTGTCAGACTCTTGATTCTTCCCCAGGTGGGCAGGATTGAAATGGCAGAAGAAAGGCTTTGTGATCAAGCTGTTTTTAGAGAAGATACTTAGCTTTGGAGTTTCAGTTCCCACAAAGAGCCTTCTAAGCCAGGCTAGGGGAAATCAGTTTACTGGGATATTCAATATCCAAATTCAACCATAAGCCTCCAGACTCAGAGTCCGTCCATCAGTTGGAAGTTAATTTGAAAAATAGAAGAACCAGAACTGAACCAAAGGAAACAAGGTAACCAAGATGGGTTGAATAGTCTTCTTCCATTAGTACAATAGGAAACCCCTTAACTGAAATGATACTAACTTTCAACTCTGTAACTCGTTTTTAGCATGATATACATTACATAATAGCATCTTACTTATTTTGTTACTGGTATCTTATTTATCGCTTTGTTGAAGGATTTCTCTGTGAGCTATAAAACTGTTCTGATAATCGTAGTAGTACTGATGGTTCTTCTGTTTGGGTTAGACTTTCCATAAATTTAAAAGATAAATTAAGTTTATTTCATGATAATAGCATTAAAATATATTGAATCAGACTTAATTTAGAAACCGCAATTACTATGCCAGAGATTCTACCATCATTATTAATTCATATCCAGCTTCTTATACCTTGTACTATTATTATAACTATTACTATTATGTGCTTATTAAAGTAATAATGTGTATAATGTTGGGTTCTACTTGTAGGTGCAATGCAGATTCTGACATGTTTTACGTTATACTATCTTTAAAAGATATGTGAGGAAGTCCAAAAAACACAATTGTGCTTTTTATTTTTATTTTGTTTGCTAGCACCAGAAAGCTAAAATAATGTGAAAACGTCACAGCAAATGAGGAGGTTGGATATCCCACAATGTATCTAAACATGAAGTCTATAATTTGATCAGAGTGCAGGCTTCTTCTGCATCCCTACTGTTCACTTGAAAGAGCTGACCAGTAGTAATTTACAGACGAAAGGCAATCGTATTCCCTTCATATTCTCTTTGGGTTTGCACTCTACCCTACTGTAATGTGCCATGTTGTGTGGCAGAGTGGTTTTTCAATTTCTGTCATGCCGAAAAAGAAAATGGTAGATAATTTTGAATTGTATACCACAGTTCTTTTGAAGAGATGCATTTCCTTGACTCCTTCGAGGGGGGAAAAAAAGGTTATGACACACCTTGAGCTGACAATATTCTGTGTAGGTTTTCAGAAGGAATTTAATCTACATAAAATAATCAATCATTGAGGTATCACTTTGGAGATTTCTGAGTCACACAATCTTCTGTACTAGGACTTTTTTTTTTCTTTCTTTCTTTCACTCAACTTCACTTTTTTCTTTTTTTGTAATGCTCTCTTCACTTTTCTTTAATCATCCAATGCAGGATTTTGTCCTCCTGAAATCTTAAATCTTTGAATTGATAGTTTTCTTTGCTTTCCAGAGCTTGCAGCCCATTCTTAATCACCTTGATTCTTTTCTACAGCCCTTAAACAACATCCATGCATCTTCCCAAACATCTACTGTCAAGCCCAGAGGGCAAATATAGGAGATTAAGTGTCCGGCTGGGGACTTGATGCAGCTCTTCCTGATAACAATCTCTCATTGGCCAATATAGCCATAGAGGTCAACATTGTTTAAAAATCTGAGGAGACCCTACTTCAGCCCTTACCGTTTGAGACTCTTGATCTGACGTACACGAGCTGTGTTGATGGTGACAGATTGAAATCAGTCAATCCGTTTTAACCTCCGCATTTGACGGCTGGTGAGAGTCTGTATTGAAGACTCCACAATAGTCGAGGAAATCAAAGAGATTCACTCCAGCAGTTATTTATGTGCCTGTCTTTCAGCAGAACACAGGGGTGTAAATGGAAAGTCAGTTACAATAGATTTTAGCGTGATACAGAGAACGGTGTCACTCTGAAAGATTTGGTCATGTCAGTGAATTTAGTAAAGCAAGTCTGTTAGTGATCTTCAAGAATTAATGTTGGATTGTAAAGTCTGGTAAATACTATTGGAATAGTTAACTGTAGTGCACAATGCCGAAACCCCAGAAAGTTTCCAACGCAAAAGGAAAGCATGAAGAGAAACCATAACACATTTATAGTGCACTCTGGCAAAGTTAAATATATCCTTGGTAAACTTTTTTATGTTGCATCCATCAGACACCCTGTTAAACGTTGTCATTATTTGCAAGTGCCACGTCAATATAACAACTGTGTATTGTATTACATTTGGTATATTTTGCAAGTGCGTGACTTAGCCCCCAAGTGCTAGTTTTATAATACTGGGATTGGATTAAAACTTGGCGGGAATAAAGATACCTTCACAGATTTAAAGAGATTTAAATGTGTGTCATGGCTGCAAACATGAAAGCACGCTAATGCGTTGATACTTAAGAGATCTTAATTATATCCTTTAGCTTTCTCTAGCCCATTAGGTTTTACCTGAAATACTGAAGAGCGGGTTTCAATCTCCTACAGGCACCCATCTATTCCTCCATTTCGACCCCCAGGCTTCTGGTACATATTTAACGTTAATTTTTTTCCCCAGGGAAGAAATGATAACCCAGTTTTTAAACTGTCCGCATATTTAACCATGCATTTCCTACACAGTTTTCCAGCTTGAGAAGTGGGCGTTGTTTGATCTGATTGCCAAGGCAATTGCTCCTTCTTAGTCTAATATTTGAATTGTACACCATTCCTCATCCTCTCATGAAAGGGTCACCTTGGCTGATACTCAATTTGATTTGAGCTGACCTTTTCACAGCTCCTTTGTTGTTTTTTGTTTTTTTGTAGATTGCCAGAAGTG
Source organism: Amia ocellicauda (assembly GCF_036373705.1). NCBI lineage: Eukaryota > Metazoa > Chordata > Actinopteri > Amiiformes > Amiidae > Amia > Amia ocellicauda. The sequence continues at coordinate 16,975,201 of NC_089852.1, forward strand.
TACTGGCAGAATCAGACATAACAGAATTATCTTTCTTTTTTCATTATTGTTTTGGGGTAGGGGGTAGGGGGTAGGGGGTAGGGGGCCTTTTCTAGCTGGAGCTCAACATCTTGAGCTTGTTTGCTGGCATTCAGTCTTTCAAAAGCTTCCCTCCAACTTTTCTGACTTTTAGCAGCTATGTTTGACATGTAGAGCATGTTATGTTTTCTCTTTTTCTCTACCTACACTGTGTCAAAATGTTCAGTGTACATTGACTTTCAAGAGAGCATGGACTGTATTTATGTTTCTGGAGCTATAAAGCTCCCAGTGATTTATTGTATTTATTTTTTGCTGTATGCTGGACCATACGAGTGTAGCAGAGAGATTTAGTTTCAGCAAGAACAGCATTTATGTTCTGGGGAAATGTGACAAATGTCTTGCAACCCTATACCTTAATCATACAGTAGCTGAAATTATGGGATAATATAGAGTTTACTTCTTTCTGTGGATTTACATGCAGACAAGGTGCTATATAATAATATATGATAACCATAATATCGGAAACACTGTATTTAGGCACTGCCATCTAAAACCAGGACAGGAAACATGTTTTGTGTCTTTGTCTAGTATATACTTTCAGAATGTACTAAGTGAAGATCCTGCAAGTGCATTTAAATAAAGCCGGTATTATGAGTTACTCTAAAGCTTTCACTTTACTTTGAAGTATAGAGAGAGCTATACTAAAACTGTGTTTACTATACTTATAATCTGAAGTCAGGGTTGCCATGCCATTTGTATTATTTGCAATTGTATTATATATTCTCATTCGGATAGTAATGCCTTAATGGTACAATGATCGCTTCCACAAGAAATATTAATGTAAACTACGGTCATATTTTCTATTTCTGAGATCCCGTTGGAATAAACCATCCCCATTCCTTTTCAGAGCTTAGCCTTCTATTGTGAATGACTGCACTGCCATAGTGCTGTCTTATAGGGGGTAGTATAACCAATGGAACCATAAAGTTACCCTTCTATCCATCCTTATGTGACGCTCCACAACACAGGCCCCCCTCATAGAGATTGATTTGTTCACAATGAAAATCAGTTTTCATCATTGAGCAGCAAATGCAACATCCTGGCTCAGTGCTGACTCCGGTGGCACTAGCAGTGCCGTCTATACAGATGGGACAAGATCTGTAACTTGTTTGTTGTTTTCATTCTCAATGGACCCGAATGTCTATACAGGATCATATTAAGTTTTCGTGTCGCTGGAGTACAAGTAGCATTGCGGGTGTGGAGAATGTTCTGTTTGATGCATCGATTACGCACAGCTGTACACTGCCTTAAAACAACAGTAGGTTGGAGCAGACCGGAGGACTTGCATCAAGTCTTCCAAATCATGAAAAGTCCTTGCAAAACCCAGAGGACCTCTGCAGTGGATATGAAGAGAAGTGAGTTTCTCTTGGAAAACAAGTTGGAAAAAGATGGAAAACCGCAAGCTACCCAGCGTTGTTGAACTTGGTTCCTTGGATTCCTTGAAAGAACAGTCAGATGACTTCCTTGAATCAGTAGCTACTAGCATGCAAAGTATTAAATTGAGCCAAGTGGCCACCTCTTGTTTGTAACCTTTCTTATATGCTGGTTCCTCTGAATGGAGAACAACATTGTGAACATTGGCTTCTCAGTGGTTTAATCGGCTTGGTTCTCCTGGAGCGCAAAGTGGGTCCAGTCCTATAGTCTGGGCTACATCATGACTCATAGTGAACTGTGTAGTTGAATATATCTGACAAACTCTTCAGTGCTTTACTGGGCATTAGGTAACTAGTGCATTTCTACTGAGAGCCTTATCAGAGGTCCCTACAAATACAGTACCTCCATCGGTTACTTTGCAAGCTCAGGGGAATTGTGCAAGCAGTTTACATCTCCTCCCTGTTTGTACATGGAGTGAATCCGGAAGGGTTTAAACAAAAAAATCGAATACAGAAATTAAATATTTTTGGGATTCAGAATTCAGAATCACTCATGTTCAACATGTGTAAGAGTAGTCACTGCAGTCCCAGGAAACAACAATTTCTATGTTCTCTCCATTGTTTAACTGAGAAGGCTGAGCTTGAGCTGTCTTGGTTTAGAGGGAAGATTGCCACCTACTGGTTCCTCATTGCATGCTGAATCAAGATGTGTGTCTGTGTGTATACATATATTTGGTGTTATGTGTTCATTCACATAAAATGACAGCTGTATTAACATCTGTCCTGCATAATTCAAGTGTACAAAAAACGTTTGTATCTCTGCATCACCTATCTTTAATACCTGTATCCATATAAATCAGTGGTCTTTGTAATGCAATACAGACTGCTACCCAGTCATTTAAAACACTTCCCCTGTTTATTTTGACCATGCTTTGTTATATTTGTTTCCATATGTTTGTTATATATTTCAATGTTTACTGAATAAAATACTGCTTCAGTTATGTTTGGGTGGTAATATTACTATGATTATTATTTTTATTTGTTTGTTTATTTATTAGCAGATGCCGGTTCTTAGCAGGCAACTTAGTTTTCAAAAGAAACGTTTCAATGAATAGGCCTAGTCCTACAACCTAGACCATTTCCACAGCAGTAGGTGTAACAGAACGTGGCTCCTTGAGATGAGAATAGTCTTGTAACATATGTGTTCTAATACAAGACTTTCAGTCCTATACGATACATTTAATACCTACGGCTAACTTTGTACTAACTAAAGATGAATCCCTAATTCAGAATTGAGCTTTTGGATTTGCCATCTTGTCTGGATCTTTTTGAGTGCAGGCCAGATGCAAACAATCGGAATATGTTTACCGTTTATACTTTATCCTTATCCAGCTTAATATACACATAAGATAAATAGATACAAACATACATGCATTGATAAAGAAAGATTGTGAATATATTAGTCTGCACAGAATATTTTCAGAGTACAGAAAATAGAATGTTTTCCTTCAATTAAAGTTGTTTTTGTGTTTTTGTCAGTATTTCATGTTCATATTGAAAAGGATAGGATATCCCATCATGGGGGACTTTTGATATTTTGTCCTTCAAATCAATAAAGTATATCTAAGTAAGAGAATGGATAAGTAAGAGGTACTGGGATCTTGGGAATTGGTGACTAGTAAGACTTTAATTTACTTTCCATGCCTTAAGTTTTTTGCCAAGCTCATGCCTTGCTATACCTGTCTGATGAAGGACTATTGATATGTAAGTAGGTGTAAAACTTAACAAAATGTGTGGTTTGCGCTCTGACATAGTTGTAGTCCCACTGATTTATCATACTTCATAGGGGGAGGGGGCGGACCAGTCCATTAAAACAATTGAACTGGATACTTAGTTTATAGACTTATCGCAACACACCGTTTTCTTGAGTTTACTTGGAAATGCAGCCCTAAAACCTCGACACAATTCTGGTCTAAGCAATGACAAATTGAACTATTGCTCCAAAACATCTTTCATTAGGTTGGGGCAGAATAATAGGAGGGGCGTGGCAACAAGTGACCCAAGCTTCCTCTGTAAGACTTCAGTATTGATTAAAAATAAAAGTCAGTGCTGGACTTACTGTTCTGATGTGCTACCTGTGGTTTCTGCGGTGTGCGTACAAGTGTGACAACCTCACGTCTCTGTGGGTTTTGAAGTGGAGGCTGAATGAAGGCTTTTTCTGGCGACACTAGCTTGGGTCTGCCCTGGGGGCCCCTTGCTGGTGACTGGCCATCGCTCAAAGGGAAGCTTGGGCCACAGCTGTTTGACAGTCTGTGTTGAACAAAAGGGCACTCTGTTTGGATGGGCTGTCTGGTCATCCAAATGCACAGTCCACTCTGGTTAAGCTCAGGGCATGGCGGGATCTTAGCGGCCAAGTGTATTTCGAGGGAGATTGCAGATGTTCCCCTTCAGGCTTTTAAAATACGCCTCTTATCATCACACCTCTTTTAACACATCCGAGACAGAGGGGGTCACAAAGTCCATTTCTGAGCCCGGGGGGCAGTCTGGGATAAAAGCTGTTCTGCCATGAATTATTAACCTATTTTATACCTCCTCTGGTTTTTGAATGGTCAAGGAGGAGGGCTGGAGTGTGGTAGCAATAGCGGTAGAAGTAATAGTTATTCGGTGATTTGATATCAAGAGCTAGACTAGAAGTGCTGGATCAGGTGGATTCAGTCAGCTGTTTTGATGATGGCCTTTTTTTTTTTTTTTTTTTTCAACCACTGTCATCCATCACTGACCCTTATCTGCTTCCAAGCTGTTACCAAGCAGGAAGCCTCAGACACGTGATGCCTAATGGCACACAGTGAGTTTTCAATTCGATGGAAAATACAGCACAGTCATATTTTTTTTTTATTTTAAAACACGCAAGGGCTTTGGACTCCTGCTCCCCTGTGTGTGCTGAGGATTAATGAATAATTAACACAAAATCTAGCCTGTGGGTCAGCAACAGTGATTGTACAAAGCTTCTTGTTCCTCCACAGCAAAATGTGAACAAAGGTTAAATGGGGTAAACACATTAGTTGTATTTCTATTAATTTCAAAATTGTGAACTAGTAACATGAGCTGGGGTTATTTGGGATATTCAGACAAGTGGGGCCTATTTTTCACTCGGGAGGAAAAAAAAACTTTTGAAGAAACCATGCCGCTCCCTTGCTACATAAAACTTGTTAGTGAAAATTATTGGTGAGCACAAACTGAATCACTGAACTCCGTCCTGGTGTCTGTCTAGTTCATCATTTCGCAGTGGTTGGCAAGGATCATTGCTTGGACGTGGCGTCACCACAACATAGTTGACCCTCCCGTTTCCTTGTTCCCTTTTTAATTCCTTCTTCACACTGGTTTTGTCATTAGTGGCTTGTGTGCACACTGATCATCACTTCCTGTGAAACTACACACACTTCCCCAAGCACCTTGTGAACTTGCACCTTTTGCTGCACATTGTTGATTTTCCTGTGAGATGCCTTTTCTTGGCAAGTGTGCTTTGTCCTTTGCCCCTTCTTTTACTACATTCCTCATTGGCACAACTCATCTAATCTTTCCTAATGACATTTCCTACAGCTTCTATGCAGAAACCCATTACCTATTTTTTTTCCTGACCACAAAGTATCTATATTTACTGGCACAATTTTTAAAGCCATTTCAGGGGTTCTGACAACAATAGATGTATGTAGTAAGAGGTAAATCGAGTTTATTTTGGCCTAGACTGGCTTGACTAAGGGAACGATGATCTGATGAGGACAAGGCCATTGGAGCCACACCTCTGGATGGAATGAGCCGAGGACCTGCTGCAAAGGCAGTGTTTGGGGTGGAGAAATTATGCAAAGTGATGAATGCTGGGAATGTGTGTGTGTTGCAGGATACTTATGCTTGGGATGGTGGAAGTCAGGCACGAATTTGGGGTTGTCCTCCTACCAAAACTGTATTTTAGGAAACATCCCAGGGGAAAAATATAGTAGCTTAGATAGTATTTTTGGGAAGATTGTTTACCCTTTTACCAGTATTCACTACAAAATACCTTCTGTTACAATACATGAATACTAACATACAGACAATGCTGTTGACTGAAGAGGCATATTTTAAAGCTATAGTTAGCATAATATGTAATTTGTTTTAAATTAAGTGAATTGATTACAGTACTACTTTTTATCTCATTGAAAAGCATTTAGGTTCATCACATCTGTAAAATACTGTTATATTTTATAGACTACACAAACTGTAGTATTGTTGCAGAAACTTTTATAATATGGTGTATTTTTCATTGGCCTACTCGTATGCACATTGCAGGTGGGCCTTGATTTGTGTTTGGATGTGATGTTGCAATAATTTTGCTCATAGAGGGTCTGACACGGAAGTTTGGTTGCATTTCATGTATGCTGCAGTCTTTGTTTGCAAAAATATCCTCTAATTGGAATTCCTTTTATGGCACGGGGTAATTCCAGGACTAGAACTGCCCATTCTTTTCTCCAGGCTCAGTAATCTGTGACTTTTATAGCCATCTGTAATCTTATGTAGCACTAATGGTATGCTATTATGCACATGAAACCTTAAAGAGGAATTTCCCCCATTCCACATTGTCTGTGCTAAATTGTATGGGAAAGTGATAATCACCAAAACAATTTTACACTGAGCCTTGTAATATTGAAGTCCTCTATCTCTGACCAGTTTCTGACAGCCTTAGGGATTAGATGGTGTTTTTTTTCCTCCAGAAAATAGCAGATTTATGCAAGAAAACTAATTTGTTATATCTTTGTTTCTAATTCAAGCAAGCTACAGTGAGGGGAAAAAAGTATTTGATCCCCTGCTGATTTTGTATGTTTGCCCACTGACAAAGAAATGATCAGTAATTTAAATGGTAGGTGTATTTTAACAGTGAGAGACAGAACAACAACACAAAAATCCAGAAAAATGCATTTCAAAAAAGCTATAAATTGATTTGCATGTAAAGGAGGGAAATAAGTATTTGACCCCTTCGACTTAGTACTTGATGGCAAAACCCTTGTTGGCAATCACAGAGGTCAGACGTTTCTTGTAGTTGGCCACCAGGTTTGCACACATCTCAGGAGGGATTTTGTCCCACTCCTCTTTGCAGATCCTCTCCAAGTCATTAAGGTTTCGAGGCTGACGTTTGGCAACTCGAACCTTCAGCTCCCTCCACAGATTTTCTATGGGATTAAGGTCTGGAGACTGGCTAGGCCACTCCAGGACCTTAATGTGCTTCTTCTTGAGCCACTCCTTTGTTGCCTTGGCTGTGTGTTTTGGGTCATTGTCATGCTGGAATACCCATCCACGACCCATTTTCAATGCCCTGGCTGTGGGAAGGAGGTTCTCACCCAAGATTTGATGGTACATGGCCCCGTCCATCGTCCCTTTGATGCGGTGCAGTTGTCCTGTCCCCTTAGCAGAAAAACACCCCCAAAGCATAATGTTTCCACCTCCATGTTTGACGGTGGGGATGGTGTTCTTGGGGTCGTTCCTCCTCCTCCAAAGACGGCGAGTTGAGTTGATGCCAAAGAGCTCGATTTTGGTCTCATCTGACCACAACACTTTCACCCAGTTCTCCTCTGAATCATTCAGATGTTCATTGGCAAACTTCAGACGGGCCTGTACATGTGCTTTCTTGAGCAGGGGGACCTTGCGAGCGCTGCAGAATTTCAGTCCTTCACGGCGTAGTGTGTTACCAATTGTTTTCTTGGTGACTATGGTCCCAGCTGCCTTGAGATCATTAACAAGATCCTCCCGTGTAGTTCTGGGCTGATTCCTCACCGTTCTCATGATCATTGAAACTCCATGAGGTGAGATCTTGCATGGAGTCCCAGACCGAGGGAGACTGACAGTTATTTTGTGTTTCTTCCATTTGCGAATAATCGCACCAACTGTTGTCACCTTCTCACCAAGCTGCTTGGCGATGGTCTTGTAGCCCATTCCAGCCTTGTGTAGGTCTACAGTCTTGTCCCTGACATCCTTGGACAGCTCTTTGGTCTTGGCCATGGTGGAGAGTTTGGAATCTGATTGATTGATTGCTTCTGTGGACAGGTGTCTTTTATACAGGTAACGAGCTGAGATTAGGAGCACTCCCTTTAAGAGAGTGCTCCTAAACTCAGCTCGTTATCTGTATAAAAGACACCTGAGAGCCAGAAATCTTGCCGATTCATAGGGGATCAAATACTTATTTCATTCATTAACATGCAAATCAATTTATAACTTTTTTGAAATGCGTTTTTCTGGATATTTTTGCTGTTCCGTCTCTCACTTAAAATACACCTACCATTAAAATTACTGATCATTTCTTTGTCAGTGGGCAAACATACAAAATCAACAGGGGATCAAATACTTTTTTTCCCTCACTGTAGATAGATAGCAATCGAATTTTGAAACCCTTCTGTTTCACACAATGCATTGTTTGAAAAGTTTCCTCATTTTGAGCATATGTATAAATATGACTAGAAGTGAATCACAGTTCACATGTCTTCACACTGAGGTCAAGCTCTAGTTTAGACCACCAAAGTGTCAAGCTAATGTAAATACTTCTGGAGGCTCTTTCAAAGCTTTCGGCTATAGACTGACCAGAAATTTTAATGCAAATCTTTGGGATAACATAGGTGCAGGGAGCAGGACCATGTGTTTGTTGAGGAAAACGTGTTAGTGTGAAATGCGCAGAACATTTAGCAATAGAAGAAGACGAGTTGAAAGTAAGTGCGTTTATGTGACCAAATTTAAAATGCCTGAAAAATCGGTTGGTGGATAAAACCATACTTATCCGTATTTACTGAACAATGGTTCATCCCAGCAAGCACCAGTGACAATCTTTTTGAAAAATTATTTAATTGTAAGACAGGGAGCGCCAATACTTATCTACTGTTGATATCTATTAAGTTGCAGACTTCAATATTGGCATCTCCTGTCTTAACTTATTTCAGTCAATGAATGAACTTTTAAATAAATGGAAGAACCCAATCATTGATAAATAAAGACCTTCAACAATGTCAAGTGAGCAGCACTGGTTCAGGCTGTGTTTGTGTATACAGTTTTAGCAGAAGAATAAAAAAAACTAAGGAAATGGGGAAGTTGGTTATGGGTGAATCACAGGTATCAGAGAACGCCCCTTTGGTTGTATAAATATACTCCGTCAACACAGTAGGAAAATGTCTGGGCCTTGAAGAGTAGAGTTATGAGTAATCTAGGGGTATAGTAAAGGGGATCAGTCTCTCAACTTCTATGGCCAGATCTGGATTATAGGACATTGTTAGGGGACTAGAAACTTCTCCAAACTAATGCTGACAGAGTCTGAAAAGCAGACAGTGTTTTGCTGTAGGTGGGTGCATCTTATGTGTCATTGACTGAAACATCCATAGGCCTTAACCACAGATTTGAATGCTGCAGTTAGATTGTGGTGTTGTGGATTATACCTGGGCATCCAAACCGAAGAGGGAATCAAACAGTCATGGTAACGAAAGCTTTTTGTTTTTTTGGGAGGTGGAGGGGGGGTTGTATTCCTTCCATCTGTCTGTTATTCACATTGTCTGTGTTTTCCTGTTATTTAATCTCTTTGTCATATCCTATTATGTGATTAGTTTTACCAAAGATGAATGAAAGGAAATACTGTAGATAAGTATATTACAATATGTCAAAATGTGGTTCTTTTTTTATGTATGCTATGGGGGGGAAAAACTTTGGTTGTAGTAGATTTACTACTGAGGTATTTACTAGAAAAGTGTACCATTGGTAATTCCAAGCCAAATATTAGAGTACCTACTATAGTCTTGATATTAAAAACTATGGTCAGTTGGAAGTCAACAAATACTACAGTAGTATTACACTGATTTTAGCTTAGTTGCAGTACTGTAAACTAGTCAAAATGCCTTGTTCTGATTGTTCCATTTAATTTTTGCACTGTTTTTCGATTTATCAATCAGAATACCAAGTGGCTTTGCAGACAAAAATAATTGTACTATACATGTGTTTCCTCCATGTGTGAAATGTAGCGTTTTTATTTTGGTCTTGACTGTTTCACTGACATTGTGACGTTGATACCCTTGTAATATTGGGTTTATGTGGAACATTGTTAAATCCCGCAAAGTCACCCATTTCAGGGACAAACATGAGATGAATAATAATAGGTTAGTCTTTCTGTGAATGGTGTTGAAGAGGCTTTTGTGCATTTACAGTTGCAGACTGTTACTCTTACTCTTATTATTATTATTATCCTGACGTGACACTCAAAACGAATAGTTAACAGCCATTGTGACATAAGCAAAGCCGAAGCAATAACTTAAAAAATGGCATGTATATAAAAGGAAATGCATTACGTTGCTTTTAAAAGGGTCATGACTAATCCACAGAGAATACTTCATGTGGCTAAAAAGAATCTGTTTTCCAAACCCTTGTTTAGTCAAAAGAACTTTATAAGGACACAAAAATAATCCCCAAAATTCATTAGACATTGAAGGAATGTAAGATTCATAGAGTGGCAGTCATTTGCGCTAAAAATAAAAGTTGTCCTTTTGCCAACAGTCATGGGGACAGTTGAGCAGAGGAAGTGGATATAGCAAAATCCAATAGATTCTGCGTTGTGTTCAGCTGGGTTTTATATGAAAGAGTCAAACTGTCCTCTCAGCCAGCAATGAGGAGGCCCTGGAATAAAATGGGCAAAGTGCAAAATAAATATTGTAGTCATGGTTTTCCCAAAAAAGGCTCCTGCAATATGAAGGTACTGGAAGTGAAGGTGGTTCTCTACTTTAAATATAATTCTTAAGTATATTCTTGCTGACATTTAGGTATTCTGTTTTTAAAGACCTTTGACCTACCTGCTAATGCAGATTAGAAACATGTACCTGGTATTATATTCATGAAATCAATGAAGCTGCCAGGTTTTTAAATTTCTGTTAGTAGGTGTGTCAAAATTTAAGTTTTAATCCAGCAGTAGAGTTAATGGGAGGGATGGGGGTAAATTTAGCTTTTTATTGTTTTAATGTTTTTCTCTTCTTATGTATTGGAAGCCATTAAGCACTCCCTCCATTGCCTGTTTGTTGGCATACTATTGTTAATAGTATGTATCATCACGTTTGCAAAACTCCTAATGAGCTTCATTATACAACAATTATTAATGACATTTCTACATGAGATAATGAAGGTTTTAAAACTGGGAATAAAAAAGCACACCCACTCACACACAGGGAAGGAAAGTTAACTATGATTATTTTAATGGGTATTTATAGAGATGCTGGTGAATGATTGCCATTCTACCAACACATTGAGGCACAACAAAGTTTTTTCCTCTCAAATGTGGGAGGATGTGGGTTTTCACTTTTGCAAACCATTAGGTATGTTCTGAACAGACTACCTTTTAATTAGGAAGCTGGGCTTTTTCCCTTATAGTTTAATAGGGTTGAATAGACCATTATTGCCTTTGGTAATTAATGGGCAGAGAACTCCCTTTTAGCTGATGATTAGTCACATTCCTAGCATCGGGCTTCAGAAAGCACTGGAGCTTGCAAGAACTTGTTGTGATTTTCACATTGGAATCTATCTGAAAATGCAAAGGCAGTTCATTTCCATTTAGACTGGACATAGCAGCTATGCAAATAAGTGCTTTGAGTAATTAAGGCTCTGTGAAAGAGTGTTTTTTCCTTCAGACTTCATTAAATCTGTCTTGAGATTTCCAGTTCTTTGGATTAGCACAATTACGCTATTTAATTCGTTTTTAGTTTTCTCCTGGTCTTTTTCATATTTGGATTTGTGGAACAAGCTGTAGTTTGATAACCTGACTGTGCTTTTCAAGTACCTTTTCCTGTACAATTACTTTGAACAGTTACATGACTTTAAGAAGCACTTTTGAGATGGTGCATAAAATGCTATACATTTGAGATGTTTTTACTCTGAGGAAGTAAGAAAACACACACACTTTTTTGATGTGTGTGTGTGTGTGTGTGTGTGTGTTCATCTGGCTTTTCAGTCAAGCTCCTTGTCAATTACTTGGTCCAATTAGCTTATTACTTGTTACTTCATACTTCTCTCCTGGCTGCAAATGATGTTTAAGCCATAGACTGTTCAAGATTTTAAAAAATGTTCTATGAGACTAACTAATAACACCAATTAACCAATATGAAGAAAATTAGAGGCCACTGTGGCCCTCCAAGGACTGAGTTTGAGAACCCTGAACTAAGTAGTTTAAGCAACCTTGTGTACAGTGAGCTTCACTTGCAGTTATCCCCAAGATTCTGCCCAAAGAGCCCACAGTGGAGCTCTGTGGATGGGTGTCAATCCATAAAAAAAAAACTGGGTCCCATTTTTAATGTAGCTCTTGAGGTCTCTTGTTTTGCTTACTTTAATGGAATAGAGAATTATGGGTAGTCACACATTGGCTTTCCTATATGCACTAATTCCCTAAGCCAAACAGTGTCTCGGCAAAAATAGTGTCTCTTTCAACCCCCTTTCTCCACTGCCCATCCTCTTAAAACTGGCTGTTGTGAAACCACTTCCTTACCACTTAATCCTGTGGTAGATAAGGGACTATGCCACATCTTATATAATTTCTCCTCAGTCATTTTACAGTATGTGGGGAGTGATTTCTGTTTATCCAGTGCCTGCATATATGGCTATATTACTTAACTGAAAATGGGTCTCAAAGACTCTAAATGTGTGTACCAATCTTGTAAGCCTAAAGTTTAATTCGTTTTTTGTAGTTTGTGTATATAACGTGTGTCTGTGTGTATATAGTGCATTGAAATGGGATATTGTTTCCTTTTGATTTACACAATCTACTCCACACTTTCAATTGGGGGGGAAAAATGGGGAGTGGGGAAAAACAAATCAAATTCAAAATAAAAAGTCATCAGATAAGTAGGCACTAGACTTGAGAGACAAGCTTGTGTTGGATGAGACTTTATCAGTGATCAATATCAGTGTTTGTAAATTTGTTTATAGTATAAGTGTCTCTGTTGCAATTGTAGGCTGAGAGGTTTTAGGAGTCGAAACATTCAGACTTGATCACCTTGGTTTTTAGTATTTGTTTAATTACTGTCTTGAAGAAACATTGCAGAGTTACCATTTAAACCACCTTGATGATTGAAATATAAGATGCTTTGATTTTGACTGTATTTGATATTTCTCATCTTGTGTTGGGTGTGAAAGAATGATGTAGTTCTGAGCATTCTTTATTGTAGTTGTATACTGCTGTGTGGAGTAGTGGTTAGGACTCTGAGGTGGATGGTTGTGGGTTCAATCCCAGGTGGGGGACACTGCTGTTCTACCCTTGAGCAAGGTACTGTACCTAGAATGCTCCAGTAAAGCCCCAGCTGTATGTATAATTAATTTGATATACTGTAATTGTAAGTCACCCTGGATAAGGTTGTCTGCTAAGAAATATAATCATAATAAAGTTGTACTTAATTTCAGAGAACTGTCCCAGAACAGCACTTCATAAAACCAAATCTCTCACCTTCATATTGAATTATATTTAAGTTTACTTAAAGCGCTTGACAACTTTAGTCCAGTCAGCCATTGACTCCCTACTGTGTACTGTTATACTTTAATATTTTAATTGGTTTCAGTATGAGTACTAAGTTGTTGTGTTTTTTTCCCCTTTTGTTCCTTTCTAGATTCTGCCTGTGGGAAATGTTTTAATTAACATTCACTGCTGGAAGTGCTAGGGGTGGAATGCCTCTCTAACAGAACATTGAAGACAAATGGTGAGAAACATGTACACCTTCTCTAATCTAATCTAAGGAATATGTTCAATCCAAAACCTATTATACTGCTCTGCCCTTTCTTTTTCCAACACCTTTTTACAGTTCAGTAACATTTCAGTTTCTCTGATCCTAGAATGGTTTTTAAAGAGCCATTTAAATAGCCATGTCTCACTAAATTAGAAGAATAAAAGTGCACCAGTAACAGATTCCAGCTTTATGTTTCTTACTTCAGTCTAATACATCCATCCTTGCTTTATTCAGTACAGGGTCACAGTGAGCTGGAGCCTAACCTGACATGCCCAGCAGGGTACACCCTAGACAGGGCACTAGTCCATCACAGGGCAGCACTGACACACCCTACACTCATTTGACTACAGGCAGCCAATGTAAGCAGCATGTCTTGAATTAATAATGACTTGAAAATATTTAATTCAGGTCAATTAAGCAGGTGTTTTGTTCATTTGTGATTCGTGACAAGGTTGAAGTTTTGAGTTTCTGTGTGTCAGTTTATAAAGTACTTCTTTACACTGTGTTCATGATAATCTGGGGCAGGCTCGGTTTTAAGTGCATTCCTTATTTGTTTTAAAAGTAACAGCAATAATCTGCACAATAGGTTGTACTGAAATCTAATTCTTGTTTACATCTTCCAGAATGTTCACCATGCCTCCTGGGATGGTCCTTACTTCTGCCGTGCTCTGTCTGTGCTGGGCTGGAGTGCTGAGCGGTTATGAAACCTTCACCCAAAATGGTACCAAATTCGAGCATCTGGCCCTGCACCCAGACCCTGAGATTGGGACAGTCTACATCGGAGCCACCAACTACCTCTTCCAGTTGCACTTGGATCTTCGGCTGAAAACAAAAGTGAAAACGGGTCCCGTGGAAGACAGCAAGGAGTGTCTGCCCCCTATCACCAAAACCCACTGTCCTCAGGCCCGTATGACCAACAACCACAACAAACTCCTGTTGGTCAACCCTTACAGCCAGGAGCTGATCACCTGTGGCAGTGTCTACCAAGGCATCTGCAATAAGAGCAGCCTGGATTCCATTGAAAAAGTTTTGTTTTCGACTATGAGGCCAGTGGATACCCAGTATGTAGCTGCCAACGACCCCAATGTGACCACCGTGGGCCTAGTTGTGGTCTCCAAGGACGAGCTTCCGGTTCTGTTTGTCGGCCGGGGTTACACCAGCAGCCACCCGCCCATCTCCACCCGCAACCTGGTATTGGAGCCCATCTTCTCCTATGAGGAGACCGCCAAGCTCGCTGTGGCGGGGCGGTTGTCAGAATATGACCACCATTTCATCAAGTCTTTCGCCCACCGCTCCTCCGTCTATTTCCTCTTCTACCGCCGGGACCTCAAATCCCAATCCAGGGAATATAAGACGTACATTTCCCGGATTTGCCTTGATGACATGTCCTACTACTCCTACGTGGAGGTTCCCCTGGTGTGCAGGACGGACAGCAAGAATTACAACCTGCTCCAGGCCGTTCAAGTGGGAGTGCCTGGTGTCCAGCTGGGGGCCATGAGGCGGGAGCCCCCAGCGGAGGTGCTGGTGGGAGTATTCTCGACCCGACAGGCCTCTTCAGGGAAGCCAGGCGAGGAGTCGGCACTCTGCATATACAAGCTGGATGACATCGACCAGCGAATTGATGTTACGCGGGACTTGTGTTACACACGGGATGGGCGGTCTGAAGGGGGTGGGGAGGCAGCTTACATCGAATACGAGGTCAAATCCAACTGTGCCAACCTCCCCTCGGTGAGACTTCAGTCTTAGTGTCTTTGCTGGGTGGATTTGACTAAATCTAGTCTACCATGAGTCTTCAGTGATGCTTCGTTATTTTAGATAAGCTACTTTAAGGTCACAATAGTAATTAATCCAGGAAAGGAATAGATCCCACTTTTTACAAGGAACAGGAAAGTTTTTTGGTTTTGTTTGGTTTTGAATCATTCACAACTAGTAATGCACAGCAATTTAAACAACATGATGAATTGCAAAAATTACATTTTCTTGCTTAATACCTGTTAATTGAGGTACTTTTGTGTCAGGAGTAAAAAAATATATATGGAAAAAGTACATAGAGCTGTCAATGCAGATGGATGTTTAGTTGAGTGGTAGTTTACCCAGGGGGGTAATGGCATTCTCAAATAATATTGTCAAAACATTTATTTAAGGCCAGGCTAGACAAATTATAATTGCATCCTCAGTGTGACTTTATTAAATGTCATGACCATATTTGGTTGGAGTGTGGGCTCCTTGACTTTCATTAAATGTGAATTGAGCTTGTTAGTTCCCCCTTTGTTTTGGCACTAGTTTATGGAATCTTTTTATAGTCGTGGTAATGACATCCTTCTCATTTGACTTTTGACCTGTTCGTAACATTGCCTGTCACTTTTGCTAATCATTTTCACGCCACAGTCTCAGCTCTCTCGTCGGAAAAAACGTGTTTGATCATATACCAGTACCTTTAATTGGATAAACTCTGAGGAAATGCGATGTATTTCCAATCATATTGTTAATCCTCATTCTGTAAATTAATGACTTTTTGTTACAGAATTTGATTAATTTGCTGTGTTGTCTATCAAATTGTTTTTTTTCTTCTGTCCCAAAGAACACACTGGAGGCCTATCCTTGTGGATCAGACCACACCCCCAGCCCAATGGCCAGCCGCATCCCTGTGGAAGCTGTGCCGGTATTGGACAGCCCAGATGCTCGTCTCACGGCCGTGGCCGTTAGTATGAAGGAGAAACACACTATTATATTCCTGGGGGATTCTAAAGGAAACTTACATAAGGTAATCACATGTTCTCAGCTGGTGTAACTCTGTATTGTATTTCATTATTTGGATTAGAGATGTCATATATTAGAAGGCTCCAGTATCTTATTTGAGGAGGATTACAAAAATCACATAGTAAGATACAGGTTCTTAGAAATGAACTGCAGTTCTTTTATGACTTTGCTACAGGTAATACAAGATGTAGCATATTGTATAAAAAAGCTGTACAGGATTAATACTGCAGCTTTGTGGAGAACTGTCCTACAGTCAGTAGCTGAGCTAGTGTCAGACATTTGCAGGTCACAAAGTGTTACTTGAAATAATATCCGTCCTAGGTCATGCAAAGGACATTAGACCATGTCGTGGGAGCTGTGGGAAGCAGGAAATTACAGTAGTGCCAGATGGGATTGTAGGGTGAAGGAGTGTAGACAGGAGGAGGCTTAGTGGCTGTACTTAACACCCTGGAGAATTTTACTTACTCATTTTTTAGGGGGCGAATGTGGGAGATATAACTTGTCAATCAAAAAAAAACAAGCTTGTTTCATTTAATAGTGATAGACATCTGCCAGGTTCATGCAGCCTGTTCTACATTACATTTACAATCTTATTCTTAATATTATTGATATTGTTTAGCCAGCTTTAAACTTTCTGCCTTTTTGCCTAAGAACTATATATATCAGCTGCTGTACTGTCCAGAAGGTCACACATACAATGGCAAAACGAGCTCAACAGACTGATACTAGCACAGGATGTTTAAAATCCATACTCAACCTTATGAAATAAAGGAAATCCCAGTATGATTCAGTCTGACCCCCCAACAAACTAAAAGCAAAAAGCATTGGAGACTTATCTTTGCATGTTGGGAGATATTTATGTATAATTAATATACCCAACCTTTTTATGTGCCGTTTCCTTAAAAGGCATTTTTGTATTATTCTGGAAAACAATAAAAATGTATATTATCAGGCTTGAGGCTTCTCGTTCTCTAATTTCAATAAATCTCAAAGAAATTGAATTAGGTTGGCATAGTGAAAAAGCCCTGTGTGAAGGGCAATCTGCAGTAAAGCTTTTATAACAGATATTACATGGGAGCATATCATTGGTTTTCAAATGTAATTCACGTTGTTCTGCTTTCAGGTCTTTCTTGGTCCCTCTGGGAAAGCGGAGAAGTATTCCACAATAACCATCCAACCAAATGCTGCTATAAGTAGTGACTTTCTGCTGGACCAATCACAGGAACATCTATACATCATGACTAGTTCAATGGTCAGTTCAGCTTTAATTCCTTCAGGCGGGAATAAACTAAATCTAAATTGGGTTCCATTACTATCTACAAATGTGCAACTCCTGATGGAAGAGTGTATGCTGTATTCAGCCCTGCTCCAGCCTGGATCAAAGCTAAATCAAACCAATTTTGTGTTAAATTAAGAAGTGTTTCCTGTTGTCAGTCCTGGATGTATACACTTGATTTCCACTTAATTTTAACTTGGTGTTTTCAACTGCTAAAATAATACAAATGGTAAGTGAAACTCTTGAGTTACAGTTGTACAATGTCTGGAGGTAAAGGGCTCAGTCAAAGTATATAAAATCACCTACAACTGATTGAACACATACAAAAATACACCAACATAAAATTAGCTCCTATATTGTTTACAGTGATCAGGTACGCAGGACCATCACTACATCTTCCAGTTGGGTAAGAGGGTAATATACAGGTCATTTTAGTTGGTCATGTGTTTCCTTTGTCTTTTGTCTATTTTCAGGTAGAAAAGCGTCCAGTTACTGAATGCTCCAAGCATCTTGACTGTCAGTCTTGTCTTTCTGCCAAGGATCCATATTGTGGGTGGTGTGTGCTGGAGGGAGTGTAAGTAAATTCTTAAATTCAGCCTGGCACATAGATTTCACAGAGGAGGGTCTGACACCATAGATACACACTTGGCTCAAGCACTTAAGGCCTCTGCTCAGAATGCAGGTTAAGTCCATAGATTGCAGGTTCTAATCAGGCCTCTGTCATTAGTTGACTGACCAGGATTTCAATAGAGTTACTGTCTCTGTGCTTTGTGATGTGTAAGTGAATGGGTACTCATCTTAAATTTTTACCCAGCACCTTATAAGGTTTGGGATGTGTCCATGTTGTTGCCTTCAGCAATCTAGAGCCTCTTATTCAACCTTGTGCATTTTACACATTAGGGAGATTACCCAAGAAGAGCATACATCTTAACATTTTGTCCTGTCTTTTTTTCAGTCTGGCCTCGGATAGTTCCACAGACTTTATAAGAATGTCTGGATTTGTAGACTGTTTTTTTTTCCTGTATGTGGAAGAGATGTGAAGATGCAGAGAATATTTTTGCTGATCTCTCCCCTCTCTCTCTCTCTCTCTCTCTCTCTCTCTGACAGATGTGGCCAACTATCTGACTGCATGAGGGCCCTGTTGCCTGGCCAGTGGCTATGGAGCTACAACTCTAGTCAGCAATGCCTGAGTGTGCAGTCTGTGACCCCATCCAATATCAGTCGAGAGGAGAAAAGAAGTGTACGTGGTTGGGGGTGCTGAAGGGGAGATATTTTGTGTTTTCCATTTCAAAAGGATTCTTTTCTTGTGTTCCATAGTCTCTCACTTCTCAAGTGCTTGCTTGCTGTATGGGTTTCACTCTACTGCTCTCGCTCCCGAGACGTTTTTAATACATAGTGAAATAGAAACATTCAGAGTCTTATATTCATTAAGATGTACATTTTCACACCCAAAAAATGAATCAACCACAGTTGTAGATTTATGGCAAACTACACATCTATAAGTTAGATGCATGTATTTTGTTTTTCACTTTGTCTATTTTAATATTTATACACTGATATTGTATATATATATTTAACATTGTAGGGAAAAATCATAATTGGTAATGTTGGAAGAGTTAGTCACTCTTTATTGCACTTTATTCACTTCTTTATTTTATTACACTTCTGCTTAATTACATACAATTCACTTCCAGCCGGGTTCATGGAGAGGACTTTTCATTCCAGAACGTGAAGGTCATGGTGTAGATTGGCAGTGTTAGGAGTAGCTCACACAGACGTGGCATGGGTGACTTTTGGTTCTTCGTTTCCCATTATAGTCTACACCTCAGGGTTCACAATGGACAAGGGGCGGATGTGGCGAAGGCAGCATGGGATTTTATTTTCGCTCCCTAAATGAACTTTTCACGGCCCTTGATCACCCTCCTACCCTGTCCTCCCCACATGGACAGATTCTCGCCACTAGAAAGAATAGCAGGATAGCTTGGAAAAATTAATAGCTCAAGAGGGCTAAATACATTGTTTGTTCTGAAGTATTGGAAGACTGATGTGCTTTCTTCATATGAATGTTGATACTTCCCCAAATTATTGGTTGATTTTCATGTTCCCACTTTCCCCTGTTTTTGGTTTTTGTTTGCTGGTCTTGAACATCATCATCAAAAAAGCCTCTTCCTGATTGGCTGTGTCCATTTCCCTTTCACCTTCCCCTCTCTATTATTCTGTCTATACCCCCAAAAAATGTTATTGCATGAGCTGCTTGCAAGTCACGATTCATGCGAATATATATCTGGCTTGTGTCACTGCACTGCTTGTGCTGAAAGAAGCTCAGGCAGTCAACTGCAAGCTAAGAATCTCCATCGAGCCTGAGAGCATTGCCTTTCTCAGTGCAGGACGACTAACGCCCTCTTCTCCCCTTCAGATCTTCCTATCTGTCCCTGAGCTGCCTGCCCTGTTTGACGAGGAGACGTATTCCTGCTTCTTTGAGGACTACGAAAGCCCGGCAGCACTCACCGAGATGGGCGTCACCTGCTCCTCACCCGATGCCAATAAAGTGCCACCCATTCGCCAAGGGGAAGGTGAGTGAGTCTGATGGAGAGATAGTGGGATCAAAGTAAAGGTTAGGAAAAACTCTAGAAAGAGCATTGCTAGTGTATTGTACACTCATCATAATCTTATTGAATTTATTGCGTCTTTCATTAAAATGGTACAAAGCTCTTGAAAATAAATATATTCAGTGCTCAGTTTTAGGCAGGACTGGTACCTAATAAGCAACAGAAGTTGCCATTTTGGAGAAAGTCAAGAAAAGACAGCTTTGAGCACACCCAACCACCGTAGCACTTGGCCAGTCGCACACCACCCCTTGCAGAATTCTAGCCAGTTATCATTTTACCCAGATTCAAACCAGCAATGTCTGGACTAAAGGGCCCAACCTGTACTCTGAATAGTATGCCAGTTGAAAGGTTTTTTTTTTTAATTATTATTATTATTATTATTTAAGGAGGATACAGATTGTTGAAAACTTTTGACTGAATTATAGTCCTCATAGTCTCATAATGTTAAACACATTCAGCATGAAAGACGACACAGTTCTATTGTCATAATAAAGTCTGAAACACATCTGAGAGATGTGATTTGCCTTTGTTATGTCTTTCCCACAGCTGTTGAAACATGAGTTATATAGTCTGTGGAAGGAAGTGTTAGTCATTTGTTGCTGAGTTTCCATAAGAGCATTTAAAAAAGGGGGGGTGGGGGAATCAACAATTGTATTTATTTTTTTAATTAATGTGCTCCAAAGAGTTTTTATGCTATTAAAACAAAATCGAACTCTTGTCTTCTTTAATTAACAGCCTAGGATGTGAAATTCTGTAAAATGATTTCAGAAAAAGGTAATGCAACTTTCAGCCAACTCTGTGGAGAGTTATTAGGTTTATGAGTATGCACACAAGGTTTTGAATAACTAGATACATTCCCAATCCATTCTATTTTTATGTTTGAGAAGGATGGATTTTTTTTGAGAACTCGCTGTTCATCAAAGCATATGCAAATTGTTTATCACAGTGTTGCATCAAGTAAGTTTTCCTTTATAGGAGGAAAAACATTTGCAATTATGATGTACAACCTTTGTTCCTTTGTTTGTTTTTGGCAGATGTATGCAGGCAAAATGAAAAACTTGATTTAGATATGTCCTCATTTGGATAATTGAAGTCAATCAGTATTGTCTGCAAGCTTGTTAAGAAGCATTTATATTTCGGAAGGTTGGGTTCTTGTAAAAAGCATAACCTCAGGAGCATTTAAAATATATAAAATCCTTAATGTATGCAGTCTTTACCATTATAATCCCTTGTGATAATGCAGTATGGGTCTTTGAAGATGTTCTTTTGATTTAATTTCTCTAAAACGTCAAGCTTTTTCTCAACTTTTACTCTGCTTTACTGTAGCTGAGCTAAATAACAACTTGCAAATTTGAATGTTTGAAGTGTATTAGGATTTTTAATGGGGGCATAAGGAATCAAGCAGCAAGCAACTCTTTTTGGAAAGTAGGTTAAGCCTTTTAGTCTAGACCATACTGGTTTGAATCTGAGCTATTCCTTACCAAGCTGTGACCAGATTTGAGTTCTGTTGAGGTTTGATGGGCTCGAATCGGAAAGTTTTGCTTTTCCCTACGACAGTGCTCCCAGTGTCTGGCAGGAGACCTGTGACTTCAGTACTTGTGTATATGTTATAAATAAACTTGATTATTTTCATCTATTGACTAAATTTTTTTATTTTGATTTGTTATGGCGTCCTTTATAGTCCAAAAGAAAACAATTATTGTGGATTCCACCTTTTGAAAACTCAAACCAGAAAACCAATTTGGTTTGGAATGTGCATCTGTCTTTAAAGACAGGGCTGTAGCCCTCAGTGCTTTTCTTTCTGAACGGTGGCTTTGAGACTCACTCATGGCATCCAATGATTGTTTGCAGACTTCGTCACAGTGACCCTCTACCTGCGGTTCTTCAACATCACCGTGACGTCCAGGAAGTTCACTTTCTATGACTGTACTGCTGTCAAACAGCTGTCCAAGAACATGCCGTGAGTACATCATCTCATCATCATAATATTAATATTAATAATAATCATCACCAGCAGTCTTCACAGTCGATAGGGGAAGGAAGGAATAATATTGCTACTGTACTTCAACCAGAGTGGGAAATGTACATTGAGAATGCCTTCGAATTAAGCCATTCTATTCAGTGGGACAGAGGTACACTTTAATGACCACAAGCAGCCAGGGTTCCTCTGTCCAAATCTGTGATTTTATTTCCCCCCTTGGAATTAAGTTGATTGGGGCAGTTGATTCTAAGTATCAGCAGTTGTAGGCTCCTGTGGCCAGATGAGTAAAACAATACAGTAATCCCTTGCTATACGATCGTAATTTTATTCCCTGAAAACTGGTTGTAATGCAAAATTGCTGATAACAGTAATGAAATCCCCATTGATTCACATTTTATAATCTTCAATTGCTTCCAGAGCCCCACAAATGTCGCCTTCAACACCCACGATTCTCCTTAATAAAGGACAGAATATGAAAATCATTGACATTCTATATCAGTTATGAAAGAAATTAGCATAAAGTTGTTAAGTAAATGACAAATAAAATCTTCTAGTCTCTTGTGGTATGCATGAGTCCCCCACAAACAGACTGGGGCTGACAGTTTTCCTGATGATTGTGTTGGAAAACGTACAGTATATTACATTTTAATGAAGCTGTAAAAACGCTAAGTAAATCACAGTTATGAAATAGAAAATTAAAAGAGAATATTAAATGTAAAACAGAACATTTTGCAAAGATCACAGAGAAAATGTTGCAACAGCTGATGACAAATCTTTCATTGACGAACAATATATTAATCGCAACCCTCAGATGTTTTGTCTTCCGATCGCCCGCTTTGTGAGCTCCCTACTGGTACCAACAAAAATGTTAGTGTCTTGTATATCTGAAATCACATATATTGGTGGCTCATATAGCAAGGGATTACTATATAAATTTCCCATCAATTTGTTTTCTTTAAAGGTGTACAGTTGTATGCAACTGAGTGGTCTGCATTATTTTGCTCTGTAGATGTCAGGGCTGCGTCAGTAGTCGATGGGGGTGTAACTGGTGTGTCCAGCAGCACCTCTGTACCCACAAGCCCACCTGTGAGGAAGGAGTCATCATTTACAACGAGCATGTAAGTCACTTTGTAGTTAAATAATGATGCTTTCTTTCCACTTGAATACATTTTTGTTGTTGTATAATATCCATTCTGAATTCTGAACAAGATGTTTTTTTTTAAATGAAATACTAACATGTATGATGTATACTAACTGGTGAGTATGTTTGGCTGTGGATTATCTGTATAGTGTTCAAAAGGCAAGTTATCATTTTAATTTGTATATTTGTATGTATTGCGGTGATTATGTATTACCTCAACACTGACATCAACTGTTAGATCTATTTACAACTATGCTTGGCATAATCTCATTTTCAAAGCAGATTCAGAACTGACTCCTTCGACTTTGATTTTAATGTTTATTTTCAGTGGTTAGAACTTTGAACCATTTTTATTAACCAGGTTCCAGTATATACAGTGGATTTTATGAGAACAATAATTATCATACCCATACATCCGGTCACCACATCATCATCCAGAATATATGTGAAAAGACCACCTCTCCCCTTTTTGTAAAAATGTCGGATGCCCCAAAGCCCCAAGCACCATTACCAGTTTAAAATTTTATTTTATTTCCATTTTATTTTATTGTTACTTGTTCCTTTGTCTCTCCCTCTTCTCTTTAACCCCCCGTGCTAAACCCTCCCAGTTCAAACTTCCTACACCAGCTCCACCAACAACAAGTGAGGCGATCAAGGTAACAACAACTAACCCGACATCCACCTTGGCACCAACAACTCCTTCAGCTCCTTCAACAATGCCTACAACCCTTCCAGTGACAACCACCACAACCACCACTGAGGTTACTACGACGACCACGGAGGCATCCACTACCACGACTGAGCCCACCACCATCCCAACGACCCCAGAACCTACCACCGTACCAACAACACTACCTACCACTCCAGAACCCACTACATCGCCCACAACCCCTTTTCCCACTACCCTGACTGAAGCCACCACCCCCCGGACAGAAACCACAACATCTCTAGAAGAGGTCATCATAAAGGATGAAGTTCCCGTCACCATAAATTACACCCCTCCGCTAAAAACTGACCAACCGCCAGAATTTGTGGAGACCGATCCTCCGCCCACCTTCCTCCCAACACTTGCCGTACAGCCAGTCAGCACTGGCTCCTTCACTACTCCAGTACCGCCCACCTTTCCAACCATCATCGAGTCTGTAACGGCCTCTCCCACTCAAGAAAGTGGCACAGAAGATCTGAAGGCAGCTGTTTCCCTAGAGCAGCCACTGCCATCCGAGCCCCTTCCCTCCACCGTGACTCCACTTCAAGCCCCTGAAGACTCATTCCCCGTGGAAGTCCCCACCAATTCAGATTCAGACTTCGAATTCACAGAGGTCCCGGACATGCCCCCATCTGTTCTACCTGACAAGGAGATGGACAGCAGTGTGGAGTCCATGTACTGGCCAGAGGCAGTGCCAGTTGAGAATGATACGTCCACCTATTCTGCTACCACTGTCCTCTCTGGGGATGGCGATGCCGAAAACATTTCCCCTGCCTTCCCTCGCTTACTGGATTCCGACACGGAATTGGATTACCAGTATGATTCGCCTGATTTCTACCTGCCGGTGAGTGCAAGCCCCAATAGGAAGTCTTCAAACACCCCAACCGCCAAACCCACCCATCCACTCCCCACCAAACTTTTTCCAAGAAATGTCTTTTCGTCCCATCTCATTCTTATTTTTCTTTCATTCTTGATGTTTGTTGATTTGAAAAATCATCTCAGAAATAACCAAGACTAGTAACATATAAATGGGGAAAGAAAGTAGTATATTTGTATTTATTTGTGTGACCTACTTAAAAAAGGATCAGATTTGTCAGTTTGCAAAAATGCAAACAAGTTCATGGTTCAGTTTAAAAATCCAATTCTGCGGTTTTAAAAAAGAAGGGTAATTTTTTTCTTTTTCTAAGTGTTCAAATGCAAATTTCCATTATAAAGCAGCTTTAAAGAGTAGCTTAGTGCCCGGGTTACAATGTATAGCTTGCTCTCCAACATCTAGAATGTAGTATAATGGAGAAAGTTAAGTTAAGTGGAATCCTCTTATTTTGTTAAATCAAGGTGTTATTTAATTAGTCACAGGCGTCTTATCATGCAGCGTCTCAAACGCTATAGAAGAATGAAATGAAAGCAAACAAAGGCTCTTCATAAAGTGATGGTCAATAATAGGTCGGGTCAGAAGCCAAGCCCAACCTGACAGATCACATTTTAGCCATGTGCTGCCTCTCCCTCCTCCTAAACCCTCCAGAACGATTGAGTTACATGACTACAAGCTACCGAGACATGTGCTATCCAGATGCCTGGATTAGGAGAGCATTTAGTTTTCAGTCTCAAGCAAAGGTGTCCTGCTGTCTGAAGCAGAGATTTTCTCTGTAGCACGGTGCAACATTATCCAAGATGTACCTCATCCCTGAAGCTATAGTAAGTGTGACAGTGAGGAGTCGTCAATAAACAGTTCAGATAAAACTGGCTGTATGTATTGCTGAATTCAAAACTTTGGCTATCACTATCTAAGAATTGTCTGTAATTCAAGGGTCTTCATACCCAAAAGAACACCAGATTTTTATCCAGAAAATATGTGACATAGGCACGATGTCCTCCACATTTCTTCTTATCATTTAAATAGACACACATGATAGACGGCCTTTGCAGATTTGTGTAACGTAAGAAGCAACAAAAAGCAGCTGCAATTTTTAACGATGCCCCCCTTTCTTTGTCTGGGGAGAATAGAACAGGATCTAATTAATTGGCCCCAGGGTGTTCCCAGTAATTAAACCTTTTTTTTAATAAAACACTCAATGGCACGTTTTTCAGATTCAGGTTGTGCTAATCTGTTTTAATGAGGGTGGTCTTTGCTGTAGGTGGGCATGCAGGGGGATGAGGGCAGCTACGCCAGCTGGGGTCCCTCAGCCTGCCCCTGTGTGGAGAAGGTGCAGGGCTCTGCGCTTCTGCCCGTCAACGTGGAGAGGAAAATCACACTTGTGGGGAAGAACCTTCACCTCTTTCAGGTACTTGTCTTATGCTGCTGGTGGATAGGGTCCTTTGTGTCTTATTTTATAGAGCTCTGCCATTTTAGAAGGAGCAACCTCACACATAATAGGACAGTCTGCTCTTTAGTATAATCAACTGTGGGAGTTTCCTTTATCAGCCCCACATGATGCACTTGTTTTGTGCATGCTCCCCTGTGTGCTTTGTTATAGTTGTATTCATCAAGATTATCAATAGGGGTGGATTTCCAAAGTAATGTGTATAACCTCATACTTGTCACTTCTTTCAAATTATTAATATACCTATGTATCACATTTGCAATTTCTGCAACTGCAAAATATAAACTAAACCATTATTGTACATGAAGCAGGCTTTGCAGTCAGCTTCTAGGAATGACAATCTAGTTCAATTTGAAAATCATGCTGATTATCTGTGTGCTTTCACTTTAATAATGACAGGGCTCTTAGCAAGAGAAAACACAAATAATATGATTTTAAAGGAGGCCAAGTGTGATCTTTTAATTTTCAAGTTAATTCAGCCTTTGAACAATATAAGTCAGAGATTTCATCGCTGTAACATATTTCACAAGTCTATTATTAACAGTCATCACCTTCTCAAGGCCAAATGTAAAGGAATATTCCTGAATGCAGCTTTTGATGTCCTATTTATGATTTGCAATTGTGTTAACGTTGCAAAAAGGCTTAGGAAATCAACTGCTCTGTTCAAACAATAGCATACAGTTAAAATTCATAAAGGAAAGCTTTGAATTCAGTTCAAGATAACAGTGCGCCCTGTTGTTCTTCATGAAGGATCAAGAGCCGGACTATGAGTGTGTGTTAGAGATTGAGGGCCGCACCGTGGTGGTGGACTCCTATGTGGAACCTGATGAATTGGATTCATCGGTGTATTACATCACCTGCCAGCTGCATCAGGTAGGTCTGTCTCTGTCCTGCAGACTCTGCTGTAATGTTTTCTAGAACTGTATTATAGAGCTGTAGTGGCAATAGCAGTTGCAAAAACAATGTAAGACAGGTAATGAATGAGAGATTGCTATGCAGCTAATTGTTTGCTTCTGGTTATTGGGAGTTTATAGAACCAGTAATTCAATCCATTTTTATTTTTTTTAAACTGATAGAAACAAATCTACAATTTATATGGGCGGGTTTATGTGTAAAGATGAATCTCATATTCTAATGTATTATTCTACTTTAACTTAATTTTCCATTTTATTACCTTATCGTTATTATTATTATTTACTAATAGACCACTTTTGTCCATGCAGGCTAACATTCAACAACTAACTGTAACAAAAGCTACATAGTACTAAGGCTACATACTCTAAGGTGCTATAGCAAATTAAATACATATTACATTATAAAATCCAAAGAGTTTAACAGGGAAACAAAATACAATACAAAGTATGGCAATACTGCAGAGTATGTGCAGGACTGTTTAATGTGATCATGTAAATTCTGCACTAATTGAACTCCCCTTTTCAACTGTATTATTCCAGTATTCCTACTCTGCTCTCCTGGAAGAGAACAACGCAACAATCTATGTCAAAAGAAGAGACACTTTCCAAGTGGACAGTTCTCAGTCCTTGTATGGTGAGTGGCTGGTGAAAGTACGGTTTACCAACTGGCAACACAATGGACAAAATGGAGGAGGCACAAGCACCTCAGTGTCTTGTCGCTGAGCCTTATAGAGATGGTCAGGCATAAGGCTGATATTTATAGGCAGGCTTGAAAATGTATTTGCACTATTGTATTGTTGGTGATGCATATACCAATAAGACAAGACACTATTAAATGTATATTGTCACATATTAGTATCGTAAGGCTCTTGTGTATAAGACCCTTAATACTGTCTGCAAATGCTGGAGAAACATCAGCAAGTCTTATAAGAAGAGATTCATATTCCTAATTAATTTAAAAATAAAATATAACTTGCCTGTTTGTGCTTTCTCATTGGTGTGTTGGATATGATGCAGTCAAGTATGAGTATTTTAACATTGTCGACCAAAACATGTCAGCCCTTACCACAGAACAAAAATTGCAGTAAAGGAATTGTGTGTTCTGTGCTCTCAAGCGGCTGTGTTTAACCCAGAATTGGTGAAAGCCTAGAATTGCTCTCTTGTCTTTGACCCCTTGTTGGGTGCTTAATATGTGTCTCTGTACTGCTTTACAGTGACTCTTTATAACTGCTCGGTGGGGCGTTCAGACTGCAGCCGATGCCACACAGCTGATCACAAGTACGGCTGTGTGTGGTGTGGGGGCACCCAGAGCAGCTGTGTCTACAGGGAGTCCTGTGTGGAAGAGATAGAGCAGACCTGTCCAGCACCAGTCATTAACTTTGTGAGTACTTCTTCCACCAACCACTAGCCCCTTCTTCCCCTGAACTTCAGTTTGAAAGCATCTTATTGCACCTCAAATCAAGACTGCAGGACATCATTTCAGCGGGTGTTTTGGTATATTCTGTCATTTAAGAGACCATCTGGAACAAACCAACCAAATTACTTTCAGCTCTCAACTGTTGAACAACTAACACTTTTAACTGACAAATAAGTAGCATGCGTCCCCAGTCTTTAGAAGTTGGTGATTATATGGGCTTTAATATTTAATATTTTAACGTTTTATATTAACACACTTATGGTAGAAAGATGTAACGATGTTTCATGTTTAAATTATATATTGTACATGCTCATGAAACAAACCAGGAAGAACAATACTAACACATTGTAGTGCCAGATAACTAGAATATGATGTGACTCCTATATATATATTAGTATAGGTGTGCTGAGTAGTTATTTTTCATCTCTTCTTTTGCAGATTGAACCTTTAACGGGTCTGGTGGATGGAGGGACTGCAATCACCATTTCCGGCTCCAATCTGGGGCAGAAATCCCAGGATATTGAGCATACTGTAACTGTTGCTGGGATACCCTGTATCGTCAACACGGAAAGATATGAAATCTCTTCTAGGTAGGGGTAACTTTGGAGTCTAGTGATTTTGCAGCAGTGAGGGGGGGGAAACCTTTGCTTCTGTTATTGGATATAAAGCAGAAACTGATTACCTCCTAATGTTTTGTGTTACGAAAGCTTTTTCAAAACATTTGTACATGTGTTTTCAAATGTTTACTCTGAATTCTACAAATGTCTTTTCTGGTTCATGTTATACTTAGGACAAATACTACTACTACTACTACTACTTTCTCTAATCTATTGATATAAATCTCACAATTTGAACTGTAAAAATGCCAAGTTAAATTAATCTTGTTTGTTTACAAAAATGTATCTACTTTGGCAGAGAGCAAAAAAAATGGGTGGTCTTATCTTTCCTCAACATGTTCAGAATGAACTATTACAAAAATAGCATTCAAGTTTGGTATCCAAGCTGTGAATTTGTACTGATGAACATGCTTAAGATAATTATTGAAGTCTTGGGCTCTAGTTTTCCTTTTTATTTACATGGAGCTATTCCAATATTCTACAATATGCAGTCTGTGAATAGAGACAGAAATTACACATTGGTTTGGTTAGCAAGCATATACCTTACTATTTCAAATATGCCATATTGAGTCAAGAGTTTTTCAATGGCAACATTATTTATAATATGTTTCTGGACAATAAATATTGTAAATAAGTATTGTCAATAAATGTAACTCCATTTTCTTAGCAGTACAATTTGCACATTTCAGAGGGTATTCTATTGGCGAACCAGGTAGATTAACTATATACCGTTTATACTGTACACCTAAACATGGCCAGTGGAAACGGAGCATTGGAAATTCTAAAATTGTCATAAAGAAATACAACGACGCTCACTGTACCATGGTTAAAGTAGTTTACTCTAAGAGTAAACTGACCCATAAAATAGCTTTTTGCAATGCCTTCACATAAATAGAGTATCATGGTGTCTAACAGGTTTGAAACTTCTTGTTTGCTGCAGAATTGTTTGCACGACAACGGAAAGCTCTGAGCCAAAGACTGGCCAGGTGTCTGTGAAAGTGGGTGGTGGCCTAGGGATGTCCAATCAGAAGTTCAGCTATCAGGTGAGGGGAAGAATCAATGACCTGGGTTTCTGTGTCACTATCTTATAATGACTTATAATGAGTACATGTCAGTTTCTTAAAGTGAAGGCCAGCATTGTCGCTGCATCTAGTATAGATTAATTGTGAAAGAACTATAAAAGCACCTTATAAAACATATAGTAAGTATCAAGGTAGGCATCAAAGCAATTGCTTCTTTCATATTGGGGGAAAAAACCCTCAAACAATCAGGAATAATGACACAAGTGCCTTAGTCTTCAGTTTTGAATTGGCATGATGTTTAACACTTCTAATACACAGTTTGATCGAATAGTGTGTGCAAAACTTACACAAACTCAACTGACCATTTGCCAAATGTCATTCCTCCTTCATTGCAGGGTTTTTGTACCAGAATGTAGAACTGTATTGATCTTAAAGCTTTTAACTGTGTACAGTTTTGTGCAAAAAACAACTAAATTTAATTGACTGAGTTATTTTCTCAACCTTGAAATGTACTATAAGCTTTAACAAACATAGCTGAATAATAGCTGAAATAGCTGGCATAATGAATCTAATCAACACATAAATGTGTTGTCCAACTTTGCCCTTATTCTCCTGATTCTTAACTTCTAAAATCTTTAGGATCCAGTTCTGCAGTTAATCTCACCCCAGAGAGGGCCCAAAGCTGGGGGCACACATCTAACTCTGAATGGCAGAAACCTGCGTACAGGAAGGCCCAGCGAGATCAGCGTCTTCATTGGAGAAACCCCCTGTCACATGTGAGTACACTAGGCTGTACAGCAAAGACATGCTTTTATTCACATTTCTCAGGAAGGGTTTTGTAACAGCCTACTATACATACACTGGACAGAGCATTGTCCGGTACCCCCCAAAATGCTACACTGGCCCACTTTACACACTTTCTTTGGCCAGTGGTTGAAAATATGTCCGCTTTCTGCATGGCTATCCATCTGTTAAGGACAAACTATCAGGCAGAGAAGTGGTTTGGTGCTTGGTGTTCACATTTACTATGTGTTTTTGCTTTTTTATTTTGTTAATCCTGCTCTGATCTTTAAAAGGACACATTTGTTGGGTTTTCTTGCATGACAACAGCCCATTCATTTGATGCAATGGACCACAAAAATGAAACTGAGGAACCAAACAGGATACATTATTTTCATACCTAAATTGTATCAGCACAGGGACCTTCTATAGGACTGATGATGCTTTACCTCTAAGCCTCTTCATATTGTCCCAGACAGATGTGTGCTTTCACACATGACATATTGTAACAAAAGCTACATTGTGTTTTTGTTGTTTTTTCCCCATTCAGTTCCTCAGAAATTCTGGAGAACCGTATAGAGTGCTACACAGGCCACAGTAACTCCACAGGAGAGCAGAGTGTTACTGTGTTCTATGGGAACAATGAGCGCCACCTTCAGGGCACCTTGTACCACTACACCGAGGATCCTAACATCACCCAGGCCTCACCAACCAAGAGTTTTCTGAGGTACTGTTCCATGCAGGATACTGGCATAGGGTTATTATTATTATTATTGTGAAAAATCAAGGGGGCTAGATTTCTGATAACAGGGTTTGTGTTTCTAGTACATAATAATAAAAAACTTAACATTCTAATATCGGGCAATATTTTCTTATCTTTTAGGCAACTAGGTTTTTTTTTTTTCCCCACATTGGTTAACTACCAGTGCCTGTAAAAGCTTCTAGAATATTCACGGTGAAAATAGACAATTGTTCAATAACTGTAGCCATACACTGCTGATTTCACAATGGGCTTATGTGCCTTATTAACAAATTTAAACAGGGCATGCATTTCTATTAAAGGGGCTCTTATTTACTTACAATAATAAACCTCTGGAAGAAGTCAACCTAAAACAGGTGGTCATTCCCACAGGACAGATTGCACAATCTAACACTGTGGTGTTTACAATTGTAATATTTGCTCTCTCATTAGCAGAAATGAACCAATGACATTCTCTTATTTAATTAGATGTTGTTGGGTAGACATTGGCTAAGCTCATCTCAAATCCACAACTCCCTGTGTGGTCTTGGGTGCAGGCAGGTTCAGATGCTTAGTAGCTCTGCATGCTTCAATGGTTTTTACGATTACTGTAAGCTGGACAGTGGGCCTCCTGGTTCTGCAGTATGAAAGGTGGCTTTAACAACTTGTGTTTTCTGGGTACACTTGCTTCACTCCCATGAGGCACAGGCTGGGGTTACCTCGATAGTTTGACCCACCTACTAACTGCAAATGTACAAACTTGAACTCCGTAGCAGGTTTAGTTTTTGTCAAAGGCTTTTTCCTTCAACACATAAACAAAATATCCACTATCAAGCACTTGATTTTCAAGTAGCAGGGTGGGTCGAAATATGGATTTGTTCCCAGCCCACAGAGTCTAGATGTCAATTCCAAGTTAAGTGAAGAAGAGGAATAATAACCAGAGATTGCCTATTTAAAGGCTTACTTTTTGAAGGATTTTTCCCAACAAGTGTTTCTCTCGCTTCTTTAGCGGAGGCCGGATCATCAGGGTGACCGGACACAATCTGGATGTGGTGGAGAACCCAAAGATCCTGGTGACGGTGTCTCCAATGGCACAGAGGAAGAAGAGGAGGAGAAGGAGATGGGTGGCAGGAGTCAAGGGCATGTTCCTTGGGCGACATCGGCGGATCGTGCCTGAGCCCGATTGTCCTCTGTGCTCGGAGAAATCTGTGAGTCAGGATTTGGTCTGCTATGGTTATGGTTATGAAAAAAATATATTGCCGGTTATACAAAATGTCCTAATGATCCTTGTCAAGCATGTCACAAAGGACTTTGGTAATCTCAGGAAAAATAAAAAATCCAATTTATATTGGATCCAATACTCATTATAGATTAGCTGGTAGGTGGATTCAGGGAAAAGTGTCAGCAGTTTTCCTTAGTGACATGTCCATAGCTTTTTTTCTTTTAGAGATGGAAGGAAAGTTTCCATGATGGATCCCACTCTGATCAAGTGAAGTTAAGTAAAAGAATACGGTTTTAGGACCCAACTCAGAGATGGTCGAGGTTAACCTAATTTTAAAAGGAGGTCGCGAAGCTAAAATGTGTAACCACTGTCCACTGTTTTTGTGGAAATACCAACTTCACATGAGAATGTTTATTAACTGTTATTGCCTTATGTTACAGTGCTCTGAAAGTCCCTGGGGAGTATATCTGCTCCTGTAGTGAGTGTCCAGAGTGTTTTGCCACTGGACTCAGGGATGTGTCAATAGGGGATGTTAGATGTGTAACTCTCTCAGAAAAGTAAACAGAGCTGAAGAGCCTTGGGAATGTACACTTTTAGGAATGTACACTTAAACAGACAGTTTCTTTGTGTTTAATTTGTCAGTACATATAAATTAGTCAAAACATTATTCTCATAGCGCAGTACTTTTTGTCCTAATCAATTTCAGCAACCCCTTTTCCTGTACTTACTGTACTGAACAGCAGATACCGTTTCTTCCAGCAAAGGAAACCAGTATGTGAACTGACTCTCTCCGTAACCCGCTTGTGTTTCGTTCACCCCCTCAGTACTCCGAGCGCTGCGAAGTGAACACCACCTCTCTGATCCTGTGCAAGACCCCAGCCATCGAGGCACCAGTGCGCAATGCCGTGATCCGGGTGGAATTCCTGCTGGACAACCTACGCTTCGACTTTGACACCATCAGTCAGAGCTCATTTTTGTACGAGGTCAACCCTACCCTTGTGCCCCTTAACGAGAACGACCCAAGCAAACCCTACCGATACAAGCCTGGCAGCATCATTTCTGTGGAGGTGAGGGAGACCTTGGAAGGGTTAGTGGTCTGCTGAGCCCTGTCCTCAAAACCAAAGAGTAATCGTATGTAGAGGAGAATGACTTGATGTTGCTCTGTTGGCCAGGACTGAACTGTCTTGGCATCTACATTTGAAACCAAGTGAAATGTTTTGGAATGTGGTGGATCATTAAAGTTACTTAAATAAAAACATTTCTACAGACTTTGCACAGAGGCATCCTCTAAGAATATTATTATTTGTTGATTAAGTATCTGCCTTTATAGAAAACCTCTTGATTTACATAAATATGTTTTGCATAAATAAGTTTTGCAGGAGGGATTTTTTGTTGTTGTTGAATAATTGAACAATTATTATCAAGTTACTTTTTTGTTAATCATCTGTGTCTGTGACCCAGGGTGAGAATCTGGATCTTGCGATTTTCAAGGAAGAAGTGGTGGCACTGATTGGGGAAGGGGTGTGTTCTGTGAAGACGCTCACCAGTAACCACTTGTACTGTGAGCCACCGTCCCAGCAGCCCTCTCCAGCACGGAACAAAAAGAGAGAGGGCACAGACTCCCTCCCAGTGTTCACTGTGAGTTGCCATCCATTCACCCCGACCTCTACCTCTCACTCCATATGGGTCTGTAATCACCAGGGCACACCAAAGCACTGAAATAAATGAATGCGTGAGAAAGTTGGAATTGCAATTGAATGCAGTATCTGACAGTACGGTAACTGAAAACCTTGCCTATGCATATTTCTGTGGGAAACACTGACTTCCAAGGCAGGTGTGGTGACATCACTTTTATCCTTACAGGTGCAGATGGGAAATCTGAATTTCTCCCTGGGAAAGGTGCAGTATGACACACAGAGCCAATCCACATTTCCTCTAGAGGCTCAGATTGGGGTCGGAGTGGGAGCATCCATCGTAGCCCTCATTGTCTTGATTATTGTCCTCATCTACAGGTGGGAACCAACTTCATCCCTATCATTGTCTTATCTGTGTGTCCGGGCTGTTGGTTTTTTTTTTCAGTGGAACAGATTGGAGAAAAATACTGGGGCCCTCACATTTTCATATTTCATGTGCAGAGCAGTTTTAGACCACTTGATGTGAATTGACCGATCCATTTCAGTTATTAATTTCCAATGAAATAAGAATCTGAATGTGATTTATACCCAAAAAGGAAAAAACATATCCCTGGTGCTTTTGTTCGTATGAGAAAGCTGGGCAAAGGGGACCCTTTATATAGTTGGAAGTATTCAGTGATCTGGTCAATCTCCAAGTCTGGTTATTCACCTGATGTGTATCTCTGTATAATATTTGTATTATTATTGAATTACTTTTGTGCTGTTGTTGAATTGCTCCAAGGCAGACAACCTTTTTTTCTGTAGTCATCCATCTTGCATAGACTTGTTAAAATCACCAGCAAAGAAGTCCCATTGACTGCAAAATATTTGGCATACCATTATCAGCAGTTTGGCAAGTTTTTAGTAAGAGGTCAGCCATTAAGTAGGTCAAGCAGTTTTGAAATATACCCTGCATGAACAGAGGAAATTGAGTGAGTTATGCAAAAGTAAATATTATTTTTTTAAACAAACTAGACATTAGAGATCAGTCAAGTCTTTGCGAGAGAGTCCCGATTCTGTCTTCTGTTCAGTGTATCCTCGGTGGTTTATGCTACGGATTGATTAATTCGCTGCAGGGTAAAGATGCTTTCAACAATGCCAAGTGTGCTGCCCATTTGTAAACACTTTCTAAGAAATGTGTGCGATTTCCATTTTAGTAAGGTCACTGCACTTGTCTGTTAATGAAACATGACATGCAATGATAAGGAGCTGATACAGATGACATGATTCTTTCAATAATTATATTTCAGTACAGAGTCTGCTCTAGACAAATGCATAGAACTGATATTCAGTGAAGATGCAGAATTAATCTAGTATAATACATTTTGAGCATTCCAAGTTGCACGTTTATAAACCAGGGCAAATATTCCTAACAACTGAAATCCTCAACAATTAATATAGCTTCCCTTATGGTGTCAATCAGATGATGTCAGAACAACATTTTAATTTTTTTTTAATTGTTGGCCAATTGGAAAAACCAGAATGGAAAACTCCCCGACCTATAACACTGTTACTTTGTAATACAACACTTGGTGACTGTAGGTCAGTCAGTAAATTAATATATAAAGTACAATTATCAACTGCGTTTACATGTTGATTCTTAGCAAATGACATAATGTTGCAACATCAGTGGACTGTTTTAGCAGAAGATAGATATAGTCCAAAAATAATTGTCAAGGTGCAAAGCTGCGTAAAAGGCCGTTGTCTGTCTATCTGTTGTTTGGGACTTTTGTGTACCCACTGGGAATCATTCACAAGTTATGCCTTGATTGTGCAGGGTGGGACATGTAACGCCAGAGATCAGTAAGCAGATGAAAGTATGGTTTAGTAAGATGCACATAGGAAGCTAATATTTAGGAGTTTATTGATTATGTGGATATGAAATTGGAAAATACAAGTCCATGTTTCCATCATATCACGTGCAGGAGCAAGGCTGACAGTGAAAGTCTTGTGCTGGTCTAGTGTCATATATGCAGGTAAGTTCCTTCAGAAGGTAAACCCCCTCCCACTTCCTTGTTGCTTTGCAGAAGGAAGAGTAAACAAGCTCTGAGGGATTACAAGAAGGTGCAGATCCAGCTGGAGAACCTGGAGACCAGTGTGCGTGATCGCTGCAAAAAAGAGTTCACAGGTACAGCACAACCGCTATTGAATACTGTCAGCTTGTTGTGCTGAAAATTAGTTTTATACCATGCTGTGTTTTTGTGCTAGTTAATCATTCCAAAACTATTTATTAAAAGCAAATGTACATCAGTGAAACTGGCACCACTAGTATTTGAGTATCCTGAAACATTGTTGGTAACTGAAGAGGTTTTAAATACTGATAATTCTCTGCCTGGGATGACACTTACACACAGGATAAGAGATATAGGAATGTTTGGAAATGCTGCACTGTGATTGGCTGTTTTCTCATATGTGATTTAGAATTACTAAACCAAGGGTCTCCAACTCTATTCCTGTAGAGGGCTTGTGTTAACATCACATTAAACTAGACTTATATAGCAGTGTAATTATATAATTGGCTGAGTGGAATGAAAACGCTGTAACTCTCCTGGACCAAAGCTGGAGACAACGTATTAAACACTGCACTTAAAATGGGTTCCTTCCACCATATTGTTGTTGCTATGAAGTTAAAAAGAGACATCTGATTATTTAAATGTATATAAAGTCAAATAATAGTTTGCTGATTCCAAATGGGGAAGTATATAAAATAAAGAAAAGAGAAACATACTGAGGACACTACTGCAATTTTAAACCAAGTGTTAACTCTCCTCCTTTTTCACAGACCTCATGACAGAGATGATGGACATGTCCAGTGATCTGGTGGGTTCAGGGATTCCTTTCTTGGATTACCGGATGTATGCAGAACGGATCTTCTTCCCTGGACACAGAGAATCACCCCTGCGCAGGGATCTGGATGTGCAGGAGTGTCGCAGGCAGACAGTGGAGCAGGGCCTGGTGCAGCTTTCCAACCTGCTCAACAGCAAGCTCTTCCTCACCAAGGTAGCCACAGGCCCGAGAATCAGGACTTCAGAGGGAGATGCCTTGTTTCCGTTCTTATTTTCCCATTGAGCTGAAGTCTGGAGAAACAGTTGTGTGAGATGAGAATAAGACCCTGTGAACCAAAGACCATTGAAATAATATTATGTTGAGTCTAAATATTGCTGTTAACACTACCCAGTGTTAAATAAATGGTTTATTAAAATACATAGATTAATTGATAGCTAGACAGGTGGGGATACTAGATGGATAGACAGACAACTTTTTAATTTATTGTTAAATAAAGTTTCCGTCATGTTATAAAGGAAAAGATAACAGTGGTTTTTGGGGCCATCTAAGGCTAATTTATAAAAATCCCAAAAGTGAATCCTGTTACAAATATGGCTGAAAATATCCCCCGTTTCCAGAGTAGGAACTTGGATTAGCTACAGATAATTAAACGCAGCATATGGTTTTAGCAGGTGTGTGTCATTTTAAAATACAATGCATGTAAATAATGTAAAAACAATTACAAATGTATTTATTCTTATTTATTATTAGCTATGGGAAGATTTCCCTGCATAGACTGGAAAATATAAGGCATCTAGATATGTGATTGAATCTTAACTTTCCTCAACTGGCGTTTCAAAAGTTGTTTGATGAAGCATAGCATTTATAGTAAGAGAGGGATAAAACTGGCAGTTCAAAGTTATGATTTCATTTTTTGCTGTCATACAAGAGCAGGGGGAAGCATCCTTTGACAAACAAATGAGAGAGGGGTTTAACCAATGACTTTTACATAGTTTGCAAAACATTGTTTTCATTACTTCAATACTGAGAATCTTCTCACCTACCTTTGTATTTGAATAAAATAAAAATTCTGAAGACCTTTCAGCCAAGGCTTATTCGATTTCACTTCTAACATAGCAGGTATTGCTTGAAAAAACAGCCCTCGCCTCTGCACGTTTAGAGACCAAGGTACATGGTATTAAGAAGCATGTGCTTTGATCTGTGTTTGCTCAGTCTTCGGTATGTGACCCCACCTTCCCTTGTGTTTCTGCACTGCTCTAGTTTATCCACACGCTGGAGAGTCAGCGCACCTTCTCTCCCCGGGACCGGGCCTACGTGGCCTCCCTGCTCACCGTCTCTCTGCACGGGAAGCTGGAGTACTTCACAGATATCCTCAAGACCCTTCTCAATGACCTGGTGGAACAGTATGTGGCGAAGAACCCCAAACTGATGCTTAGGCGGTAAGTGGTCCACCCTGCAGAACTCTACAGCAAGTCTCCCTGCTCCTGGTGCTGGGGGGACCATATGGCTTCTGGGTTTCATTACAAATATTTTAATATAACTGTTTTTTTATTTTTTTTTCTGCCTGCAGTCCTGTGTTTCCTGTGTTGTTGCCAGAGCATTGGGAAAACTTAATTCTATTGAGCGTGTCCTCGACTTTAAACTGTTGCTGCCTAATACCCAATACTTTACTAGGTTTGCTTTGCACTATGTAACTTTTCAAGCCTCCATCCTTGGTCTCATAGCAGACTTATCAATGAGTATTGATCATCTGGATCCCAGAAAAATTGGAAAGTAGAAGTATGGAAGTCTTGTCTTGCCTTTTATTTTTGTTAACCTGTTTCACTATCACTTTAGCGAATTGTACTTTGCTATGAGCGTGTACAGATAACGGTTATACTCTTTCTTTCAGGACTGAGACTGTGGTAGAGAAGCTTCTTACAAACTGGATGTCAATTTGTCTGTATGCTTTCCTGAGGGTGAGTGCGAAATCATAGAAACAAACGACTGTCAATCAACCATTCATATGACAAAGAAGGGTCATATTTATCTAGATTACAGGCAATTGTCCACCCATTTCATAGGTTCTCTGTGGACAGTAACTGAATCCAGGCACACAAACTAATGCCCTGGATAAGGGTGTCTGCCAAGAAATTAATAATAATATATACAAGTTTTTTTTAATATGGAAATCCCAATGTTGGTGTTTAAAAATGATGACATTTCTGCAATAATGAAAAATAAAAAATAGGGAAGTTTTTGTATTTTATGATAACACAATGGTGGTTTAAATGATATAATTAGTCTAACTTCATTGAAGGCTCTCATTTTTGTTCCTATGTTGATGTAGTGGGGTGCCCTCCTCAGGTTAAGTTCAACAACAACAACAAAAATCTGAAGCTAGGTTTGTATCAACTTTTGAGGAAGGGAATATAAATAAATATAACCAAATCCTGTCTGAAATGTGTCTTTAGG
Organism: Amia ocellicauda; assembly: GCF_036373705.1. NCBI lineage: Eukaryota > Metazoa > Chordata > Actinopteri > Amiiformes > Amiidae > Amia > Amia ocellicauda. Next base: position 17,014,827 of record NC_089852.1, read on the forward strand.
ACTCAGCTGGGGAGTCGCTTTACATGCTGTTCAGAGCCATAAAACACCAAGTGGATAAAGGACCAGTGGACGCTGTCACCGGGAAGGCAAAATACACCTTGAATGACAACAGGCTCCTCAGAGAAGATGTGGAATATCGCACCCTGGTAAGGACTACCTATGAACCTGCTTTGATAGGAGAAGGATTGTAAACTATGAAAGTGAAATGGGCATTTCAGTAATTCATCTGTGAATGCAGCGTGTAAAGTGCCGGTTTGCCACTTCCTAAATTGTGTGTATTGAATGTAACAAATGCAAAATTAGAGTATTGTGTAAAAGTGCTGAGTTATTTGATAATGGTCAATGGCAAATCATTGGAGAAAAAAAAAAATCTATTTCAAGTTGAAAAGGTATATGTATGGATACATTTTTCAGACTTTAAATGTCCTGATGCAAGGAGGGGGGAATGATACCCAGCCCATGCAGTCTAAAGTGCTGGACTGCGACACCATCACTCAAGTTAAGGAGAAGGTCCTGGATCAGGTCTATAAGGGCACCTCTTTTTCACATCGACCCCACACAGACTCCCTGGATCTTGGTGAGTTCCACAGATTGTTTTCTTCCTTTTTCTATGTGGAGTCCAACCATCCCAAGTTCATCTCAAGAAAGTCAGAATCACCTTGAAACAGGTCATACTTGGGTACAGTGATTAATAGCACAGGGCCATTTTTCCCATCTCACCTGCTCGGCTGTTTGTAACTTTAACTCGAGACGTTGCTTGCTGGAGGCCAATTAATTAATGCATAACAATGCTGGTTGTTTGTACTATATATAAGAAAGGAGAGAGGTGGCATTGAACCCAGTTTTCACCTTTGGTTGATTTGCTCAGAGGGTTTATTAATGGATCCTTATTCCAAGACACCCATCACTCTTTGCGTAAAGAAATGCCTCAATTTCCACTTGTCAGTTTCTTTTTGCCGCCTTAATCCTGAAATAGCCCTCTGCGTAAGAACATAAGAAAGTTCACAAACAAGAGGATGTCAATAATTTTCAGGATTTTACATTATTAAGTCTTTGCACTAGTGTTCCCATATGTGAGTTGACCGGCAGTTCAGTTCTGTTCGTTCCTATGGACCCTGAATTCCTGTGTTGTGTTTCTAATCCAGAGTGGAGGTCTGGGGTGGCCGGTCACCTGATCTTATCAGATGAAGATCTGACCTCAGTGGTTCAGGGGAACTGGAAGCGACTCAACACACTGCAACACTACAAGGTGTCTGTTTCTCTTTATTCTATTAATTGTTAGTTTACTTTGTAATGAAGCTAAACATAGTGACAAAACTAGAGCATTATAAGAAGTAAAACAAAAGCATAAGAAACTAAGGAGAACTACTACTCATTGTGTGTTCTTTCATATTTGCCATTTTATTTTAAATATTGAAAATAAAAACTTGCTGTAGTGTTTTGTGTGCCTGTGTGGGGTTGATTTGCAACTATTTTCTTGTTTTTCTGTGTACTTCACTCTTCTGTAGGTTCCTGATGGAGCGACAGTGGCGCTCGTCCCACGGAACAGTAAACACATTCACCATGACAACCATGACTATGTGGCGGGAGAGAGTGAGTAACTCTACACTATGGTTTTTATTTTGATTTGTTTGTCTGCATTTTATTTGTACTGTCTAATTGTGCCTGTCCTTTTGTGTGTTTTACTTACATGCATATAGCTATATGTTGAAAGCAAGAGAGTAAAAGTTTCATCAAGGTGCCAGAATCCTTTAGATAACAAGATTTGGGCAAATTATTAAATGCTTTTGGTGAAAACTAGTGCTAAAAAATGTTTCAATTTCAGGTGCACTTTGATTAGTTTTGCCTTCCCTTTCCCAATGTAATTTGAATGTAATTTGAGTATTTGGTCCCCATATGGGAGGGTAATGGACCTCGCCTGTTTTTGACCAATTTTCTTCTTTTCTAGTCATGTGCAAACTGGGCCTAATCTGAAGTTCTGTGATTTTTTGTCTTCAGATGTTTTGACATCCCCCTATGTTTCTGTTTTTCCAGAGACCCCGATGCTGGAGGATGCGGACGAGGGTGGCGTCAAGCTGTGGCACCTGGTTAAAGCCAGCGAGGAGCCAGAGCTGCCCAAGCACCGACGAGGCAGCCTGCGCGAGAGGGAACGGGCCAAAGCCATCCCTGAGATCTACCTGACTCGGCTTCTGTCCATGAAGGTACCTGCTCAGAGAGACAAGCCCTTATCAAAGGCTGTCTTTACATGCTGGTGGAGAAAAGTACTGTAAAGACTTATTTAATGCTGTTATGGTTTATAGTTTGAATACAACAAGGCAGCACAACACAAAATAGAGGTCCAATCAGGAACTGTTAAATTACTATAGTATACAGTGCATCCGGAAAGTATTCACAGCGCTTCACTTTTTCCACATTGTGTTATGTTACAGCCTTATTCCAAAATGGATTAAATTCATTATTTTTCTCAAAATTCTACATACAATACCCCATAATGACAACGTAAAAGAGGTTTGTTTTGAAATCTTTGCAAATGTATTAAAAATAAAAAACAAAAAAAGCACATGTACATAAGTATTCACAGCCTTTGCCATGACACTCAAAATTGAGCTCAGGTGCATCCTGTTTCCACTGATCATCCTTGAGATGTTTTTACAACTGGATTGGAGTCCACCTGTGGTAAATTCAGTTGATTGGACATGATTTGGAAAGGCACACACCTGTCTATATAAGGTCCCACAGTTAACAGTGCATGTCAGAACACAAACCAAGCCATGAAGTCCAAGGAATTGTCTGTAGACCTCCGAGACAGGATTGTATCGAGGCACAGATCTGGTGAAGGGTACAGAAAAATGTCTGCAGCATTGAAGGTCCCAATGAGCACAGTGGCCTCCATCATCCGTAAATGGAAGAAGTTTGGAACCACCAGGACTCTTCCTAGAGCTGGCCGCCCGGCCAAACTGAGCGATTGGGGGAGAAGGGCCTTAGTCAGGGAGGTGACCAAGAACCCGATGGCCACACTGACAGAGCTCCAGCGTGTCTCTGTTCTTCTGGAAGGTTCTCCTCTCTCCACAACCATCTCTGCAGCACTCCAGCAATCAGGCCTGTATGGTAGAGTGGCCAGACGGAAGCCACTCCTCAGTAAAAGGCACATGACAACCCATCTGGAGTTTGCCGAAAGGCACCTGAAGGACTCAGACCATGAGAAACAAAATTCTCTGGTCTGATGAAACAAAGATTGAACTCTTTGGCCTGAATGGCAAGCGTCATGTCTGGAGGAAACCAGGCACCGCTCATCACCTGGCCAATACCATCCCTACAGTGAAGCACGGTGGTGGCAGCATCATGCTGTGGGGATGTTTTTCAGCAGCAGGAACTGGGAGACTAGTCAGGATCGAGGAAAAGATTAATGCGGCAATGTACAGAGACATCCTTGATGTAAACCTGCTCCAGAGTGCTCTGGACCTCAGACTGGGGAGAAGGTTTATCTTCCAACAGGACACCGACCCTAAGCACACAGCCAAGATAACAAAGGAGTGGCTACAGGACAACTCTGTGAATGTCCTTGTGTGGCCCAGCCAGAGCCCAGACTTGAACCCGATTGAACATCTCTGGAGAGATCTGAAAATGGCTGTGCACCGACGCTCCCCATCCAACCTGATGGATCTTGAGAGGTCCTGCAAAGAAGAATAGGAGAAACTGCCCAAAAATTGGTGTGCCAAGCTTGTAGCATCATACTCAAAGACTTGAGGCTGTAATTGGTGCCAAAGGTGCTTCAATGAAGTATTGAGCAAAGGCTGTGAATACTTATGTACATGTGCTTTTTTTGTTTTTTATATTTAATAAATTTGCTTTCACGTTGTCATTATGGGGTATTGTTTGTAGAATTTTGAGGAAAATAATGAATTTAATCCATTTTGGCATAAGGCTGTAACATAACACAATGTAGAAAAAGTGAAGCGCTGTGAATACTTTCCGGATGCACTGTAAAACAAAACACTCAAAAGTAATTGGTGATATAGTTGCCTTTGAGGGAGGACTGTTTATTTAATCCAGAATTGCACTTCTTATCTAGCTAGACATACAATAACTATATCAGTGCAGTCTGGAAGAGCCAGTCACATTGTGTTTTATTCGTGTCGTGTGGCATACCAGCTAAAAATGAGTATGTGACACACTGAGAGACTGAGTGGCACAATAACTCTGTAAATAGATCAGGTATTTTGTTGTTTTCCTTTCCATGAAAAAGCAATCTATGTTCTTCCTTTTTGCAGCCATCAATAGGACTACCCCTAAAGCTTTATAGCCTTTGGAAACAGCAGTTAAGGAGATAAGAGCTTTCATAACCTTTAACTTAAAAATTGAGGCTAATGAGCAGTGATTTCAAACTTAGTTCATCCATCACAATGTGAGAATATATCTAATGGTGGGAAAAATGTTTGTTCTTTTGATGGCTATTTAATGTCCACTCATGTGGCCTCTGAAATATTCTCTCCTGCCGTTCTGTCATGTTTCCTGTTAGATCACTATTCTCAAGGGCATTTGATTCCCCCTACTGTAAGGCTGGGAATGTTTACAGTGATGAGATTCCAGGGAGTCAGCATTCACTTTGTTTGTTGCAACATACTTACAGCTTATCTTCTCATTCAAAATAGTTGCACACCCCCTCCCTATAAATAATCAAGAAACAAGTTGTTTCGGTTGTAAAAAGCAAGCAATTTATTCTGAACCACCCCCCTACGTGTTTTAAAAGTGTGCATCTCTCCTCTGTGTGTCCTATTCAGGGGACGCTGCAGAAGTTTGTGGATGACCTGTTTCAGGTGATTCTCAGTACGAGCCGCCCAGTGCCCCTGGCTGTCAAGTACTTCTTCGACCTCCTGGACGAGCAGGCCAACCATCATGGAATCTCAGACTCGGAAACCATACACATCTGGAAAACCAACAGGTAGACAGACGGCTGTGCTCAGTGGCATCCTGCTAGCATAATTTGGTATTGTCTCTATGTATAAAAAGAAAAGGAACAGAAATATTTGGCACAACTCGAGTTTCTGAATTTGAGAACTTGCAATCAACATGAAAATACCTTCTTGATATTTCATTTGGTATCTGCTGCATATCTAATGTAATACCTGGTGGGTTTGTTCAGGATTAGTGCTTTTGTTCCCCCTGAATTAGCATTACACATTAGTTTACAATGAAATGCCTAATAAGTAAATGGAAATCAATTATAAATGTGATAATGGTGTCACATTAGATATTCTGCCAGGAAATTCTTGTTGGAACCCTAAAAAGTCTGCATCTCTTGTGGTAATAAACATACATAATACAAGTATAGTATCTCTGGCATATATGTATATATTTTTGCATGCCAGTTATGTTTTGTTTTTTCCATCTCTTCTTCCTTCTGCAGTTTGCCCCTGAGGTTTTGGATCAACATCATCAAAAACCCGCATTTTATTTTCGATGTGCAGGCTTCAGACAACGTGGACGCTGTACTCTCAGTCATTGCGCAGACCTTCATGGATTCCTGCACTATAGCAGAGCACAAACTGGGGAGGGTGCGTGTGATGAGGGAGCTGGGGGGTCGGGCTCAGCGGGGGGTATTGTGATTAAGGTTGTTCTGTTGGTGCAGGTGTTCACAGAATCCGTAACCTCAAGGGGAAATAAATAGTGTTTTATGGGCTGTATAGAACAGGGGTTGCAGATTCAGTCCCTGGGGGGGAGCAGTGTCTTCTGTGTTCCAGCCCATCTCTCAGCTACTTAACTGATCTAATTACATGATTAATTGGATCTATAAATATTTTCCTCCAGGCCCCAAAATATTGTGTGTGTACAATATCTTGAGTCGACAGCATATTTGAAGAAGTCAAATCTCATCACAATTATAATAATACAAAAAGTTAATAAGCATGTTAATAAGCCTCATTGAGAAAATAAATAGATTATTAGTGATTTTGTTTTAGAGATGGAAGAAAACCAGAAGACAGTGATAGACTATGTTTAGTCTCTGAGCTGATTTTATAGATTCGTTATGAAGCCATCACTAATACTAAAGACTGGAAATTCAGACCTTACCCCCACTACCTCCCTCCCACCCACACACACACACACAGCATGAAACACAATTTAATGTATTTCTGTTAAAAGTTTCCATTCCATTACTAGTTAATAGGCCAGTCAGTATATTCATTCACTATCCTTGGTTTTGCTGCTTCAATTCTTTCCCCATTTGTTTTCTGTTAAGGATTCTCCAATTAATAAGCTGCTGTACGCCAGAGATATCCCACGGTACAAACAGATGGTAGAAAGGTAAGGATTCATTTACTTGCCAACTTAAACAAATTACATTAGGGAAGTGCCTATCCACACATAAGACAAGTTAACAAACTGTCACTTTAATGTGGATAATCAGACTGCGCTTATAGGAGAAGGTGCCACTACTTTTGTTCTTTTGTTTTATTGAGTGCTTCACAATGGGGAAATAAGGATAGAATCCATTTCCGAAGAATCTAAAACAATACAGTGGGCATCAATACAGGATGTTACTTTGGTTAATACTATAAAATCCACAATTTGTATTTTTTACCCCACAAGGATTTTAATTAAAAGTGTGGCAGTGGAAGAAAAACTGTTCCTAAAAAAATCATTGCTTGACTTTATTGAAGTTCTACAAAGGATGTGAAAAGCAATGGATGAAACTCATTGCCATGAGTTACGTAACATAATTAAAACAAATTCCCAAAATAAAATCTACCTTCTTTTCCCAGACTGTAAGATTAAACCACTGAAGCTAATTATGGATTCTCCAATTCATAAAGTTAAAAGGCAAAACTGCACACTGGAGGATTTTCACATCTGTCTCATTTGACCTCTTTTCACAGGTACTATGCTGATATCAGGCAAACAATCTCTGCCAGTGACCAAGAGATGAACTCCGCATTAGCAGAGCTGTCCAGAGTAAGTATATCCAATAGATGCTTGGGGCACTATAGTGTATTACTCATTAATAGGGTTTATTGGATTCATTTGCATTACAAAACAGGACAAATACCTTCTGTACTTTTGAAAAGATGCATTGCTAGGATTACAATACATTCAGAGCTTGGCCCAGAGTCCAAACTCAAAGTAGGGGGGTCTGGGGGCATTCTGCCCCGGAAGGAAAAAAATTATTTTGAACAGCTAAATGTATTACTCATTAAAAAGTGCACCAGATTATTAATAAAAAAAGATTAACTAAGATTTTGGATGAAAAAGAAAATAAACTGATCTGAGAAAAATCTCCAGGCAGCAGTAACGTTAGCTAGCTAGACTTATACATTGTGAATCAGACTTCAACTCTTTAGATGTACTTCTGATATTGTTCTTGGAATATTTTCATGAAATCATAAATATCTAGCTTAGCTATAAGCACTCACATTGTGAACACCCAAATGTCGACCTTATGTCTCTTTGCTGATTTCATCTTGATACTTAGAAACAAATTGGCTATCTAGCTGGCTACCTCGCCACATTCAACGTCGTTAGCTGGCATAGGCAGTCTCACTACCGCCGGCAGTGCTGAGGTAAAAAGACCGCGCAAGTTTTCTAGCAGCAAGCAACCTTAAAGCAGTGCCTCCGTTTGAGAGGACCCAAAACGTACTAGAGTAAAATGAATATAAGATGTGAGACACTGTGCTCTACCAAAAGGTGCGTGCGTGCCAAGTAATGTGAAGTAGATCTGCTACTTGAATGCCACACAGAGGACCCAAAACATACTTGTGTTTTTGATCAACGATATCATTATTTTTGAGGGCTTTAATGCATGATTGGAATGACAGACAGGGCTATTTTTTTATTTATTTTTTTGGGGAAAAAAAAAATATATATATATTTGAGATCCGGGGCTATCCATAAAACTTTCGGGGCTGTAGCCCTGGACGCCCAGGCCTAATGACACCTCTGCTCTCGAGAACAGCCCATATGGGTTAATACTCAAATGGCTAATTAAATATTGAACTGGTTCCACATGAAAGCTATCCTTTAAAGAGTTCAGCCACACACACATTTTTATTATTTCTTTTGCATCCAGGCAAAGTTTGTCATCCAAAGATTCTGTTCTTTGGCAGTGGTTTTGCAGAGTTTCTGATTTTCACTGTAATCCAGCCCTTTGCTTCTGTTCTCACTGCTAAGAACTGTAGAATTGTGGTTCTCCAGCACTGGGCTTGAAGAGTTCCGGTTCTGTCTTCAATTAGTAGTTCAAGATCATGTTAATTAGACTAAGTGTGTATATAGAGGAGCTGGGCTGGAATGAAAATCAGCAGATCCTGTAGCAAGGGCCCCTGCTACAGAACACACCCGGGCCAAGATATAAGTGGTCTGTTTTGTGAATGAGATTCTGATGCCGTTAACCCATATTTTCATGGGGTGTTTTCTTGTGTGTTGGGAGGTAAAGAAAACAAAGTTTGCTAATAGTCTTCTTCCTTTGCTTTTTAGAATTACTCAGGTGAATTGAATTACCTTGTTGCCCTGCACGAACTTTACAAGTACATCAACAAGTATTATGACCAGGTGAGTCTTTCTGCACTTCAAGCAGCTTAAATCTGAATAGTTGTTGCTTAAATAGTTTGAAACTGTTATTCAGCGATTCATTTAGATTACTAAATATTGTTAATTAAACTATACTTGTTTATCTGGGATGTATTTTTAGAGTAGAACACTGACACTAGAAAACTAGAAAGGCTGCACTTGATAATAGTAACTTAAGACAGACTTAAGTCACTTCTATGAAATAGTGACTATTGATTTCTATAGTGTCAGTCAAATGTTAAGACACCTCTGTCTCAACTGAGTTCACACTACTGGCATCTTCAGGTTTCTTTAAGGTGAATCAGATTTCAGTCTCTGAAAAGATATTACTGCTAAATAAGTATAGTTTTATGAACAATATGTATTAATCTCAATAAATCGCCCCCAATTTTTTTTTAAATGAAACTCTAGTCTCTGTGAAACATTACTTTTATTTTTATTTGAACCTTGTTGATATGTAGTTGTATACATTTTGTTAAACAATTTGAAATGCTTAGCTGAAATCACGTCTGAAAGCTTAAAATTAAAATTGAGATTGGTTTACAATAAAATACTATACATTTTTTTCTTTCTTGAATTGTTGCAATGGTCTGTTTGTGAATGATGCTGTGGATTTATAGCCCTAAAGCCACTAGGCCAAGGGTGCAGTCACAAATTTTTTAAGTTGAATAATGAACTGTTCAAGTATAAAGGGGGTGTTTTGAGTGGGTTAGTCACCACAAACTCTGTGACATGTTTGAGTGAATTGTGCTTTGTCTGTACTGCCCCACCCCATCTCTCAGATCATCACTGCACTAGAGGAGGACCCAACGGCCCAGAAAATGCAGCTAGGCTACCGCCTCCAGCAGATTGCAGCTGCCGTGGAAAACAAAGTCACCGACTTGTGACAGACAAGATGAAGGGAGTCGAAACACACACAAAAATGAAAAAACAAAAGGAGGGAGAACGAAGAATGAGAGCAGCCTGTATTGAATTGGTGGGACAGAATCTCCTTTCTAGCAAGCAGGAGGTGGAGAAACTGCATTTTGGAGAAGAAGAACAAAAAATACAAGAATCGGATAAATTTCTGTGGAACAATCACAGCACTACCTGAATGATAGGGGGTTTTTTTTTGTATCTGCTATCGTGAGAAACAGATATATTGAAGAGGAGATTAGTATCTTACAGGCTTTTAATATTGGAGTGGATTACTTAAAACAGACTGCCCTTCCAAAAACACACTGCTGACAAACGGAAAGCTGTGTGGTGTCTGGGTTGCAGGTACAAGTAGAAGCCCCAGCCACACCCTGGCCATCCCAAATCATGCCTTAGAGACTTAATTCAGAGCAATTAACTGTTCTAGGTTTTGTTTCTTTCAAGAAGCTAATGAATATTAATGCAATGAGCACAGACCAGGGATTTAAAAAACATTTTCCCAAAAGTAAGACTCCTAAAAATGAAAAGAAAATCCTTTCCGAAGTCCTTCATTTTGAAACACTGAAAAGACATATCGGTACTGTCACAGACTTCAAGACCTCCATAAAGTGTAAAAAACAGTAAATAATTAAAACACAGAATATTGGCACAGAATATAAAACAGGAACGCAACCTTCCTCATGTTTACAATTAAATACATTATTTAATTGTTGAAAAAGTATAGGAAGTTTAGTTAAAATAAATATACTGGATAGCGATGTTGGAGATTTTGAAGAGGAAGAAAGAAAAAGGAAACAAAAAATGGACTTGGTGCATTAAATTTCCAAACTAATGTTTTTATAAAGCCCAGTCTCTTAGTCCTGGATTTCAGCCCGTTGTTTTTTTCTACTTTTTTTTTTTTTTTTTTTTTTGTTTTATCCAGTTTATGCTTGTATTTCTCTGAGAATTGTGGGTTTGTATAAAAGAAATGTCTGTAAATATTAACCCCCATATATCATTGCTTCAAGTCAAACACCTTATCAGGGAGCATAAATGTGACATTCAGCAAACTTATTGGGATTGTTTTTTATGAAACCTAGGAAAGAAGTAAACTGTTGTAGGCATGACTTACACAAGCTGCTGGGGGAGGCTTAAGGTGGACTATTTGGTAATACAGAAAACATTCCTATTTTAAAATCTTAGTATATAAAGGTAAAATTATTTCCAGTGATTCTCAGAAACCTTATGTGGCTTCTACTTCTAAAGCTTCAAAAGAGGTTATTCAGTAGCATAAGAACAACCATCTTCTGACATTTTTACATATCTGCCTCAGATTCAGAGGAGGCAGTGTTTTTTTATTTTTTTATTTTATTTTATTGTGGAGTGTTTGCTGTAAGAAATATTTTCTTACGATTCAGATTTTTTCAAACACTTTCGCATGTCCCTTTGACTTTCTTCCTTCCTGTCACACTCAAGTGTACAAAAGATTCAACCTTTATCCGTCCAAAAGAAAGAGCACGAACAAATAACAATAAATGAGTAATGTGTTAGGCCTAAGCATTTAACATTACAGGAACGAAGTTTAGACTTAAATGTACCATTTGCACAAACCTAGTCAGCTCTAGCTTGTTAGGACAAATGGTTTAAATTTGTAATAAGTGACTAATTATGTTTATAATGTAATACTAAACACTTTCAGAAACTTTTTTGTATAATTTAAATGCAGGTTGCTGTTTGTTTGCTTTTTTGTTTTTTGCAAGTGAACAGTGAATCCATATCTTCACAAATAAAAGCGGTTTCATTTTTAAGATCTTTCTATTAAATGCAGATGTAAATGCTTACTGACGGGTAAAATTGGTCCAGTTTGCTCGCGTAGCATGAGCAGATCGCTCAATTAAGTCTACTATTTTATTAGGCTGATTACCTCAGCAGTTCTGGTTTCCTATATTCTCCTGGATTTCTTGCAAAACACTTAATTAGCCCAATTTAAAAAGAAAAGTAATGGTTCTAGTGTTTTCTACATGCATAATTTGATAATTCTACTTTGAATTTCCATTTGTTAAAAATTATATATATATTTTAAATAGTTTCTTGTAAAACATAATGAACCTTACTAGGTTTTTCTTGAGTTTTCACTAAACAGTGAGTGTTTGACAGGGAAATCTAGCTCCCCCTTGTGTTTCATCTCTATAGACTTGTTTCGAGACTTATAGAAGAAAAGAGAAAAAGTTTCAAAAAGTAAAGAATTCTAGTTTTATTGGAGCATCAACTGCTTATTTTTTTTACTTTTTGTTTGTACAGACCTTTGCAAAATATAGAATTCTCCTACACCTTAAATTAAAAAGTAATAATAATACAAAACAGCACTCTTAGTGTTTGAAAAATGTCCCAATTTTTACACCTTAATGGGTATAGAAATACGGTTTTAAATACTCAATGTTGTTTAAAACAATATATTTAATTATCATGCTATTGTTGTTTAGTAATTGATTATGAATAACAAAACTTTTACAATTTACAGTTTGAAAAAGTTAAGCTATGGTACTATTCAGTCAGAAACCATGCTATTAGGTATTATAGTACTCTGTTTCTAGAACTTGAAAATTCTCTGCTTACTTTATTCCCTGAGGTGAAAATGGTCAATTGTGCCAAAATTGAACTGAATTAGAACATTTGTTTTCTTGTTGTTGATGTTGTTGTAAATATGGATAAGGTTACTGGATAAAAAATAAGTTAGACATGCAAATTAAATCTAATTGAAGGTGGGACTCCACAACTGAAGTTAAATTCAACATTTTCACATGGACTGGATTTCCTAGCATTAAAAATAAAATAAAAAGTCTCTCTGAATAAAACTTAGTTGGTCAACTTTTCATGACCGATTCAATGACAGATTGGTAACATCTGATAACAAGGTACTTTCACATTTTATTTTTTACAGATTTATTCCATTGATGCATTCCACTTAAATTATATCTAAGCAAATTAACTCTAATCATCCGAGCTATTCTTTTCTTATGCTACATAAAACATAGGGGACCATTATCAGTACAGCCAAGCTCTTCTGACTGCACTCGTTAACAAATGAATATAATATTTCTGCTTCCAGAGATATTTATCACTAAGAACACTACCAGAGCTGAATACAGTTGTCAGTTGGTTGAAATGCACAACAGGAGCCGGCAGACTGCAGTTTTACACTGAACAGCAGGTGTCACTGCAGAGAAATGCATCGTTCCATTAACACATACATTGTTCAAATGCAGTCTGTTGAAAATCTTGTAATTGCTTTTTTTCAGCCCATTGTAAATTATTGTTTTTTTTTTGTGAATGTGAATTTATTAATGTGTTCCGGAATCCTGTCTTAAGAGTATTTAATTTGTTTGTTTTAAGAATAAATAAAATGTTTTATGCTTAATGAAGTAACCAGTGTTGATCAGTGTTTAAAAAAAATATATATATATCCACAGTCTTGAATAGGTCTGAAAAACAGATTTATCGATCATCATTTTGTATTAGGAAAACAAAGCAAAGCAAGTATATTGTTAAGAATCTGTTTTCGATTAAACCACAATTGGAATCTGCTGCTAATGGGATCTAGAAAAAGCTTTATTTGGAACTGATTTAAAGACACCCCAATCAACTCAATAGTCACAGTCTCTATGGACCTGTAAGTGTGGAAGAGGGGAGTAAAAACATGGCTAGATGTGTCCTAAAGCTCAGAACTCAGCATGCACTGTAGTATGTATGTTCAGTAATTGAGCTTATGTCTAAAATGTTTTTTCTTATGTTACATTGTTTGCGTTAAGCAACATAGAACAAGAAACTGCATTTCAAGTGATTAAGTAGTCAAAACAACAAAATCAGACTGGCACCGGTTTTTACTGTGAAACAAACATCTTTCCAATATCGCAGTCGAGAGAAGTGTACAATAAAGCATACATTGTGGAGACTATTTCTATGACTTCAATCAACATTCAAGTCTGGTGATTGGGTCCACTCATTTTATATTTTATAAGTGATAGAGCACCATTATACAAGAAACCCAATTCCATTTGTTTATTCACAACACCTCTGTTAAAAGATTCTCAATATTTTGACAGTTCAGGTTATTTTGCATATTAGCTTCAGTAGGCTGGAAGCTGCCCACACATTTAAAAGACAACATTACTTTTTTCACTGTCACATTTGAAGGACAGCACATAGGAAGAGAAAAAAATATCAATTCGTTTTGGGGTGATAATGTCTTATACAATGCTGAATGCTAAAATAAATCCATCAATAAAATGTTAACATTTACATAGTGTAAAATATATTGAAAATCAGGAACTAGATTGAAAGGTGCAATTTCTTCTTCATTTGTTTTCTTCTATTTGTATGTTATGTTTAAATGTCTTTTAATTACATAATAACATATACATTCAATGTGATTTGTCAGTCATCTGTAGCAATTGAATAGTTTCATTACAGATGACATGGTGAGTCTCCCTATTTTTTTATTTTTTATTTTAAGAAAATACGGTTTTCTGTAGTTCTTTCACACACTAGGTTGAGCCTTGCTGATTTATGAAACCTAAAATAGTAAGGAAGGCAGAGTTCAATGCTTACAATCTGCTAATGCTGCATGTCAACACAGACATGTCCATTTCTGTGGATCTTTGCATACCTTACCAAGGGTGCAAGACAGGATCACGCCTTGTTAAAAATGTTCTTTGTAAAAAATAAATAAATAAATAAGGAAAGAAAAATGATTAAAATAACAACTTTGGTTTACAGTTTACAATGACGCCCCTTCTGAAACATGAATAGTGCTGTCTGCTTTTAGATTTGTATTTTAGGTACTTCATTGTGTTCAATGAATTGTGACAAAAGTTACATTGTCAGTATAAAGGTAGTGAAAAGATTACATTAGTCTATAATGACCATGTGTCTATGGTTAGCCCATATTTACTTGTGTCCTCCAGCAGGACACAAGTCTTGGTTTACCTTGCGCATGGATGAAGTTTACCTGGTACTATTATCTTCGTTTTAGTTTTTTTGGTTCCACCCAACGCAAAAGTGACACTGTCTGTACAGTACAAAAAATCATCGCATTGCATCCCAGTGTCAAACTTGCCTTTTCAAATGCACAACCTTACTTTATTGTATTGTTTTCCACAAAGTAGTGTACAAAATAATTTTAGGGGAATAAATAATATTTATAGAAAATGATTGTGTAGGGCAGGCTCTGCAGTGAGCACTGAAAAGTTGAGTGGGTTTCTTTTCCATTTTGTTAAGAACATTCATTCTCTCTTGTTAATGTCACTTGTAAATAATGTAATAAAAGCAAACTTGTAGCTGCCTAACCTGTTTAATAAGAGAAGTGTAAATTTCTACAGATGCCATGTAATAAACTATTCTGGAAATTAAACTTGTATTTGGTTTTCCTAGTCTGTTATTTCTGCTCTGAAATGTTCTTTCTGTTATGGGGACATTAAGCTCTTCAGTGGATCTTGAAGTCCATTTCATGTCAAAACACAAACACAAATGTCTTAAAATAGCCAATGTAAAATGTGCTGCCATAAGCAATCCTGGTTACAATGGTAATAGACTTATAGTAATATGTGACCTGTTACATGTAAATATAAAATAGATCACTAGTTTTTAATGTTAGTAATACACTGGATTTTAAAAACTAAAAGTCAAAAACTTTGTTGAGCAAGAAAAGACTAAAGTTAAAACACCTGAAACTGTGATTCAGTCTATTAGATTTAGTTATAAAGAAAGATTCTTAATCAAATTGCAAAACATGTCTGTCAGCTGAATAACATGCAAAACTGCTTGGCTTTTCATGTACAAGTATTTAATAATGAACATCTAGAACAATAATCTTTCAAATCTTGAACATTATCATTTCGAGGGTTATCCACTAGATGTGCTATTGTGAAGACAATTATTCAGGACTAGAAACGTCACAACCCTCTATGTACCAAGAATTTGCACGCAAACCGTTATTAATACACATGCAGCTTGTGATAAGAGTATAGTGATGGTTGGTGGCGGGTGTTTCCTGTCCGTTTGTAATACAGTTGAGAATAACGGACGGTTGCAGGGTGATTTAAACCGTCTGTCCCTCGTCTCTTTGAGTCCTAAAAGCGATAGATAGGGCGGGCAGTGCTGTAATCGGTGTCTGAGAAGAGTATACAGTATATTGCTGTCTCGCCACATTGTCTTGTGATCAAGCCTTCCATTAAAAACTGCCATGTGGGAACGGAAAACTGGTTTCCTGTATCAGATGTGAAAAACTATAGTGAAAAAATAGTCCTGGTTTGTTTTTCACAGCATGGTTTATGTTGTTATAGTTATTTTACGGTGCAAGGTAGACTCGTGTTTCCAGGAAGCGCAGTATTTCATGCATATGTGTGTGTGATAGAGAGAGAGAGATACTGCCTTTATCTACAGTTTAGTTGAATATAGATAGCATTTAACAGTTCTACTACTAACGGTAGTCTATGCATAACACCTGTCACGTCAGAATTTGGTGTTAAATTATACATCTGCGCACACAAAAAAGAAGTTGCTGGTGTAGGTGGGAAAAATATTGCACCTTTCCTGAGAAACGTTAAACGCAAAACGTCCCACCCCCGCACCTGTGCGACGTCGAGTGACGTAGCCAACGTAACGTCTCTTCACAAGCAGGCGTTCAGCGCCAGATTAACGTGTCAGAGTGAACGTGTGCGCTGATTGCGTTTCTCTGCCAACATCCTTTCTTTCCTTCTGCGTATCTGAAATCTAACACTTTTCTTCCATTAGGGGTACTCTTAATCATTTTGATTTAACGTTGGCAAGCACGTTTAAAACAAATATTTTAATGTCTAATAAAGATATCTGCACTTAATTTAAATTGTAGAATGCCCTTTTTCGTTTTTTTTTTTTTTTTTTTTTTTTGTAAATCAAATACATCAGTGGTTTCCAGCAAAATGCAATAAATAAACCATGTGTTTCGCTATGCTTTGCCCTTCACCAAAAACGGAACTGCTGTGAAAGATGCTGTTTTGAAGAGCGCAGGCGCGAATGCTCTGGAGGAGAAACGAGGAAAGGGCTTCAGCACCTCGGACAGCGGCACGAACGAGCCTTTTTAATCAGCACGGATACGATTAATTCATGTCAATCAAATCGATATTACATGCTCAATACTATATGTATGAGAAAACATGTTTTCTTTTTCAGGCTACAAGTTGAATAAGGAAATTAGGCAAAGACAGGCGTTGCATAACAATAGCACCTGACTCAAACAGTAGGTTTCCATGAATTCGGTACTGAATTTGATGTCGACCAACGCGCCTCGAAAGCCGAAACTTACTGTATTTTGCAGCCTTGTTTTTGTCAGGACTGATTGATAAATATATATATATATATATATATATCAGGCCTATCGGTTATAAATTGAAAACGACGAGAAACAGGTTATTATTATTATTATTATTATTATTATTATTATTATTATTATTATTATTATTATTATTATTCCTTGCCAGTAAAAATACCGGATTTCCAGAGCATCCTGTCGGGGATACACATGACATCGCATGCACGGGTAAGTACATCAAATGTAATTGAAGCTACACAATGTACACCCAAATGGTTACAGTCATAATCTGTTATATTTAAAATCACTGCTCATAACTGCATTTGTATCATTACCCTCCAAAAAAAACACGTTTTTATGTTAAACCTTATAAGAATGTGACGATTTTTAATGAGATATATGAAACCAGTTTCCTTTTTGAAATATTTAAACGCATTATGACATCCCATTGCTTTTAGTGATTGTACGCAATATTTTTTAAATTCCTCTGTTGACACTAGTCAACCAGTCGCTATCGGGTTGCCTTCTTTGGGAAATCAAATACCTTCTAATAATAACCAATACACAAGCCTGGCATTGAACACCACGAATAATAACCACTACACATTACTACTGGCATTATACAAACTAATATAAAAGTAATTATGTGGATAAGCAAAGAGCTTTAAATCGTTTTATCAGTTTGATCAGAAATGGACAGAAACGGCCTTTATTATCAATAGCTGCTAATTACAGCGTGGTTGTACTTTGATGTATGTTGATCAAATCAATAAAGATTACACTGATAGCTTGGCAAATCGTCATTATATTTTGTCTTATGCTTTGTTTGCTACAGTTTAAATGTAATAATGGTTTAAATGTTATTGTATAAGCGAGGTACATCTTAAACAATTACATCACCATTCGTTCATTTTTCTATTAAATCTATATACTGATTTCTATACTGTATAATATATATATATATATATATATATATATATATATATATATATATATATATATATATATATATGTATATATTAATTTTGGGATGCTGTTTTCCTTCCCAATCATCATTCTTCCGCCATGTAATGTCATCAGCTTGCCTCTTGCTTCTTCAGGTTCTGAATGTTTACAGTTGCCTGTACCATGACATGCATTTCTGGATTTGTTATCTTTAACTTTTAAGTGTAGTCTCATTTCAATTTGAAGAAGCTGAGAAGAGAAGGCTTCTAATTATTGATTGGGTTCTTATATTAGATCAAATTATGTTATGTTTTATTTTTATTTTTTATTCTTGCTAATTGATTGGCAGGGGTCAGATAAACCACTGTAGCCAATTGTCTTTTGCATTAATTATTATTATAGTGTGTAAGGGCACATGTTTCCTTACACCTTACCTATATTCTTCTATTCACAAACCACTTTAAATGTGTTGTAAGCAAGAAGACCCTGGTACACAAGGCTAAATTTAATGACTGATTCATATGTCTAATTTGATCAGTCAAATTCCCTTAAGTTATAATGAAAAAAAACATAAATGCAACAATTTTAAGATATTACCGAGTTACATTTCATGTAATGAAATCAGTCAACTGAAATAAATTCATAAGGCCCTAATCTATGGTCTCAGATGATCCCGCAGGTGAAGATATCAGATGTGGAGGTCCTGGACTGGCCTGGTTACGCATGTTCTGTGGTTGTGAGGCCAGTTGGACATACTGCCAAATTCTCTAAAATGATGTTGGAGGCGGCTTATGGTCGAGAAATGAACATTCAAATCTCTGGCAACAACTCTTGTTGACGTTCCTGCAGTCAGCTTGCCAATTGCATGCTCCCTCAAAACTTGAGACATCTGTGGCATTGTGTTGTGTGACAAATCTGCACATTTTAGATTGGCCTTTTATTGCCCCCAGCACTAGGTGCACCTGTGTAATGATGATGCTGTTTAATCAGCTTGTGCCACACCTGTCAGGTGGATAGATTATCCTGGCAAAGGAGAAATACTCACTAAGAGGGATGTAACCCAATTTGCACACAACATTTGAGAGAAAAAAGCTTTTTGTGAGTATGGAAAATTTCTGGGATCTTTAATTTCAGCTCATGAAACATGGGACCAATACATTAATATTGTGTAGTTGCTTTTTTTTCCTGTATATAATATCAGTTACTGCTGGTGCTTTTTGTCTTTTTTTTTTTTTTCTTGGCTTTTTAAGGAAGTAATCTGTGAACCTGATATTGTAGTGGATTTTTATGTTCTACCATAAAGTTCTGTAAATTGCACAATAGTGTTTATAATAAGTATCCTTGAGTCTTACAGTGAGTATGCTCTTTCAAGTAGATGACGCTGTAATGGAAATGGTGTACTAGTTGCCTACGATGGGTTTCTACATCAGCTCCTTATCTAGAACAGACATCCGCTGTGTGAAGCCCCCGTCCGCCGCACAGCAGCCCCGCCGCTACCAAACTGCACCCAACTATAACTACAAGTGGACGGATATCCATTATGAGGCCAGCCGGGGAAATGTGGAGAAATTGCGAGTGCTTCTTCTAACATCAGGTAAGTCCTAATTACAAAATGTATTCTCATTTCTGCATGTATCTTCTAGGTGCGCTTTCATTTTGTGATAGTTTGACTGGTCTCCTACCCTGATCCCGGTCCCCATCCCCATCCCTGTTAGTTTAATAGGTCATACTAAATCACAGAATTCAAAAGACAGGAATACAAAAATTAGTTGCTGATCATATTTAACAAGTCTCTTCTTCAATTAAGCAAACATTGGTACTTTAGGTCCGGAGGGCATCCAGGTGTTTATTCACATTCACAATCTTCCAAATGTTACATTTACCAGAATATTAGCCTAATTGATCAGAAGGAAATGCTCTCGACTCAAAACAGTCCTGGAATGGGGCCTTCCAAGTGCCTGGGTTGAAGAGCCCTGGTTTCCTACAAGAGAATGTCATTTTCAAGTTTTATGAGTGAGGCACTATTATAATATATTGAATACAAAGAGTGAAATTTATCTTGTTTAAGCTCATCCAAAAATATACTTTAGCTCCTTCTACCATTGATGGCTACTTCAGGTATAGAATCAAGTATAATGATGGCTTATGCATTTAAATGAACACTGAACGTAGTGAAGAGCTATAGTGGCAGTAAGTGCTACAGTAAAATCATGGCACAGATATAGCTAAGTGATTTGTTTGGGTGTGTATGTTCTGTTAGGTAAAGACCAGATTGACCAGAAGGACTATTATGGGAAGACCCCTCTTTACTGGGCTGCCTACAAAGGCCAGAAGTCTTCCATGGAACTGCTGCTGAAACATGGGGCCAATGTCAACAGTCAATGCAAGCATGGAGGGACTCCACTGCATGCAGCTGTGGGCCTGTTCCCAGAATGTGCCCTGGTACTCATACAGGTAAGAGCCACTGGGGAAAGGTATGTCTATATTAATTAACTGCTTTGTCCAATACAGGGTCACAGTGAGCTAGAGCCTAACCCAGTAGACACAGGTTTAGAAATGTGTATTAAGATCTGGAATATAGCACGGTACACACATTTATATGCTTATAATTAAGTTATCTGGAATTGTTTATCCATGCTTAGATTGAACACAAGGTGTATTACTGTAATACACCTTGTCTTCAATCTAAGCATGGATAAACAATTCCAGATAACTTGATTATAAGCATATAAATGTGTGTACCGTGCTATATTCCAGATCTTAATACACATTTCTAAACCTGTGTCTACTGGAATGAATACTTTCCGGATGCACTGTATATAACACAACTGGCTTCCAAACCTGGTACGTCTTCCTGGACTTATAGATGTCCTTAGTCAGTTAAGGAATATCACACTTATTTTGACTAGTGAAACCGATTTCTAGTTCAGTTAATTCATTGAGAAATTGTTTGGAATGAAAACCAGAAGCCCCTGTAAGCTCTCCAGGACCAGGCTAGAGATACCTTAAGTAAACTAATATACTTTATTAACCCCCTTACCCACATGTTCATACGTTGTGGAATGAGATGAACTTCTGAGTCAGGGGTTGAACTTTTAATTGAATGCCTATGAAACCTGCCTTATTACTATTGAATCACACACAGACACATTTTAATCTGTGGCCGTTCACTAATGCTATCGGTCCAGCTTATACTTCTAAGACGACTCTTGCTACCAGAGTATATTCTGAAGGGATTGGTAAATGTTTGTGAATTGCTGACCCTTTCAAGAGTCTCTGTTATTGTATGTATGATCTAATGATTTTGGTCTTTCTCATCACCTTAGCATGGTGCAGATGTTGATCTCCCTGATATATGGGGTGTGACTCCTATGTACTTGGCTGCATGTAGTGGGCAGATAGAATGCATCCAGATCCTGGTCCAAGCCGGAGCGAAGATCACATACAAGAACAAGGTAAAGCACCAGTCCTTGCGTCTTTCTGAATCAATTTCATTGGCTCTGTTGTGAAAGATCACATATGCAGAGGAGAAATATCTACAAAACTGGGGGGGGTATTCCAGACTGATCCACACTAAAACACCTTTGCTTGGTGAAGCCTGGTCATAGTCAGCCCTGTCACCAGCTGAGGAACGAAGCATTTCTTGACTATACGACATAGCCTGCCCTCTAAATTGTGTTGTTTTTGCCAGTTCAAGTACTCTCAAGCCATAATTACAATAGCTGTATAGACCAGGGGACTCAGACAAGGGCCGAAGTGTCATCTGGCTTTTGTTCCAATCGAGTTCCCAGTGACGTAATTGGTCCCAGTAGTTGGATAAATTAAATACTTCTCTTCAGGCTGAAAATTATGTTACAAGTAATTCACATTGACTGAAAAGAATATATTAATCCATGAACTGGAAAATACCTTTAAGTAATGTTAATTGAATATGGTTGATAAATTAACTAGGTTAACCAAATCAGTGAGAGCTCCAGCTGGAATACAAAATCAGAAAATGCTGTGGCCCTGCTGAGGAACTGGGTTTGAGGCTTAAGGTATAGACATTATTAATAGATTTCAGTGTAAATATTCTGGTTATAGTAGGACATTGTGTTGTGAATGGGGACAATGATTATATACACCATTAACTGGGAATCTCAGCTGATAGGTCTTATATATACTATAATTGTATCAGTGTTATTTTATACCGGGTATGGTAAATTACCCAGCCACTCAAAAGCCAGTAGCTAAGTATTGTTTGGAGTTTTGGAGATAAGAGCTGAGGTGGAATGAAAACCTTGAGGTCCTTCACGACAGGGCAGTGTAATCTACCTGTGTATCTTGTCCTTCTGCAGAAAACTGGGGAGGCTCCTAAACAGCTCGCCTCCAAAATGGCTCTCATCACATGGATTGAGAGCTACCAGAAAGAGCCCCGCTCCCTGAAGCACAGCTGCCGTAGGACGATACGAGAGGCTCTGGGGCCTAGCCGGATCACAGCCCTCCACTCCTTTGACATCCCGCTGTGCCTCAAAAACTACTTGATGTATGAGGACCTACAGCTGCAAGAACAATCTCAAGCAGGAGTTCAGAAGAGTTTAAATGGAAGGTGCTGGTAGAAGGATGTTACTGACCCTAGGATGATTATACCACTGAACACCAAAGCTAACCACAGGGATGCTGTGTGTAAACTGCTATTGAGGAAGGAGAGACTTATTTTTAAGGCCTGCTTTGGGGTCCATCTTCCCTCTCCTGAACCTTTCCTTTGTACTAGATAGTACCATGGATATGCCACAGGATGTAAAACCAAGTTTTGGATGTCCCATTGACCAGAAGCTCGTCTGCCTCAAAATGTTGTCGAACTCAAAACATCTCCTTAAAGTTTTTCATGGCATGTATACTAGATCAAATGTAAAGATGTGCAGTCTTCCCTCGTTATAGTGCCATGTCTGGGACAGACATTGAAACAGGCAGTAAGCAAGTTTGGCCTTCTAAAGTGGGTGGTGTACAACTGTACTCTGAATGCAAATACTGTCTGGCTGAAGTTATGGATGGGGTATAATCTCCACTATTCAACTGGAACTAGTCACTTGTATTATAGAAACTTGGATATTTTATCTTTTGGATTGCTTTTTGTATTGAAAAGACTCAAGGGCAAACTCTAAAGCCTTCTGCATTTAGGGGACTGATATGTAAATGCAATCCAGTAATCAGTAATCAAAATCCCATATATTTCTCTCTAAGGTAGTAGTTTTCTATCTTTTTAACCTGACAACCACCAGTCAATGTAAATTAAGTATGCTTTGTTGTGTCAGGTCAGTAATCTATTAATATTAATTATCCTTCTTTCACTTGCATTTTAAAAGTGCATTTTGTCCCTAATTCAACAAATAGTTAATTGATAGCAAATTTGCTGCCTCCATCACATATTGCTTCCCTTAGCAGGCAGTACTAAATAACTGAATTATACCAAGCACATCTATTATAGGAGACAGGTGCACACATTAACTTTAGTTGCCAGATAAAGGGCTAGACCAAATTAAAACTTTGACCTACCTTCAAATCAAAAAGTACAAACCTGTATGTATCCTATCCCCTTTTAATTTGTCAGAAGCCTCTTTCTACTACTTACAAATCAACATGTGATGGGGTACAAGTTTGTAATTAACATTTGAAACTTTATATATATATAAAAAATAATGATCCTATGAGTGGAACCTCAATAACTTTATCATCCTTCATCTTGCTTTTCCCCCCTGTACTGGTGACAGACATTCATTCCTGAAAAGTGTAATATTTCTTCCATAACATCGCTCTATGAATATTAATAAGTTATTTGGCTGATTGAGAGTTTGATCTTAAAATGATTACTAGTTACACAGGCATGTTTCTGCAAAGGGGCAAGCATCTGGGTTCCTAAATCTATCAATATAATTTGCTAATTGGATTACATATGCTGTGTTTGTTAATTTCTGATACCATGTTTTCCTTTTTTTATTCAATAAATAATGAAAGCACATGTGTTTTCTGCCTGTTGGTGTCCTTACACTTAGATTTATGACCTATCATTGAACAATTTGCATGATAAAACTGTTTTAATATACTCCATTTGTTGGAATATCTTGCTTTATGTGTAGTATTACGAAGATATTTAGCAAATGTGTTCTGTCAGTGCTTCTAGTTCAACCTATAGCTGTCTATAGAGCTCCTATTCCTGATATAAAGAGGTAAGTCTAACATTGTGTGAAGAGCTTCTTACGTTTGTGTTGGCCAAATAACTTCAAAATCTGAAACAATACAAATATGATAAGTTCTAGATCCCAGTACTGAACTATATGCTGGGATCCTGTAATTTAGGAAAGTATTGCCTGATATTAAAATAGCAGTTTTATCATCCTGATAAATTAAACTAAGTTAAATATTTTCAGAAGTAAGTATTTACAACATGGAACACTTTTTCATAATTTAAATAAGTCTTAAAGTAATTAGCCATTTGGAAGATGTTTTTTTCTACAATAATGATTTTCTTTATTGATGGCATGTACATTTTTCCCAGTTTATAGGGGGTAAGGTAATGTCTATGTTGTAAGTTCTAAAAGGAAATTTTCTGCAATGTGCCACTCTAGAGATGACAATATTTTGTTGTACAATTTGATTTAGTTATTATTCTGAAGCACTCAAATTTCTGCATTGCCTTATAAAAAATGTCTAGTTGCAAACATTTGAACAGGGTCCTTGTTTGTTTGAGATACTGTGTGACAAGTGTGAAAAGCAGGTGTATGGATATTAATTAAACCCAGGGGGGAGCTATTATTTGTGTCACTGTAGTCCTCATTGACTGACTAACAGGTTCCCCCGAAGCTTGTCTGCATTTTTAGTTTTTGGGGAGTTTTGTTTGGAGGATGGATATGTTACCAACATAAGTTTCTTCACCAACAAAGCAAATAGCATGGCCAGTTATCACTTTCACAAAGCATAGACAATGGACAGTTGACTGTTTATACCTTTCTTTTTAAAAGTATGAAAGTGAAAAAAACTCAATATAATAGAATACCTCAATTGGTTTTTTTATAATACAAATAGTGCCATGAGATCTTTCACAGACACAAGCTGAAGCAACTTTGTCTTATTTGAAAGACAGCACGGCCCCCAGTCACCATGCCATGTGTTTGGAATCTCTGGTCAACAGGGACGAGTCCTGGGCCCCTAAGACAATTTCCAGCTGCAACCTGGTTTCCCTGAGAGCTCTGCCATTCATGGACTGGCTAAGCCCAGCCTTGTTTGGCTTCTAAGGTCTGACAATAGCAAGGTGTTATTATTGCTGGGAGAAGTTATCTCTCTGACACCAAAAGAAAGGCAGAAGCAGAGGTAAAAATCTTTTTTTTGTGTGTATTTTTGTGAAAGTGTAAGTGTAAATGTTCATAGCCCGGCATCTTTTTACTGTTTACAAAGCTTTTAAATGACATAATTGTGCATTTCAGCAATCAGCTTAGCCATTTAAATCGATGAAAAGTGACATCAATTATTTTTCCTTGGTTTGATTTCTTAGGTCGTGTTTAACAGGGGCTTTAGCATGCTGCCACTCCAAACCATTTTATAAATCCTACCCCTGGAGATGCAATTGCTTTTGTTTTCTTATGCAGGGTTTATACTGCACCCTGGGGCTATTTAACCAAATCTAATTCACTGTCTGACCACATTATCCAATTGAAAGTGTCAGGATTTAAAAAGTCCAAATCAATGGTCCTCTTGTTGATTGTTTATTTTCTTGATTTGTTTATTGTTGAATTATTGGATTGAATGCTCTTATTTATTCATTTTATGTTTTCATTGCCCTGGTTCACTGATACCTCAGTGTGAAGCAACATTGACAATCTGGGCAGTGAACTGCAACGAGGCATTAACAAGGCGTCATTTGGGGATTGTTCACAAGGCTCGGGTGGGTGGGGGGTGGGTGCAGTTGAGGACAAAAACAACTTGAATGAGGAATCTGGAGATACACTTTTGCTCCACAACAGCTGATGCAAGTGTCAAGGGGACTCCCTCTCTGGAGGATACATGCAACACACAAATTATGTCAGAGCTCAAAATAAAGATGTACAGTGTCCAAGATAATTGTATCCTTCATGTAACCATGAAGGAACAGCTTGGGATGGTCTCCCTTTCATAGATCTGGCTTGCCAGTTCAGGGATCAGTCAGCAGTTCATTTTTTTTTTCAGCGACATGAATCAAGATGGGTTTTGATTTGGTCACAGTGTTATAAAGAGAAGGGCATCACTGAGTTTCCTGGCACACTTCATGGTGTCGGATTATTTCTCCCCCGTGTTGAATTCTATCAGCGCTAATAGAATATCTTTGCTGTGGATCGCTGCTGCAGTTTAAATTCCTTTTTCTTTTGTCATGGTACAGCTGTCGGGACCGGATGTGCGTACATGTGTTTCTTTGCATGAACCCCCCCCCCCCCACACACACACACACCCTCTTGTTTCCAAATGTCTGTCAGGCTGAGTGTTAGGCTGTGTTCTGAACTGACCCTGCAGGAATCCAAATAAGGGCATTATAGATCAGCTTAGTTTTCAATAACTGCTAATTGATTTTTCCATTTAATGGATTGTTGTTGTTTTTTTCTTATGATATATTATATAAAACATGTACATGCAAGAACAGATAATAAGTAATAATTAATAATAAAACTGCTACTTCTAAAATGTCCATTTGTAAAATCAAATCCTTGTACCTCAGCTTCTTTTACTGAATTTCCTTAAAGCAGTTTCTGAATTCATTCATGTTCTAAAATGAATATTCTAGAATCTGCTGACTGTTGTGTTGCTTTAACCCTCCCTTATATATAACGAGAAATGTATTTTATTTCCAGCTTCTTGTCCCTTCCTTTACACTTAACAGAAACTATAAAATAAGGTCAAGACTCAATCAACTGGAATATTGGAAACATTTCAACAAACTAAAATATTTTATGGCAAATTAAATTGTCCATCAAAGATGAGTTCTAAAAACAGCATTCTGTGGGTCGTATGGATCTCTTCATTTATCAGTGGGAAGCTCCTTGAATTTTAAAATGCTACATATTAATCTCAGTCATCCAGTGTCTTCCTGTGGATACTGTTATTGACATGAACCAGGATTATCTAATATTTTAGGGGAGTTTCCTGCTGAATTCATAATACACAGGAGCAAAAGGATGTGCCCACAGTTCATTAATGGCTCACCCTAAGCTGCAGGACGGTTTTACAGTGGGTTCGTGTTCTGAAGAGATAAAGATAGGCAAAGAAGTAGAACAGCTGTGGAGAGGGAGCAGTGACATTTGTTGTCACCCTCTCAGCACAGCAACCTGATGTGAATTCACACACACAAGACCTTCTATAGCAGTGGTTTTCAACCAATGTTTTAATTGCTTAATTGAATCCTTAATTGACCTAATAAAGCAATATACCATTCAATTAAGTAATTAAGACCTAGGTTGGAACAAAAAACAGTAGGGCAGGGGGTACTCCGGGACCGGTTTGAAAACCCCTGTTCTATAGGAAACAACATCCAAGTCTGAGCTTCTATTGACCAGAAAGTATGAGGCAGGAGATAAACACAATACTTTTGTGGCATTTCACTCAATTCCACTACAAATCTTTCAGAATTTCTCACTGACTCTAGAAAACGTGATCTTTTTGAAAAACCATAGTCAATTGAATTGTGTGTTTCAGGTAAAGCCACTTAGCCCCATTGTGTGAAACATTAGACTAAACTAGACTATCCAGTAACAGAAAAAAAGAGGTGAAAATCCATATATCTTTAAAGAATATACTGTATACTGGCAGATTTATTATAATGGAAATTAGTACAATCAGATCCACACAAAAGACTGTGCAATATTTTAAAAGATGCCCATGAAATTAAATGAATGCCCATTTATTCTAGGGGATTAATGCATTACAGTGCTGCAGTTTGCCTTATGCAAAGTGGAGATGCACTGCATGGGTTGGCAAATGCAGTCTTCAAGCGCTGTAGGGTTTTTTGCTTCTCATTCCACCTCAGGTCTTAATTACAGAACTGAAGTCATTATTAGGGTAAGAAGTGCAATTCGTTCCAGTCTTGAACATTTTGTAATGGAAAGGAGTTAAACAACCTGTTGGAAACAACAAATAAAATCAGTCAAAACCTTTGCGTCTAGCTCAACTAAGAGACGAGAAACAGGTATTTACAGGGAATTCAGTTTTGAAAGGAAAAACAAATATCACTTGTATCATTTGTATGAGGAGCTGGGGACAACAAACAAATGTATTGAGGTTCTGGTATTAATAAATTGCTATCAGCGAACAAAGGAGGGCTAAATGCAACCTAAATTCCTAAATTCCTAAATGTTCTTAAATGAGGATGGTTCAAAGAGGATCAAAATCCATAAAAGCAGGAGAACATTTAGACAATTGTGTCACATTGTGCATACAGTTATCACATCACATAGTCATTCTCCTTGTTGAGGTGCTGAGGATATCACTTGACCCCCCTTCACATTTTGCTTTGCGTGTTTGAAGCGTTGTGTCTTCAGAATGTTGACATGGACTCATTATAACAATCACGGGAGCAGAGAGCCTTACGCAGATGGCTTGGGGATATTTTTAACAGGCTGCGTTCCAGGGCTGCTGTGAAGTGTTATCCCTAGCCTTGATTCATGCCTTTCCCAGCTGGCTGACATTCCTGAAAGATAAGCATGGAAAATTAACGTCTCATAATTACAGGCAGCCCATAGCCAACAGTGAGAGGGAACTTTAGCTGTGTTTTCTGTCTCGAAGCGATCGTAGCTTTTCATTTTTCTAAAAGGACACGGGGGAAGTGGTTGACATAGACAGCTACCACCACTGTCTGCAATGTTTTGCATGTGTGGAAGGACACTGTACATAACTGCATAAGACTGTTCAGTGTTCAAGATGGTACTATGGTTGTTTGGACCCCGTACTGGGGATTTCAGGCGGGTTACAGTGCAAAAGTGCAGGTTTATTGTTATAATACGCCATGTTCAAAACAAAATAGACAGACAGAAATGTAAACAAAACCTTGGCCCCTTGGTGAGCCTAAACTAAACGTGGTTGAAACAGGTCCCTATCCACACATGCAACTATTGAAATACAAACAGCAGCCATACAAAGTCCATAATCAGTAATCGAAGTCAAAGTCCATGCACAGTTCGGTATCCAACAGTAATCCTTCTTCTCTCTATTCATACACAACAATACTCTCCACTCCTACACTCTGGCTCTCCTCCTGCCTCTCCACAACAGGAAGTACATCTCATTCGTGTTTTATTGAGGGAGGGAGGCAGTGATCGAGATTGCCTCCACCTGGGTCCAGGGAGTACCCATAGCCTCATGGGGCACTTATTGAATATTAAAATGTTTTTTTGGGCCCAAACATTCACAAATGCACACTTTGCCGCTGTATATTCCTGGATCATTTACATAATTCTACAACTACTTGCCAATCACTTCTGGCCCACTTTACAAAAGCACATTATCCAGACATAGACTGTCATGCTATCCTGCAAGTTCTACCTCTCTTTATTTATTTCACATTCAAGGAAACCTTTTTGCTCTTCATTTTAACCAATCATAAAACCACCACTATTATTCCATGATGCAGACACAGTGTGTGTGTGTGTGTGGGGGGACTTCCCTCACAATTAACACACATGTAAAAAAGTGAGATCTATCAGCCTGTTTCAGACATTCTACTAAAACCTGTCAATAAAGTCTTGCAACCACCTCCAACATGTAACCATGCATCTAATTTAATTGAAATTCAATGTAATTTTTCATTCATGTTCCTGTGATTTCTTCTGTGAAAGCCTGAGAATTTAGAGTAAAGTGGATGTGCATTAACAGATACACTCCTTTCCAAGGCTTTAGAACCACCCTGCACTGAAAGTAATGTGGCACAGTCTTTTGCAGGTTTGAAGTAAGCCTATGCCATCAGGGTGAAGGGGTTAATACTTTCTAAATCCACCCCACCACCCGCCCTCCCTTACTGTAGCACTGTGGGTAAACCAATCCAGCCCAGCTGTCCTTCTCTTTCCTAAATATCTTATTATTATTCAGGACAGAAGTTAAAGCAGGGGCCTGCCCCCTTTTCCCTTCTCTGTCAGCCCCAAATGAGGGTCCCTTTGCCAAGGCAGTGTGGAGAGCACTGCCAGGGGTTCACAGCAGAGGGATAAAGCAAGGAAGCAACATGCAGTGTCTTCAGCCTCCAGCCCAGGCACATTTGAAATTGTCCCCAAAATCGTGAGTATGTGCGAGTGCGTGGACCTGCTCAGCCTGCAGTCGCATACAAAGTAATGCAGAATAGCACTGCAAGTTACACCTGTTGGAGTTCTGCTTTCAACCCGTCTCCCATGTCAAAGAGAGCTGGAATTTGAAGTCCCCACTACATATGTCCCGAATGGAAAGGAATAGTAAGAGAGAGTGACTTGCTTCATTCCTTGACTGCCAAAGCCTGAAAACCATCTTAAAGAAATGTCCTTTACGGTGAAAACATACATGATTGTTTTAGATGCATTGTTTCTTCAGTCTTGTTACAGAATTAATTACTTTTTTGTCTTAAATGGGCACTTTTTCATTACAATGGATATTGAAAAATAACTAATGATATTCGTCTTGCTCACTTATAACTTTAATATTTTTTATCTTATTATTATTGATATTATTATGTTGTTGTTGTTGGTGTTATTCAGCAGTACTTAATCAACATATTATTATTAGTAGTAGTAGCATTAATAATAATAATAATAATAATAATAATAATAATAATAATAATAATAATAATAATGTAATGTTTTACTCTGTAATATTTGTGTTTGTTCTCATTTAATTTCTGGTTCGACCATCCACAAAACCTCAATTTATATGTAGCGACCTTCTTCCAGTGGCATTGCTGGTCTTAGTGAAATATGTGTTCAACATTATTCTTTATTGATTACAATTTTAAAATGTAATGAAAAACGAAGGAGAAACAGAGCTTAAAATTAATTTACATGCTCATGTTGTGAATGCAGATTTATTCATTTATTCTATTAAAGGCACCAAAAAAAAATGTCTTCATTGTAGACTGCATGTATGATCAGGCTTACTTATACTTGTACTTATACTTATACTTAATAGACTTACAGTCTAAAATATGTCTATATGCTTCAAAATGCACCTTCTACTGAGTGAAATAAAACGATGAACAAACACAATGAATTGTCGATGAACCTTACTATTCTGTAGGCCTTTGCTGTTGCTGGTTTTGTTTGTTTGCCATGTGTGTCAACTCTGCTTTTGATTGGCCAGTTTCACTGAGTGGATCGACTAGGTCATAGTGCATTGGGGCAAATTAGATTCAAAAATGGATACATTTCTCGACACGACAGTTCTCTTTCCCGTTTTACATATTATTATTTATTTTTTTGAAATTATTTAGTCTTCCAAATGCAAATTATCTCAATAATAATAATATAATGGCAGAGTTATATGTGGAATTTGCAATCTCTAAACTAAAAGTGCCAATTATTTGAAGAGGGGTTAGTGATGGATTCTTTGCCTTGTTTGTCAGTAAATCCCCACCCTCCACACACACACACACACACACACACACACACACACACACACACACACACACACACACACACACACACACACACACACACACACACACACACACACACACACACACACACACAAAATAAAATCTGCACATAATATAACACAGAGGGGGGCTTTTCTACACAGAGACACAAAATGGTATTTTGGGTACTTTATTTTCACAGTCAAAAGCCATGGACAGAAAGGCCAACCCTGACACGACAACAGCAAAAGTAGGCCCTTGCAATTATTTCACAGTTCATAAAAAACGCTCGCTGCAAGGATAAAAGGTTAAGCGTGAAAACTCCTGCCAAGTAGTAAACTGGTTCGTATTTAATAACACAGCATTTTGTTAACCCTCCTGTCAAGAAAACTGTGCCTCTTTGATGATTCTTAAAAACTGAAACTTAATCAACTATAGCACAGTCTGCTTTTTTTATTCTTGGACAGCAGTTGATAGTACAGTTTTAGATTTGCAGATGCAGCTCTTCAGCCTCTCTTCTAATCCAGGATAAAAAGTTATGGAGAGCTCAGGTAACTCCGTTTCAGTCCAGGAATCGCTGGCCCAATGTGTGCTTACGAACATGCATTTGAATCCAGTCTAAGATCACACTAAGGTCAAGTGCTTGATTTAAAGGTTTTTGGTTCTTTGGCACCTAAAATTAATTAGGTGTCTATTCTATCATAAATGTAAATTTGACCACAGTAAATGTGTCCAGTATTATGCCTGTTTACTGCATAGTTTTACCACGCATGCACTTTGCATTGTGCATCGAGTTCCAAAGTTTGTGTCATGGTTCA
This sequence comes from Amia ocellicauda, assembly GCF_036373705.1. Lineage (NCBI taxonomy): Eukaryota > Metazoa > Chordata > Actinopteri > Amiiformes > Amiidae > Amia > Amia ocellicauda. Next base: position 17,046,979 of record NC_089852.1, read on the forward strand.
ATATACTTCTCCATGTGTTTCATGATTTCAACATGCTGTCCTACACTTTACTGTGTTTTTTTCATGCTATACACTTTAAAAAGGGTTATTTCAAAAGCATTTTCACTCAAGTCCTCACAAATTGTAAGCAGTGTCCCTGGAGAAAATATTTTATTTGTCAAGGAGTATAGAAAATGATGTTACTAAATATATATTTCCTAATAACCTGTATCACAGTTGTTCTCATTTAACTGTATCTGCACTTGCATTAGTCACAGCAGTAGTGGGTCTGGTTTGATACACAATTGAATGAAATACTTGAAAATACACCTTTCACACAGCTCTGGACATGTTTCTCACACATCTTGGAAACAGAACATCCATATATATATATATATATATATATATTGAGCATAGTAAATAACAGTCAATAACAATAACAGTCTATGTGTCATGTGTTTTGTGATAATTGATTTTTAATACCTTTAATACCATTTCAGCTGTTTGGATTACATCTTAAGACCATTCTAATCCTCTCTTAATTGCATTCACTCTAATGTGTCAGTGAATTTTGTATGCTGTTGCTGTTACCCTTGTAATATTGTGTACATGTAGAACTGTGTATATTAGTAATTGTTAAATCTTGTCAACTTACATAAAGGTGTCTGTGAAATATCATAAAAACAGCAGCAGCAACAGCACCTGCTTAAAGGTCAAATTGCCCGCTCTTTCTAAAGTAAAAGAGCTTTTATCACTGTTATGTTTGAACAAACACTACTAGTTTATGTCAAATCCTCAGCAAAACAGAAATATTCATATTACAAAATACAGGGAAATGCTGATATTAAAAACAAGGACACTTCATTAATTCAGAACAGATGTATACATTGAAAGAAGTCAACCTTTCTTTGAATGTTTAGCCTTTCTATTTGTAGCCCAAGCCAACTTGATACCTTCTCAATATACAGGTGACCTTTAACCTGTGAATATGTCAGGAAGGGCACCCTTCATTTCTTTCTGTACACACCATATTGTTGTTGCTGGGGGGAGGGGTTACCATTGAACAAACAGATAAGGCTTTGTCCTATTAAGTTTAAGAAATGGCTTGTTATAAAATGTGTACGTAATACTATAGTTAAATGGTGCCTTCCGGCAACTCGAAGTCTTTGGAGGTGTTGTGCTAATTTTGAAAACAGGCTGGACTTTATAGGAAAAACTGATTAACATAAAATTTACAAACAACCATTTGGCCCATCTTGTTCATTTTGGTTTAGTAGCAAAGCAACCTCATCTTTTGCAGAAACCACATAGATGGCTGGGTAAACTCCCCCAATTCTTTGTGAAAAGAAATGCTTCCCATTTTGAGGTTTGAATGCTCTTAGCATAATTAGCACTTGTGACCTCTGACCCTTGTTTCATTACTAAACTTGACCTAGCCCTCAAAGCTGACTTTAGTGAATGGCAATAGCTCCTTGCTGATTGCTAAACCATTTGGGTTTTGCACTTCTTATCTGCTTCGATTGTCTTTGGTTTCTTCACACAGTTTTTAACAATTTTATTTTGCATAAATGACTGGATGTGCACAGCGCTTTCAGACGCTTTCAAAGTATGTCAATGTCAGGATTCAATTATTCATTATGTAGTAGGGACTAATGGATTATAGGCCATGAGTATCCACTCTTTGTCCTGCAGAGTCCCAGTCTAGTTAGTTTTATAGTCCACACCTAAATCACCAATTTCAGAAAATCTTGTCAGTTATTGATAATTAACCAAGTTAATTGTTCAATTATAGGAACTGAATGGCATTTGTTTGTTTTTTGTTCCAGATGACCACTAAATAACTTAATCAAACAGAACACCTGCTAATTTGAGCAATAATGAGTGTTTCACAGTCTTTATTAATTGATGTAAAATGTAAAAGATCATGCAGTGTTTTCTTGATTGAGGGCTCTCCAGGACAAGGGCTGGACACCCCTGCAGAAAGCTGTATCTTTCAACAGGTAGATGCCATGCATTTAGCTTTCAAAAGACTACAATGAATGGAGTCCATTGCGAACAGCAGCACAAAGTTCAAGGAATAATCTGTCTTGCAGGAACCTTGCTCCTTCATCAGAATCCCTGCTGAGAGATCCACATGCCTGGGATGACATTGAGAGGCTGCTGGCCACGGGTGGAGATGACAACCTGACACAAGAGGACTCAAGGGAATACTGTTACGGTCAGTCGGCCTTCACTGTATTAGTGTCAGTTTACAGGACCAAGCACAAATGCGCTGTTTCCTCTGATAACTAGCTGTTGAGAGAGTCAGTCAGTCACAGACTGTCAGACAGTCAGTTTCACAGAGGCTGTCAGTCTTGGAATAGGTTCCACGTGTTATTTATTGGTTTGAGGAATATTGCAAAGTGATTCAGCATAATGTATGGCTTTGTGAAAGCTGCTAAACAAAAGTAAGTCTTATAGGTTTCTGACTCATAAAACAGAAACACAATTCTGCACAATCACAGCAATATAGCTACGAGGACCATGCAATTTTGAATAATAATCATGTAGAACTAAGAACAATTATATAGCACTAACAGTTTTCTTTGAAAATGTACCAGTAAATGTATTACTAGACGGAATTGAAAGCTGTCTACCCGGCTCACACTCCTTCGGGCAATGTTGTGCTTAAGTTGCATTTAGATTCTACCGAGCATGACACAATAAAACCATTACTGAAATGCCATACATCAATTAAACACAATATCTCTGAAAGGTTGAATATGGTTTGAGTGAATCAGAACGTGGTTTATACACTTCCTGGTTTTCCTGACCTGATCCTATCTGAATTTATGCACATTCCAAATGGACTTTTTGCACTCATTTTCCTTACAGGGGGATACCATCCAGTGAAGATAGGAGATACTTTCAACAGACGATACCAAGTGCACAGAAAGCTGGGATGGGGTTACTTCTCCACTGTCTGGCTTTGCAATGATCTACAGTATGTACCTAAGTGACTCTTGTTTTGTGCCAGACACACAGCACTGAAAACCTTGAGGACCATTTCAACTAGTTAAAGAAACTGAGGGACAAAACTAAAACGCTGAGTCCTCAACATGTTTTTCAGATTTATTTGTGTGATTTTTAAAGGAAATTAAAAACTTTACATAACCCCCTCTTATAACCACATGTATCAGACAAGGAGTCAAATGCATTTAAAAGTATATATAAATTGCAGTATATATTTGATTTTGTTTTTTTTCCTTTGCCTAGTGCAAATGCAAATTTGATGCCTTCACTACTAAAACTAAATAAAATGTAACATGACTTCTTACACAAAATGCATGTAAATAATTCCATACAACGATCAATTATTTAAATGATTGATTAGTACTATTTATATTTCTTATCATTAATTTGGTAGCGTGGATTAAGTTGAAATTACCTACCTGTATTAGCCAAACTGTGTCAAAGTTTGAGTAGATGATAGAGTGGAATGCATGGTAATTGATAGAGATGTGGTTTGCAGGTTTCATCTCGATGATGGTTACACATTAGCTTTGCAAATTACTGAATAACATTTGAAATGCATTTGAGTTATATTTTAAGCATTCCACTTTAAATACAAATCATTTTAGTTTAGATAAAGGACAAGGCACTCGCAATTGACCCCAAGTCTGTGAAATTGTGAAACGTTCTGTTTTTTAAGTTTTAAGCATGTTTCAGTATGAAGGAATTCTGAGTAGGAATAGCCACATACAGGCTGTGCTGGCTATCAAACCCATGTCCATTTTGTACAGATCCCCTGAGACGTTATGTTGTTTTATTATTCTATTTTATTTTGCTCCTTTTCAAGAGAGGGATGTAGCACTGAGTGTAGGTGATAACTGTTCAAGGTCTTTGTTTAATTCCCAGTAAGAAGCGCCTTGTAGCTGTCAAGGTGTCAAAGAGTGGAGCTGGCTTCACACAAGCAGCACAGGATGAGTTGGCGTTGTTGCGATGTGTAAGTCTTTCTCTGTTAATAATGTGGAGTTGCTGATTCGTTTTCTCTTTATACGCCCCAATGTGTAATTCTTGACAATGAACTTGGCGCACCCTTACAACCACCATTCTAACCAACACAGAAGAGATTTACATAGCATACATGGGAAATGCTATCCCTTTGCTTTTTCATTGAATATATTTCTTGGGTGCTTGCATGGATTCTGTACTGCCTCATACCTCACAACAATGGAAAAGCTACTGTGACAATTTAACCATAAAAATAAAAGTAAAAGAAAGAAGCTGATGTACAGCTTTGTGCTTCAAAAACAAGACTATTAGTATTTATCCAAGACAAGTCACTGATGTTATTATATAAAAACCTCCTATTACATGCATCATATCTTATTACAACTCATATTTCTCATGTATTATTGCTTAGTCATGGAGGCTTCAAATTAAGTGACGGTGGATTCTATGAATAGATAACCGTTTCCTGTACATAGCTGGGTTTTTCCCTCAAGCTACACTGAAAGTTGTTCATAACCTCAGATTCAAGTGAATGTAAAGTAGTTTCAAAGATTCATTGCATGGTTTTAGTTATTTTCCCACAAATATAACAAATTGCACATACAGACTTTTATACATCTTCTAATTCGGGCTGAATTACAGTAATACTTGACATATCTGAAGAATGTTTGAAAATTTGTGCTTGAATTTATGCCAAATGATTCCTGAATTATTTTTATTTTACATTCCTCAAACTAAATTCCCTGTCTCTCTGTTGTGCTCTCAGGCTTGGGGATCCAACAAAAAGCATCTTTACAGCCGGCACATTGTGGAACTGCTGGATGAATTTAAACTAGTGGGGGAGAATGGGATCCGTATCCTTTGTTAAGGGAATTGAGTTTAATGAATAATGCTGGATGATCAAAGCTCTGCCCAAAGCAAAGAATCTTAATACGATATTTACTGTGTTAATGACACCAAACATTAAATGTGAGTGAAACAAAGTTCATGCTGAAATTAAACCAATGTAGTGCTTATAGAAAGTCTACATACTCTACATACTTTGTCATACCGCAATCACAGAATGCCCACAGCCCAGCTTTGATACCAGTTGGAAGATTTGCTACAGCTGCAGTAGCTACAAATCTGAACCTGCTTGCTCCTGAGAAGCCACAGGGACTCGCTGGTGTGCAGTGATCCGAGAACTCTGCCCACAACCCTTTTTTATTCTCTTTCCCCCCAGTTGTGGATCATTATGGTGATCTGGTTAACCCTTTGCAGTTACGTGATTGGGTGCCCCCCCACCCTGGAACTTCCAGCTAATGCTAGAAATAGTCTAGCCAGGACTGGAGAGCAGTTGAGTGTATTCTGTATGTAGGCTTTAACTGGACAAGCCACTCAAGAACATCTCTTCCTGTGCCCTTCATTTTGCTTCTAAGCCTTATTAATAACAAAACCCCTAATTATAGCCTTTAACTGAGTATTTTAGACATGTGCTTGGTGTTGGAGTTTCTGGGGAGGGATCTCCACAGTTACATGCTCAGCTGTGGCACTCCTGGGCTTCCACTCTCTTTGGTAAAGTCTATCATTCAGCAGGTGAGTCAATGATAAGGATTTTGGTACTTTTACAATAGTCTGGAACCCATACACATCACCAGATGCTGGGTTTCTTCCTTGGTGATGCTCTGCTAGGCCTGTATTGTAGATGTCTTTAGTTCCTGCTTGTTCTTGGGCATTTTGCCTTCAGTTTTGCCTTAGAAATCAAAACAAACCAATCAGGCAGATAGCAAAAATATTAGGTGTGGCCAAATCAACTATTTGGTACATTCTTAAAAAGAAAGAAAGCACTGGTGAGCTCAGGAACACCAAAAGGCCCGGAAGACCACAGAAAACAACTGTGGTGGATGACAGAAGAATTCTTTCCCTGGTGAAGAAAAACCCCTTCACGACAGTATGCCAGATCAAGAACACCCTCCAGGAGGTAGGCAGTCAAAGTCAACAATCAAGAGAAGACTTCACCAGAGTAAATACAGAGGGTTTACCACAAGATGTAAAGATGAAACAGATTAGAGTTTGCCAAAAAACATCTAAAGAACCCTGTACAGTTCTGGAACAACATCCTATGGACAGATGGGACAAAGATCAACTTGTACCAGAATGATGGGAAGAGAAGAGTATGGGGAAGGGAAGGAACTGCTCATGATCCAAAGCATACCACCTCATCTGTGAAGCATGTTATGGTATGGGCATGAATGGCTGCCAATGGAACTGGTTCCCTTGTATTTATTGATGATGTGACTGCTGACAGAAACAGCAGGATGAATTCTGAGGTGCTCAGATTCAGCTAAATGCTTCAAAACTCACTGGACAGCTCTTCACAGTGCAGATGGACAATGACCTGAAGCATACTGCGAAAGCAACCCAAGACTTTTTTAAGGCGAAGAAGAGGAATGTTCTGCAATGGCCAAGTCAATCACCTGACCTGAATTCAATTGAGCATGCATTTCACTTGCTGAAGGCAAAACTGAAGGCAAAACGCCCCAAGAACAAGCAGGAACTAAAGACAGCTACAGTACAGGCCTGGAAGAGCATCACCAGGGAAGAAACCAGCATCTGGTGATGTCTATGGGTTCCAGACTTCAGGCAGTCATTGACTGCAAAGGATTTGCAACCAAGTATTGAAACTCACAATTTCATTCATGATTATGTTAGTTTGTCCAACTACTTTTGAGCCCCTAAAATTGGGGAGACCACCTATAAAAATGGGGGTAATTCCTACAACGTTGACCCAATTTGGATGTAACTACCCTCAAATTAAAGATGAAAGTCTACACTTAAAGCACATATTTATTGTTTCCTTTCAAATCCATTGTGGTGGTGTACAGAGCCTAACTGTATCTAAAAGATGTTGAGAAGCAAGAAGTGATAATACAAAATGAAAAAATAAATGCTTAACTTTAAATACATATTTAAAAAGCACACCCCTTTTGGTATTTGGTACAATATTGTGGAAAAAATGTCTGAATGGTAGTTATAAAGTCAAGTAATGCAATTTATTTTGACTAATTGAACTTGTATATTATAAAGGAGTGGAGAAAAATTCTTTCTAAGACTATACTCAACACATCACTAATAACCAGAAAAGTAAAAAACATAAAGTGACACAAAATGAGCAGTTCCATTTTAATATTACATGCTTAGACTCACAGGCAATTGAGACTCAATCTCATTCTCACAGGTTCTCCAAGGGCTGGCTTATCTTCACAATCAGTGTCAGATCATCCATACTGACATCAAGCCAGAAAATATACTGCTGAATGTTGGGGAGTACTGCCTGAAACAGACAGAAGGGGGAGCTGTCAATTTCCAGCCAGGAGGAGACCAGACAATAGGCCACACAGGTAGTCGGGGACACTCTTTGCTGTATCGTGGTCTCAGTGCGGCAGAACAGTCAATCTGCAACTGTTGTTCTGTGAAATATAGCACCTTCAACTTTCAATAATATCTCTTGTGCTCTAGAAGGAAACATGGCTGTCATGGGGCTGTGAGTTTGTTTTTATCAGTAGCTTTGTGTAGGGTCATTTTAAACCTTTCTTTCAGATCAAATTGACCATTGGCAGCTGCTTGCACACTCCAATGGCATACAAGCCACAAAGTGCATTCTTAGTTGAGAGGTGATTCATGGGTAAAAAGGGAGTCCATTGGGATGAATATATTCTGGAATATCACTTTGATGTTAATTTCCGGTTGAGCTTCTGTCGTTAGGCACGAGGCCTTCCACAACTAACATTTTCATTCTCTGGGTTCTCATGGCTACAGAATGAATAACTTCTAGAAAGTTTGATTGTTTCTGTGCTTTAATGAAAGCTTGTTTAACACAGGATGATATAACGTGCTTCATGCAGCCCCAAAAAACACAGAACAACATTTCAACATTAAGACATAATAAACATAGATGCCTAATACACATAAGGCTTCTGTCTTACAGTGGTACAATCTTTGTGAAAAACTATAACTGTATGGGTAATCCATCAGACTTCATATGTATGAACATGATATGTACATTAAAGCAACTTGGACTACTACTACTTGCAATACTGGACTTCTCTACTACACTGCAGTCACTACAATTGTACTATGAAACTTTCATTATGATCTGTAAAATATCTGCCCCCAGATGTGGATCATTGTGGTAATCTACTGATTAACCCTGTGCAGTCTGCGACAACCGAGGACATAAAAGTGAAAATTGCAGATCTTGGAAGTTCCTGCTGGGTGGTATGTACCTGACAGGAATAAAAATAAAAATCAAGGCAATAACAATGATACGTTTTGTGTTTTTGTGGGGAGTAGTGTAGGGTATTGGATGTGATACATAACATTTATAGTGTGTGTGTGTATGTGTGTTTTTTTTCCATGGTGGCAGAGAGACTGTTGTATATATCATCATGTTGAATACATTTCCAGAGTTTGCAAATTGTACTATTGAGGGGTGGGAGGGCATTTTTATTCTGTTCTATTCCACCTTTAATGCAAATCTGATAGCTCTGCGAAGTTATATACAGAGGAGAAAAAGTGCCAGAGTAACCTATATAGTTACCTGTTAAATCACTACTATGTCCCTCCAATAAGGACTGGTATGTTTTTTGCTAGAACTACTAAATTAGCATCTTATTACTACTCTGGTGGTGTTGTTTTGTTTGTTTGTTTTTTGCTCCTATATTAAATTGGATATCATAAATGTGACATTAGTGTCACTTGCAGGTCTGATTCACAAAATAACATTTTTTTTCTTGAATATTAAAACATTCTGATTTGTAAAAAAATAAATACAGATGTCTCTATCTTTCTTGTTTTGGGCATCTCACAGTATAAGCACTTTTCTGATGAGATCCAGACTCGACAGTATCGATCTCTAGAAGTGCTGATTGGTTCTGAATATGGTCCTCCGGCAGATATTTGGAGCACAGCGTGCATGGTAAGCATAATGCTTTCTTTTTCTTTTTTACAGTTAAAAAAGGGAATATTGGTCGAGACCTCAGTCCCTCACCCATATTCAGAAATACATTAGTATGTGTAGCCAAAGATCAATATGATATGTTCCTCTTAAGTGTCCAAGTGAGAGAAACAAAAAATGAAATGCACGCAGAAAAAAATTACATAAAATAAAACCCCTCTAATCTATTGATGTTCCAGGCTTTTGAGCTGGCAACTGGAGATTCCTTGTTCGAACCAAAAGCTGGGAAGTCATACTCAGTGGAGGAAGGTATGAAAAGCATTGCTTGTTTATACACTGTGGAACCCTTTTGAATAGTGAAAGACATTGTTCAGTCCTTTACGCTCTGTCTCTTTCATGTCTTCCCAGATCACCTCGCTCACATCATTGAGCTTCTGGGAAAAATCCCAGCAAAACTTGTTCTTTCGGGCAAATACTCAAGAGAATATTTTAACAATAAAGGTGAGGCAACTAGAGATTCATATATGTTCATTATAAATAAGACACAAAAGATATAAAAAGGTTTTCCTGATCCAAATATATTACTATATATAGTTCCTAAAAGAATGAGGACTTTATTCAAAATGTGCTGTACTTTTTAGAAAACAGTTTCTACAGTTCTACTGTATGAAAATTGACAGGAGAGACCATTTGGGAAGAGGCAATACAACTGAGCCCCCTTTGGTCCTGTTCTGTTTTAGGGGACCTCCGACGAATTCGAGGGTTACGGACATGGAGTCTGTATGAGGTCCTGGTGGAGAAATATCACTGGGGGCTGATGCAGGCCACACTCTTTGCTGACTTCCTGCTCCGGATGTTGATGTTCACCCCCGAGCGCAGGGCCACAGCTGACCAGTGTCTCACGCACCCCTGGCTTACCTCCTGAAAATCTCTCAAACTGTGCCTGCCCCAGAAACTTGCTGATGCCAATACCTTTCAGATTGTATTCACACCCCACTTCATCAAGGGGAGGCCTTCTAAATGATCACACGCTCTTTCGATTCAGTACTTGAAATGCATCTCACTTGTGTTTGAGCCCATGCCTGCCTAGCCCACCCAAAGCCTGAAACTTGTGTTCTTGACAGCCTGGATTGCTGATTAGTTGGCGTGCTACAAAAAGAGTGTGAAGGATGGAAGCTTATAACATGAAACTCTGAAGCACATTCATTATGAGAAAGTGAGAAATGTATTTAGCCTAATGCCTACATGTGTCAGGTTTGTATATTAATCAAGAAATTATTATCAGATAATAGATAATTATCAGATAGCAATGACATTTGTCTTTGTGCAGAGGCTTACATTCACTTAATCTGCTGAATATTATTAATTTATTCCAGCTTCGTGGTTACCTTAAGAACCATGGACGGTCTCAGCTCTCCTGATATTACGAAATCATGTTACCAAATATGCTAGAACGGTGATACAACAGATAATACAAATATGGGTGGAGATGTATGGAGGTGGGCTGGACTTGTGCATGCTATGCCAACAGCAAAGGAAATGCAACAGGATTTTTCCACAATGGGCAGGTAGGATACAAGTGAAGATGGATGTGTAAATTAATGCTACAGTGTTACAGGCAAGTGATGATAAAGTATTGTATAATTGGAGGTGCCTTATAAAGATTATAAGGCAAACAATTAAAAAGAAACATTGACCACTCATGCTTTTATATAGACAATGTGCAATAAAATGCCTCAAGTGTGGCTCACTGTACAGGTGGTGTTTTCTGGTAGGGGTATAGAATGTCACTGACTGTGGTGACTGACATTTAAAACTGAAGAGCAGCTGCAGCTTTTAATTTGGCATCGTGTGGGAACAAATAAGGGGAAATGATTCACCTGGAGAGAGAGTGAAGCAAGAGAGAGGGAGAGAGACTGACAAAATCTTGAGTATGTGATTGTGTGAAGAATTCCTCTCCTCTTTCCTGCCAAGTAAATCAGTTTCCCACCTTTTCCTCACAGATCGCTGATAAACCTATACAAACTGTTTCAGCTGTTCTACAGTTTGAAGTGGCTGTCCCCTCGAATCAGTGTAATTCTTTACTTTTCACAGAAAACATAATTCCAGTAGTTGAATAATCAATAATAATTACCAATTCCAAAATAGAGTGCAAAATAACATGATCAAATAGAGGTGCTGTTACCAAATGTATTTTTGTGACTAATTGATGTGGTTACTCAGGAACCCAAAGAGTAGACTTGTTAGCAGCAGAATACCCACAGGCAGTCGTAACCGGTGCTACATATAATATTTTAACATACAACAACTGTTAATGGGTGTCTTACAGAATTACAAGTCGTTCTGCAATCCTATCTGTTCCTGGTCTCAACGTTATGTTGCATTTCACTCTTGAGAAACACTAAACTGGGTTGCATATTTCCAAATCAGACTGTAAATAGTGTGGTTGGTGCTGTTTTTATACTGGATTGCTGTTGTTTAATCCTGAGCATGAATCCCTGGAATAGTTCTTGCAAGGAATACTGTATACCAACTTCCTTTTTTTCTATCTTTTTTTTGTTTTGTATCCTATTCTTTGTGTCCTCCCTGACTCTGTCATTTGCTATACAATAAAGTGTCTACTGGTTTCAGTTTTGCCCTGTTTAATGAAGGCATTCTGAATCACATCTTTGTGTGCATGTTTAAATATCTACAGTATACTGCATCTAAAAATGTAAAATATGTTTACTTTATTATACACAGCACAAAGTGGTGTGTATATTAAAAACTTAGATGTTTGATAAACTGAACCATGTTTTGTTCAAAACAGGTTCTAACTGTAACTACTAACTCTGACTAGCATCCTTCATCCTTCAGCATCCTTCTTACGCATTACTGACTATGGTTAAGTTATAGATTTACTGTAGTGAAAGAATACATACATACATACATACATACATACATACATACATACATACATACATACATACATACATACATAAAAGCAATTAGAAATGAATAAAAATAATTTTAAAAAGTATAAAAAGAGAGGAATCAATAGCTAAATGTTCTCATTGGTCTGAGGAGAGAACCTGTAAATTGTTCCTCACCAAGTCTGGTGTCCTTTCTGTTTTCTTTAAAACAAATGAATACCTCTTCTAGGCTGGATAATTATTTCCTACTAAAAGACACCTAGAGCCCTGTGGTCTTTAAATAAAAATATATTGGTGGTTTATTTCGTTTTAACAAAACAACACAAGTAAATATAGCAAAAGCTACAACTGTATATTTACTATCAGTATATTCATATATATATATATATATATATATATATATATATATATATATATATATATATATATATATATATATATATAAATGTATTATTATTATTTTTTTCCTTTGAATAATGTGTTTGTTTGTTTATATGTTTTTGTAAGCAGCTAGTCCATGTCACTGAATATTCATTACAGATAGGGAAATACAATATGGGAGGAACCAAAACTGTGTCATCGTATTTTCTAACCCGGGCACAAATCTGTGCCGCAACCGGATGTAGAAGAATCCCAAAATCCCGTCGCACGCGAGTTCATCCTGGTTGACGAGATAGTAGTCCCCCCCTCAACACACAGCGAACCAACGGGAAAGGGAAAAAATAACAGAAGATGTTCTAAAAAAAGTATTAATTAATCATTGGACTATAAGCGTTTGCTGGTTGTGGATATTTGAACCCGTGAAAAGTCTGCAGTCGTGCGCGCACGGAGCGGGGTATTTCGCCTTTGATTGCAGTGCAGCAGAGGGGCCGTGTACCAGGTGGGTAGGAGTGGCTGTTTTCGGTAATAATTTATGGAAGTTTGCGAGAATGCATACCAGTGACGTCACCTGATAAAATAGCTATTTAATACAATCGCCCGTTCAGTTTTGCGACGCATAATGCTTTTGTTAGTATGATTACTAATATCAGTTCAGCGATCTAGCAAAGCCAATGGGGTTGCTGTGGATGTGCAGAATCCTCCATTAATCTTCATGCAAATCTTTTATCATATATACAGCCGGATATTTCTTCCCCACTAAATGTAGGCTAATAGTGTTCCCTCTATCTTGCTGTTTTTAACGTATTGTTTTGATTAGATGCGCAATAAGCAGGAAATGCGCAGTTTTCTCAAAGGTGCACCAACTGTAAACAAGTATATGTGTAAAGACGCCCGTAATTTGAATGTGAGTAATACATTCATATATATATATATATATGTATGTATCTGCAACAAATTGTGTTCGATTGATTCAAAGACGTTTGCTATATTTTATGCATCTTCGATCAGAAAGCTTAAACATGTTTAAAATGGCTTTGGCGAGGTTTGGAGTATGTTTACGGGAGGAAAAAATAAAAATGTTTATTCGTATTCACATTACTGTTCTCATCTTGGTGTAGTTTTCCTATCTAATCTGACGGCCTCGCATTGGATTTAACGGCATTATGGACGACGTGTTACGAAGGGGTTGAAAATCGGTCGTGTTCGCAGACAGATGCGGCGTTTAGTGGTCATTGCTACAGTACAGTCACATCGGCTGCACTTACATGGACACAGATGCTTGTAAGAATAAAACAATTGTCACTTGTCATGTACTGAACTCTGTCGACAAGCTATGACCCATTGTGTATGTATGTATGTATTTGATGAAATAATACATTTTGCAGGCTTGTCATGGAAAAGAGAAGCTGTAGATCAAAGCAAGTGGAAACATGCTGGGATAGGGGAGGCCTGCATTTAGCAGTGGCTCGATATGGGCTTATGTTGATGTATATATGAATGTTATGTGATTTTTCAGGTGTGCTGGGTAACAATAAACAAGTAATGTATTATAAGCTTATAAAATAGTTAATAAATAGTGCAATGTTGTATTACAGTGATATACCAAAAGTGTAGCATGTGCAGTGCAATATATGCGTTATATTGGGAAGTAAAAATAAAAAAAACACAGTTCCTTATAAGACAAATGAGGTGAAGGTTTAAGTAGTGAGCAAAAAAGAAAACAGTTCTGTTTGTGATTTGATCTTGCATAGTGAGCCATAACACATAGAGCAAAAATGATTTTATTGTTTACATGCTGCTGTCAGAAAGGTAAGGATTTTAGAAGTCGTTTGCATATGTGATTCAAGCAGGCAACATACATTGCTCCCGAGAACGGTCAGTCCAGATATTTGTCCATCACTGGTACAACTGACAGACAGAGAGACAGGCTACAGGGGAAATTCTGTTCCATTTCACTGCAAGAGTTTGGATACCAATGCATGAATATGACCCAACTTCTTATTTTAGTGCACAAATACACTTTTTATGAATGTATCTGGCTTCATATAGCACAGCCTCTGTGGATCTTTTTATGACACACTGGAAGGAACTCAAAAGAGGAGGATAAGGAAATGTGGCGTAAGTTGGAATTGGAAAGGAGGGAAGCAAGTGCCTCTAGGAGCTGGCCGAGACAAATCAGTGAAGAACTGTTAAAGGTGATGGGAGAAACCATGGAAGGAAATGATGAATAGGGAGATAAAATAAGGAGTTGATCATGCCACCAGTCGATATGTTAGTGAGAGATGTGATTTGTACTGACCACTGCCACTGTAACAATCACTAACATGAGGGCTCTCAACCTCAGATCCTGGAGGGCCACAGACAGTGCCTTCTGGTTTGCCTTTCAGCAGCAGCAGCAGCAGCAGCTCTCGATGTAATACTTAACCCAATTATTTTATCAACTGTTGATTTAAAATATTAATGTGCTTCAAGGTGCACCATCTATAACATAATTTGCAGCCTGCAGAGAAGTATTGAAATCATCCAGTTAAAAAAAAAAAAAGGAGTCCGCAGATTACACTCCTGGGTTAAGCATTCATTGAATCATTTACCAGAGTACATTATCTTCTTGCCAAGTGTCAATTTAGTACATGCAGTCTGCGTTCTATAGCAATCATGGACTAGCAGGTATTTAACATCAGCGGAGAAAATGTTCATTTGTGAGTGAAAAGGGAAAAGAAATCTCTTCAGGTTTTCCACAAAAGATTAGCATGCAAGTACTGTTGGGTAAAGTGTAAGAACCTGAAATGGTTTTGTATGTATTCACTTCCGTATTTGTCTTGTCTAAGTAAAGGGCAATGGAGCAGTCTGACCAGGCAGCCCCTGACTCAGGATCTCAAGAGGTGAACCCTGTCTTCTTGCAGCAGCTGAGAGAGCTTGATATCCCAGAGGAAGCAGCTAAACAGGTGAGTTATATTCTGTTGCCCTTGAACAGGTCATTTCCCTAGACTGTGTCTGTCTGCCTATCTGTATCTGTCTGTGTGTGAGCTGGCTACATCAGTCCTGAGTAGCAGTGAGCAGAGCAGGTTCATAATGTGCAATACCAAGTTGGAAGAGTATGAAGCCATCTATTATAATTGCATATTCCTTATCTGTTGGTATGATAGTTTTATCAGTGAGACAGATGGGATAGTATCATAGTTGCCTATTCCAGATGTATTTAGGGAAGAAAATAATTGTAGCTGAATGTCAACTCTAATATAAGTGCAACTGAAATTGTAACCAGAAGCTGTTTTCCAGCCTTTGAAGTTTTGTATACATTAGAGCATGTGTGAAAGTACATTATTTTGCCATTGTGTATGCATCTCCTTGCTTTTCAAGGCTAGTCCCATTTAGGGCAGCTGGTGTGAGACATGTTTTGGCTGTGGATGAATGCTGACCTTTATTAATTAAGTTTCCATAAGGCTTCAATGAAGAGAACATGATTATAGCCCAGAAAATGTAATGCTTATTGATTGATTGATTTTGATTTTCCAGGCTCTTCTACACACCAGGAATGTGTCAGCTGAAGAAGCAGCCATGTACTATTTCAACAAACTTGAAAATGAGGTATTTCTTTAATCATGTACTGTCAAGTAATATAGGTACAAAGCACTAAGAAGTGGAAATGTCAAGATGTCATTAGATAGGGTATTGACAGAGGAAGAAGAATGAGCAGCAACAAGAAAGAACACACTTTGGCCCGTCATTGTTCATTCACATCTCATAATTATAACTGAAAATATATGAACAATCAACTATTCACATTATTTAGTCAAAAGAAAACAATTATTTTGACCGTCTGTGATAATAATTTGAACCAAATCCTAATAGAAGTGTTTGCAGTAGATATGGGAAGATGTTGGTGGTACACTGTAGAATGTCTCATTGTGGGGGATCTGAGATACTTGAGAAGATTCAACAGTACTTAATAGAGTGCTTGTCTAAATCCATGTGTTGTTACTTACAGGAGGAAGGAGATGAAGACCTGTTGTTTAAGATGGTGTTTGTTGTAAACATGGAGCTGTCCATGGGAGTGGGAAAGGTCAGTCTCCTGCAGTTCTGTATGTGTATAATATCATGGGCTCCTGCAGAAGGATTCTTAGGCATCAAAGCAATTGAATAGTGATTACATTTCAAACAGTAGTGGATATTGGCATTTAAGTTACAATATTGAAACTTTTCCCCCTCGTTCCCTGTGGAGGAACACACGCATAGTTTCAAACCTGCTCTGATGGGGTATGTGCTGTTGTTCCCTCCCAGGTGGCTGCACAGGTGGGCCATGCTGCAGTTGGACTATACCAGGCACTACAGGAGAAGAACAGCTGGCGAGAGATGGCCTGGAAATGGGACCATGCTGGGTAAGAGAACCATCAACACTAAGGAACCCCTCTTTTGTTGATCACAATGATTATTATTGTTATACACTTACTCTGAATGTTTGTCAGTGGCAATTACAAACACAAGTTGACACTGAGGGATTCATATATTTTTACATCCTCTGAAAACATCACCAGAAAATTGTCCATTACACTTAGAACAAGTGTTATTTGTATCCATGTTTAGTGCATAGTGCCGACATAGTGTGACCATTTCCTTATCCCAACAAAGATGTCTTCACTGTGATATGGTGAGATACTATGTGGAATTAATTAATAGCAAGTTGAGTACATGGTAGGAAAGATTTAGCTTTGATCTTTGGGGTGGTGAAGTGGAAGGGAGTTTTCATTTTTGCCTTTCTGCCTTGCTATGGGTTTCTCATACCTTCCATATTTTCTGTTGATTTGAACCTGCAGTCAGTTCATTATGTACTTTTCCTTCATTTTCTCTAATATCCTATGGTGTGAAATAAAATTGGTTGTGTTCGACCTCCTTTATTGCAGCCATATTAAGGTACAATACAGTCCTACAAGGGATAGCATTTTCATGGGAGTAACTGAGGTGGATGCCAATGAAATGTGTCCTCTCTTGCATTTTTAATGTTGAGGCAGTCTTTCTGCCTTTTTTTGGATTTCAGTAAGATATCCAATTGACCCCCATCATTGAGACTGCATATGTACACACAGATATATATTGACACATGTAAATTAGCTTAAAACTATTCAATTATTTATTTTTCAGGTTAGCCTACACCTAAAATCTCTTCATTTTACTTTGAAAAGGACTGCATGTGGAGGTGAGAAACAACTATAATGAATATCCATTTGCTGATAATCTGGTTTAAACCTCACAACGACAAAGTGTTCCTCCAGGGCTCGGGAGTTCAGGATGTCTGTCCACTTGGCAAAGGGTGTGAACGCCTGGCCTAAAACTGCAAATTTGATATAGGAGTCTCCCAAATCCTATTCCAATCAGACATTGACAGGCCACTCAGTCGCAGTGTTTGATATTGCTATGCCCAGTCCCAGCTATGACGGATCGTGTCAGTTTGTTGATCTGTTGTTTGTTGCAGTGCCAAGAAGGTGGTTGTACAGGGAACAAATATGGCCCATCTTTTGGAGCTCCAGGCCCTGGCTATGAGCCTCAGTCTACCCACTTACCTGGTGCAAGATGGTGGAAGGACTCAGGTGGGTAACCGTAGGGTGTACGATGGGCAGGACAAAATCAGTTCCCTGGTGGGCCTCTGGCTTTTGTTCCAAACAGAGTAATTAAGTCCTGAATTACTTGAATGATTGTCTGAATTTCTTTAGATGTATTCATGAATTTTAGATTTAATATAGCATACAATACACCATCAATGCAAAGTACAGTACCCCCAGAACTATTGAGAGCCTAGAGAGAAGTGTACAATGTATCCACTTAATCATGTGATTAGGCCAATTCAGTAGCTGAGAGGTGGGCTGGGACAAAATCCAGAAGGCCCTGAGGCATTGGGAGCAGAGTTGGAGACCCCAAGTTAATAAGGACTTCAGAAAGGTTGCAAATGAAATAAGGCAATTATGTATTGTTTTATTTCTTAAAGGATTACCTGTGTATATGTATGTATGTACACACATATATATATATGTGTCTGCCTTTTGTGTGCTGGACATTTTCCCTAATAGTGAAATGAAGGAAGGTAATTTCCATCCTCAAAAAGCAAATAGAAATGATTAATAGGACCAGTTAAGCAAATGAATGCAGCATGGTAATTAAGTACAAGATCTTGAGAACTGGAGGTTGTTAAAGACTGCCTTAGCTGAATGGACATCATAGTGCTAGAATACATTTAAAAGGAGAATGTGAAATTGTAACCAGTTGGCTAATAGCTGGGTTTTTGTGGTCACCCCACCTCCCCTCCTCCTGTAAATTGTAGCAATTTTGTAAACTGCAAGATTTATGCAGAGCCCTGTTCAATTAAAAAGAACGGTCACAAACCGTGATATTCTGTTTTCCCACATTTAATCTGTGTGTGTGTGTGTAATGTACATTCAAATGCATACATCAGCTCTCTCTAACGGGCGATGATTGATTGCATTAGACCATTGCCATCTTGCACAATTGTTTTATCTGGTGTTGGTTGCATTACGGCTTGTTTTTACTGTAGCAAGACTTTGTGTTATTAAATCGTTTAGTATTACTTAGCTAAGATTTTTGAATGTGACATGGAGGCTATACTTATTTCTGTGTGATTTTTCCTCAAATGAATTACCCCCGACTTTTAAGCTCCCCTCAATGGAATCAGGAAATTGGCTGTTTGATAAAGCAAAACAGATTGAGATATATATATAAATTTATTTTTGGAATGTAAAATTAGGCCGTCCAGTAGTTCAAAGAAATTGTCACCAAAGGGTTCTTGGTCCAAACCCCAGATCTGTCACTGACTCACTGAATGACTTTCCTTGCCTCCTTGTGCTCTGTCTTTCAAAAACATGTGCAAACTGATTTCCTATTGTAAATGACTGTGCAAAAGCAGTTGGTGACGCATATCTCACCCTCTGGTGTGTTTAAGTCTCTTTGTATAACAGAATCTGCTTAAGATGACTGGCTTCCTTCTAGTTATTAAGACTGAATCATTGTGAAAGCCAGGAAATTGCATCTTGGCAATGTTTAAAATAAGCAAATACAGCCATGTTCTTATTATTTTATTCTATTTCTGTCTAGGTTGAACCTGGGTCCCGTACTGTCTTGGCGATTATCGGAGAGGAGGAAATGGTCAACAATGTAACTGGAAATCTGAAACTGCTCTGAAAGCCAGACTGTCAGTTGCAGAGCTGCACTGTGCCAATCGGCCGACAGCAGGGGGCAGTACTAAGTTTCAGGAGGAGCGTCTCGGCATGCAGTGTAAACTACAGCCATTTTTCTCTATTCTCTTTCCGAGCCACTGACTGGAGTTAAAGAAAGGAGCTGCTCAGTCCAGAGGGATGGCTGGTTTTGAACCAGACAGTCTGAAATCATGAGCTTTAAAATTATCATCATAATAAAATAACAAGAAAACAAAAATAGTTGTGAGACCCAGAGCAGAGAATAGCAGAGTGAAATGACAAACGATGTGAACCATTACATGACCCCAAACACCCACCCTGCCATTGCTCACCTCCCCAATTTGTTATCTGTATATATACATCAAAAAGATGCTAGATCTTAGGTTATTGATATTTGTTGAACCAAAGTAGTTACCCTAATTCAAGGCTAAAATAGTTGTATTGACATCCTTGAAATAAAGGATCCAGTTAAATGTTACAGTTCTTAAAGGGGGACCACCTTACCTGCTGTTACTCAGTGTATATAGTTCTTTATGTTCTCATCTGAGAGAATACTGACAATCTGGGAAATGACAGTGCATATTAAAAGTGGAATGGCTTACCTCCTAGTCTACACGATTTCTATGCTGTGCCATCTTTAGACCTCCCAGAATACTTCCAGATGCAGTTACCTTTTGTTCTGATCAGAGGCACTACAGAATGCTTTTCTTTGCCTTTCAATCCCAAACAATCTAATCATTAAAAAGTGAATGGAATTAACTGTGCATGCATATTGACCTAATGCATTCCCAGAGTTCTTGGATTTTACCACCAGGGGGCAGCGCTTATGCAATGTGGGGTTTTATTCTTTTTTTTTATTTTCATTCTTTATATAAGCATTTTTCCTGTATATGCTTACATCGATATCACATGACAGTTTGCCTGCAGAGATGTCCATTTTACATATTTCCTCTCCTACCACTGGAAGATAATACTGTAGCAGTTAATGAAGTTGCACACGTCCCCACAGTCATGTCTGCAAACATTGGGAATTGTTCAGCATGAGCCTCTGTATGCCCACTTCAGTCTATTAATATATCTGTAAGCATTCGGAAGCTATAAGCAATGGAACGCATGAAATAACATTACTGTACGCAAGCCAGAATCCTGAATAATGCAAGTATGACTCTGTTCTGTTGAACTATGCGATGTTTCATAATGCTATCTGCGTTGATGTTTCTTATGCAGTGTTGAATGCCATTGTTTTGTATTTTTTTGGTTGGTTTTTGGTTGAATCAATGGAAAGTGACATTTTGCTAAAAGTGCCATTGACCAAGTGGATTATTGAAGGCAACTGTGAAACTGCAAATAGTCTTAATCATAAAGACACACTTTGAACAATTTGAAGAACAAAGAAAAATGAAACACTGCAAAACATAACATAGAATTTGAAGTTAGATGTATTTTTTATTTGAAGACCTAAACTACAAAATGATTTCTATTCTTAACTGTTAGGCTCAAAGCCCTGCTTAAAGGGGATAGCATAGAAAGCTCTTCCTGAATTGCTACAATTTAAATATTGTTCTTAGTTATGCTAACTTATGTTGCCAAAGTGGGGGAAAAAATATTTTTGTGTATACAACAATGTAATGTTATTTTAACCCTGTCACACTATTCTAAAAGTGTTAAGAAAGTACTGTCCACAGAATACATGGGTTATCCACCAATAGAGATGATTAAGGGTTGTTTACCACAAGATGTAATTAATGTGGCAATGCATTATTCCCTTTGAGTTTTTAAAGACAAACCCTAGTATTTGTAGCTTATTTTTCTGTGTAGGTTGATATATGCAATATTATATTTTGGTGAAGGTGGTCTTAACTTGAAAGGCAGAATTAAGGTGGGATCAGCATAGAATGCTCTTGAAATTCTTCTAATTATCAGAAATGTTGTATCTAAGTAAGTCAGACCTCCGCAACACTGACGATCTTCTTGCCTGTTTCATATTGTGTTCTAAACCACTTGTTAATTTTTGTCCCCTCCGTCCCAAGAGTTTTAAAACTGGAGATGCTCTCCATGGTACAACCTTATGTGACGCTTATTTGATAAGCAAAAAATACTGCTTGTAATCACGATATTAATCATGGTGTCAAATAAAATGAATTAAAAAAAAAAAAACTATTTACTTTCCATTTTCTTAGTTATAGTATGGTATATATCTGAGAAATACTATTCTACATAGCATTTGGAGGAAAGCATTACTCAAATGTATAGAGGTGTGTGTGTATGTGTATATATATATATAACCTAAA
This sequence comes from Amia ocellicauda, assembly GCF_036373705.1. Lineage (NCBI taxonomy): Eukaryota > Metazoa > Chordata > Actinopteri > Amiiformes > Amiidae > Amia > Amia ocellicauda. The sequence goes on from NC_089852.1 coordinate 17,068,673, forward strand.
TTAGGGCAAGTACAAACATTCAAAGTTGGGGCAAATTACTTCAATTTACAACTGGTATTTACACTTGTGGCCTTAAAGGAACCTGCTTTTTTCAACGGGTAGATAATACTATAAGAATATTTGTAATTCTTGCAAATAAATGAATAGTTGCTGTGGATTATAAAGCAGAATGAATACAAAACATATTTGCTTTGATAAATGTAGGCAGAGATGTTTTGAAAACCCAGTTTGATGTTTTAGTTTTTTGTTTGTTTTTGCTGAATCAAAACTGGTGTAATATAGATTTCTGGTGATATGATTGTGGTTTCTTACATTCAAATATGAATTTACTTGTGCCTATATGGTTACTATATGCTGTTCATAGCAGTGCTCAAATTGAGGGGAATGGCGTTCCCCTTGAAATGTTAACATTAATAAATCATTCGAACTGAGGAAGAATCTCCTTTGGTAACAGAAATAAATAAAATCCAAATTCTTGTTATGTGATGTATAGAAGAACCTATATGTACTATGGCAAGCCAAACTATTTAGAGATATCTTTAATTTAAAGATATCTTAAAATATTTTGAGATATCTCTAAATCATTTAAAGATAGTCTTAAAATATTTCAATAAAAGTACATTTAGAGATATCTGTAAATGATTTGCAGATATATTTAAAATATTTTGAGATATCTTCAAATGACTTCCTGTATGTAGCCCAAGATTATCACTTCCTGTTAACTTGTTAATTCATTTCTATGTAACTGAATGAGGAAACTGGAAGTGATAATCTCAGCCAAAATACAGGAAGTCATCTGAAGATATCTCTAAATGATTTAAAGATCTTTAAATCATTTAGAGAGACCTTCAAATTATTTAAAGATATCTTTAAATGCATTTAGAGATATATCAAAATGATAATTTGGCTTACCATATTATGTACAGGTGCATTGCAGTGACAATTAATTTCACAGACGTAACGTGAGACGTGCCCAATGTATCAATTAGTGACTGGGGGACAGTTTGTGAAATGACAGAGGAAAGCTCAGTGTCTCTCAAGACCTCAGATGGTTATTTCTCTTGAAAAAAATCTGAAAGCCAAGAAAATATTGGATTTGTAGGTGTATTTACTGCAATGGGAATTATACTAAAAAGAGGCCATGAGCACAGAGACCCCAGCAGAGATTTGGAAAATATTGTGTTGGAATTTGTACTTCAAATTTGTGTTTTGTTTTTTATTTTTGATAAAAAACTGTATCCTCCCCCCCTTAATATATAGGTTTAGAAGTGTAAATACACATTTTGATCTATTTGGATGCATCTGGATAGCATACAAATGGTCTTGATTGTTTTTAAATTTAACAATTGCATTAATGTAATCTAATCTTGTATAGCCTAGTTTGTAAAAAAAATGTGTAGTATTGTTAATCATTATAGCCTAATGATTCAAACTATTTGTTTTTGATTATACCTTAGGCGTGCGAACTAAGAAAACCTAGACATAATCGCCAATAATAACTTCGTCTATGCTTCTTTATGCTGGCCTGGTGTCGGTGCAGTGGGGTTTGCAGGCCTTACAATGGCGCATTGTGAATGGAGCCTCGCTGTGGGTCAGTTGCTGGGAAACGAGGTCAATAAAGGCACAGTATTCCAGCTCGTCTACGGGTCAAAGGTCAGCCGGAGCTTCCAGAGCGTTCTTTCTCACACGGGAGAGGAGAAGTTCGGCTAATACTTAAAAATATGTCTACACATTACACCCATTTCTCTTGCCATGGTGACTTTCTGAAAAGTATCATTTGGAACAACTTCGTTTATTTTAAGAGGAAGTGCGCACTTTATGTGTTTAATGTTGTGCAAACCGATATGTTCCGACTGTGTATGCAGCAGTGAAACAATCTCCTGCAGCCGACGTGTTGCATATATGCTTGAAGCATGGAGGATGCAGCAGCAATTAACGCTTCCTACACCATGTATTTCACAAAGGTGGTTACAAAATAACGCCATAGACGCTTTATACTAATAGGTGTGTGAGGGCTGTAGCAGGGTGGATTCGCCCTATCAATAAACGACCATTCTTACATGTACAATCACTGGTGACTCGTTGAAAATCAACTGTAATACACATTCTGATTAAAGCCAAGACTGGGAAAGATTGCTACACTGTGTCGAAATGTAAATGTAAATATCACGTCATTACAAGGGCGCCGTTTGAATCCGTTGCTGCAATGCGCTTTTCCCCCACTTTGAGACGGCGTGATTGTTTAAACATACACACAGTAATCCGAAACGGTGCTTAATTCGAATCTGAATTACTCTTGATTCGGGGGGATATTTCAGTCGGTCAGTCTGTGTCGATTTGCGGCTAAATCCGTAGACGCAGTCCCAGGGCCTCGCACACAAAAGGGGTGGCGCATATTGACGTGCCGCCCCGCATGTCTGCCTCTGCCACGCTGGAGTGTCCCGCCCGACCGCCCGACCGAGGCGGGTCACTGCCTTATCACACGTCTCTAAAGGGGAACAAAACTCCAGCAATGACGACATCGCAGCAGCGCCCAGCTCCCTTCCCCCTCCCGGCCCGGCCCGGCCCTGCTCGGCTCTGCTCTGCTCTGCGGGAAACCCCGTAGCTCGGGCAAAGCGGATGTACTGTGACTTTATAAATAGCCACGGCGCGGCTCTGCAGGCTGCTCCCCTGAACCTGTGGGGAAAGCCGCCTCTATGCGCGCCCCTCCCCATTTTGCTTTCCCTGCGTTGTATTCTTATAAAATATGTATAAAGCACACACCCTGCTATCGCCACCTGTGTCCGGAACAATTCCAGGTTGGGTTCTGCTAAACCCAGTCACCCGAGCGCCAAACACTGATGTGCGGGGCACAATACGCGTCACGGTCAAACTAAATCGGAAAAAAACATGCATTTTCCCATTTAAAATACTGCACAGGAGCCGTGCGATATGCTTGGCTGTCAAGAGCTGCTGAAGACACGCATATTATGATTATCCTCCGCTCACGTAAAGTTTAACCCTTTCCAAAAATTAAAATAAAAAAGGAGAACGACTGTAACCCTCCTATGGAAGCGCGGTTCGAAAATCCCCCTTAACTTCAAATATCCAAGTTTATTATAACAATATGTATGTCCTGTTGTGACAGCAGCGACTCTACAAAAATATACCAGCGTGAAAGATATGAATATAGCCATCAATTCACTTCATCGCAGCTGTTTTAGGTTGACGTAAGATAACTGAAAGCAATCCGCATTTAACGTAAACTGACTATAAATATATTGAGCTGTATATAATATTATATAAAGTAGACTTCTCATTGTGCCCAATATATAACACTTTATTTGTAATTAATTGGGTACTACCCCACAGTTACTATAAATAAAATGAATACGAGACTGTCTTCAGATCTATATTTTTTTTCCACTGCCCAACAACTGACGTACCACAACTAACTAACCAATCACCTGCTCTCATCGCGTCATGTGACTGAAGGACAGCCAGCCAATAGCATCGCGGCTCGCATTTCTCCATTCATCCCTCACTACAGTCATTCAAAACTGCGCATCGAGGCAGACGCTCGGCTGAAGCGGCCATTATCCACTCGACATATTCACGTAGGCAGATACAAAAAAAAAAGACAATACTTGGAACCATACCCACATCCATTGTCAGTGAAAGAAAGAACAAATCACCCAATCATTTCAATCATTTTATTCTTCTCTCTTGTTGATCATCTGCCCATAAAAAGAAAATCCACTTTTGCATTCAATGACATCCTTTAGCGGCGCTTTCTCCAGTGTGTGAGACTGAGAACTAACTCGTAAACAGGAACAGATAACTCGCCAGCATGCGGCCAGTCACTCCCGCGCCCTCCAATCGCCTTCTCCGCTCGCACTCTAGCGACACGGTATCGTCCAATCAGAAGGCGGTGTGGGCGGGGCTCACCCTACCCCTACTGGCGTAGCCCCTGGAGTAGGGCCCTGGAGAACCCGTGATGCTAGGGGCGTCCTATACGTTGTGTCAATTTGGCAACGTAGGCCTGTCCTTGTGCCGGAGGGTGCCTTATTGCATTACAAATACAATAAAATAAAAAAATATCAAACCCAAACCAGCACAGACCCCACTGAAAATGTAAAAGTCCACAGCGTGTCATTTTAATTTAACATATTTTCCTTTTCGAGGATCGTCCACTTTTAATCCGCCACATGCCTCTCCCTCGACTGCTGCTGAGCTACTGACTGCCCGTCTGAGCGGCACAAGCTGCTTCTCCAGACTTTGCCACCCCTTCTCTCCAGATCACCCCTTCCCTCTTTTCAGGAAAAAAAGAGAAAAAATCGGCGCCCCGCACCCTCCAATAGCATTGCCGTATTCTTGTTTATTTTTTTGATGGACGGCTGTGCGACCAATCGCAGGAAGGGGGTGGGACAACGCAGAGAAGCCCGCCTACATGCGAGCCCCTGCGCCGAAGCCTGGGAATCCCCGTGTTTTGGTTGTGTGTCAGTTTCGCTGGCTCCCGCGGTCGATGCCGGTTAGGAGGGGGATGGGCGGCACTGCGAGTGTTGAGGGGCTAAGAGAGAATCAGAGCCTGTAACTCCACATAGAGCAGTACATCTCCCATCATAAACACCGGCTATAAATAATAAGAAAACACTATAATAAACGGATTCAAACTGCAGGGATTAAATCTAGACAGTCTGCGGAAGTGCTTTCCCCGAGATAGGACAGGGAATAAAACTTTCCCCCCTTGCGCAAGGGATACTGAGAAGGCTGTAGTCTACCCGGGAAGAGGAAGCCACATCCCCGGGTACTGTGTGCAGGAAATATCGCGGCTGCTTTCTAGGCCCTGTTGTAAGATTTGCCTTAATGTTGGAATATTTGTAGACCAGAAAAGCAAAAGAAGTGGCTTTTCGAATTGAACTGGGGTGAATAGGCCTCACCAGGTAAGATTATTTTACATTTTAACTACATTTTGAGAATTTTGTGGATTGTATTTCTGAGGGTTATATGACGTTAGTTCATGCTAAAATGTTGTCTGATTTGGGCATTGTAAAGTGTATTGGTTAGTGTTAGTTCCAGTGATGATGATGATGATGATATTTTTACAAAACCCATGTACATATGACATGAATAAACAGGCTTTTTTTGTCGGTGTATGGTACGTGCTATGCAGTGTTTGCTGACAATGTAAACAATGCTCCTTTTTAATATTTAATTTATAAATATTTCTTACAGCAATTAATGTATTGTTCTTGATTGAAGCAATCCAAATGTCAGTATGTTAAATGTAAATACTGAATTTGAAGGTTCATCACAAAAGTGTAATTTTATCCTGTCATTATATATATATATATATATATATATATATATATATATATATATATATATATATATATATATATATATAAGCACCAATGTTACATTTTAAAACACGAACTTTTAGAAAAAATTAAATAAGCTGAAACTATCGAAGGTCGACTCACTTTTGAGGTTTGTGAAAGTAATGTGTTGCCATACCGATCATCTCGCGTTAGAACAGTTTCCCCATATTGATTGCTTGACTAGGTACAATCACGTAGGAGTTAGGATATACGTTCATGTGTCATTAATACATAACCTAAACTTTTCGGACACCATTGAATTGGTTAGCCTCTCACAATCCTCTTATTCTATCGAGATAAAATATGCATTTGAATTTTGACCATGCTTGGTGCAATACCACTTTTTTTCTATTTCTATGTTAACCCATTTCCTTATTTTAGTCCCATCTTAAGTGAGATTATGATTGCTTTAACTACTTAGTCTGGGATAATACAGTAGTTGAACAGTTTTGTATTTAATTTAATTTTAAAGAACAGTCTCTGCGGTGATTTGCTTTGCTCAGTCTCTCTCTCTCCCACCTCGGTAGCGCTGGAGAGAAATGGGTGGTATTTGTGAAGAGCTCCTGTTTCCTTTTTTAGCCTCCATTTTTATTTCAACAACAAGTGAGCTGAAATGAGAGAGAGAGAGAGGGAGGGAGGTCAGGCCTCTAGCAGCACTGCAGAACCAACAGGATCTTACCAAGTCTTTCCAACAAACTACACCGAAGATCACAATGTTTGTGCAATTGGGTCCAAAACACGGCGAGGGAAGCCATTCGAGGCTTACTCATTTCAATGGGCCTGTCACATCCGTCGAGTCCAGTTATGTCAGCGTACCTTCCTGTTTTTGCAACATAAAGTTAAAAATGAAGTCCTCCCCTCCCAGCTCTCAGCATTGATACCTCGATTAAAATGTTGCGTGTAGCTTTGCGATAATGTCTGAGAGTTATCAGTGTCCTCGCATTGGAAGTGTGCTAAAGCCGAAAGAAGGATTATAATACTGTCCCTTGACAGTGTTGGCACACACATCTAACTGACGTTTGTTCATCTGGATTAATGGATGAACACACTATTGTAATACAACCCGTTAGTAACCCTCCCTGTAAGTGCAGAACACTAGTTGTTGGAAAGGTTAATACATTGTTGGTTGTTTGGTATACATTTCATATTTAATAACTGGTCAAAAAACAATGAATACATGTTACACTTCTAGACGCCATTTACAATTATTGCTGTATGCTACCTGGCCTCAAACTACTGCCAGATGCTGTCTTTCATATCTCCTGTGGGCCCTCCATTAAGTCTCACGCTTGATTTCCATCTGCAGCTCAGACTGAGCTTTCAGTTTGGCATGTGGGGCCACAGTCACTGCTATTGTTTCCATCCACCCAGTGTAGGCCGTCTGCAACCGGATGTTTGCAGAAGAGTTCACAGGGTATCTAGCGTCATTATATTCAATCTTGATTAAAACTGAAAGTCCTAAGAAATCCAAATGGATATAATGACATTACAGTAACATTCAATTTTAAAATGTAGTTAAAGGCTTTTAATTTGTGTAAAATATGTCCTACATTTAAAAAGAATGTAGTTTTTTCCAGACAGAAATCACGTTCTTCCTCATGGCATACAGAACACTTTTGGGAACATTAGACATTCATTCTGGTACAGCTATCTGTTGATACAAAAACAGATTGAAAATAGTAATGTAGTGGACAAATACAACTGACAATGCATTGCTCATTTAAGGAGTTTGAACAGAGTGCTGTTTTGTTGGAGGAAGTTGTTTTTTAATGGAGTGGTCATGATTGGTTTTGTAATTTTGTGAAAAGGGCAGCTACTGCAGTGAGTACTAAAATGCAGAACTATTAAGTCTGAGTATTTCTGTCTGAGCTGTTCTGTGGCAGTAGGTCCCAATCAGTGCTGGTGCTCAGCTATCATGTCTTATAATATTTGATACCCCCAATGTAAATGTATGCTGTAAGTGTAATTTGTTTTGTAGTCTGAATGTGTGTGTATGTATTAATACATTGTTGGGGGCATGATTTGAACCGACTGCATACAGTACAGATGTAACTATAAGTGTCTTGTACCTGCTTTACATTTTAATTAGGATATATTTTGTATTTTGTTGTATATTGATATTTCCATAGGTGCAAAATACTTATTTGTGAAAAGTGTAGTTTTTGTCAACTGTAAGTAACCCTGGGTATGGGCATCTGCTAATAAATAATACATTCTCTGTACTTTTTAAGTTAATTTGTTGAAGGCAAATCACAGGCATTCTGTAAAAGAGGAATTTCAGGTACTGTCGTACGTGTTTTAAGGCATTTCCTATTGGGGGTTATATTTTATGCTCTTATTACACAATATCTGTAGAGTCACCTACAGACTGTGCCATATTATTGCTGATTCATACCAGAATTGTATAATTGCTGAGATATTGTGATGGATTTCCTTTAAAGTATGTGTTTCCTATGTGCAATTTTTCAGGTGCTCTATTGGATACTTAAAATGAGGGTAGTTTAATGTTTCAAAGGACAGGGCTTACTGGAGACTTTAACAAAGTTTTACAATAATGTACAAATGTTTATGTACCAGTAAATACAAATAAATGTTGTAAGAAATTTAATTCAGGTTTGATTATTAAAGAGTTTTCAAAATGTTTATTTTTTAGGTTTATGTGTTTGTCTGTAATTAACTGTCTCTGTTACATGGTCAGTTTCATTGTGGTGGTGTCTGTAGTACAACTGTGAATATAAGCAATTAAGCTGGAAGTTATGTTGATATATTTTTAAAGTGTAGGGTTTTGGTGCAAAACCAGTTGCCCTCTGTTGATACTCCGTGTATAAACAAAACAGTTTGCTTTCATGTTCTTATTTCAGGAAATATAGTTAAAAATATACATTGATAAAACAATCTTTGGCTACATATTCTCCCAAACCCCAAAAACCGATGGCATGCTTAATGCAATGTTTCTACATACAGAAGCTTCACTTATTTTTCCAAATCTGAAACTACACATTTTCTTATTATTTCATATTAAAAATGTTAACTTACCTTAATTTTAGATAAAAAAAAAAAGGCAAAAGTAAACTTTAAATTATTCTGTAGTCAGACTCGGGCTTGTTTAGATAGTTATATGTGGCTCTTAGGGTCCCTCCCTTCCACACCCCTTTGAAACATGCTCAGTACTGTGACATTTTGCATATTACTGGAGGAGAACTCTACAATATAAAAGTCTGTCAAAATATACAACTGTCAATTATTTTAATGTTTGTTTTAGGGCCACCAGTTATTTACTTAGTGAGGTGTTCACCAAAGCAGAATGCACTACAAAAGTAGCACATTGTTTTTGCCCTCTCAGAACGAAGCCAGTATTGGGTATTGTGATTCTGAACAGACCTTTATCACATTGTGAGTTAAGATCCAGGAGGGGTCTCGTGAAATGTTGTCTAGGTGCACTGTACATTATTTTAGATGAGGAAAACATTGTTAGAAATATTCAATTTCATTTCTGTATGATTCTTTTTTAAATACTCCCTTGGATTAGAAACTGTTGTCACCAAACAGGTTCTAGCATGCCTCGTGGAATGTGAGAGTGAGCCAAAATGGTGGACTCAGGGTTGCAGTTTTTATACTAAATAGTGATGTGGCATTCAGTGGTGTCAGCTACCTGTTATTGTGCCAATCCACACGTTTTACCAGGAATTAAATTGCCACAATTATCGAGTTACCTTGGAATAAGAATATAGATATTTTTCCACATCCTGTTGAAGCCAAATATTGGCAGTGGATAATTTTTGATTGTTTGGAATTGTCACTGTAATTATTTAGTGTAAAGCTCTCACCAGGTATTGATAATCTTTGTGATGTAAAAAATATTTTTAAACTTGGAAGAGCATTTTTTTTGTTCAGTTCTGAACACCAAGGCTTATATCTGTGACTTATCTTAATAATAATCTGAATGCTATAAAATGTATGCAAAATCTGCCTCTTCCTTTTTGGAATGTGCATGTTTTTTTCTTTTTACACTCGTAGTCTGCAATCTGCACTTTTAATCAGCTGGGTTCATGGCTCAAATTCCTGCACGGACACAGGATGGATGTACGCAGCTAACACAAGTCCTACAAAACATGCATTGCCAAGCTGTCCACACTGTAACACTGCTCTCCTTGGTAACACTGGGCTCTTAGGAGTTGTGTGACAAGCTGAGGAAATCCCGATCAACTCGGGCCTACAGAAACCCTGGCAGCTCCTGGCCAATGTGAATCCTGGTGGCTCGGACTGGAAATACGGATCTTTTTATATTGTTGAAAGGCAGACGGGCAGATAAGTATAAATATAGTGTATTGATTTACAAGCAGAGAGTGCAAATTAAGCTTACAGACATAATCATACCACCTGGTGTTGTCTTACATAGTGTTTTCAAAGCAGGTCTAATAACGTGAAACTGTTCAAAATCTGATGTCAGGGGAGTGTTTTTTTTTTCCTGTAGACTTCAGGTTAAATCTCCTTGTGTAAAACATGGATGTTACTTCTAAAACGTTGCACTGGGAACATTTTAAATTCATTACATAATTGCACTGGTCTAGTATCAGGCTAATGGAAATCAGGAAATTGTTGAATATGTTGGTTGTATCCCACAGAATCTAGAATTTGAGAGTACATGATCTAATATAATCCTAATGTAAGTAATTTTAAATGGAGCATGTGGGCTTCTGTTTTACTGTGTGAGATTGGCTATGATCAAAATTCTTTCAATACACCAACATCTTTAAAAGAGCGTCACTGCAGCTATTAAAAGCAATAGAAACATGCCCCTTGCTATCCTCACTACAGCATGTCTGTCCACTGTGTGATGTATTCACAGATGACACTCCATGCCTATTGTTTTGATTAAGAATAATCTGTCTGCAGTTTTCTATTGTTAGTGCTTATGACTTCAGTAACTTAGTCTGTATAATGTAGCCTCTTGTTCTTTGTTGAGTTGCTTAGTCTGCTTGCTTTTCTAGATGAAATACCAACAAGACCCTACACATGATTCATTACCAACCTTTTCTTTATTCCTCCATTTGCAGAATAAAGGCTGACCCAGGGCAATTTGTAAGGTTTTGTAACTAACACAGCATTTCCCAATGCTAATGTCTTTTTAAATCATACCTCTTAATTGCATTCATTTTTAATATCTAAATTGCACATTTCCTTTCTGAAGCCAGTGTTTTTAGATACTGAATGGTTTGTTGCAGCTTATGATTTGCATTCTTACTTTGTTTGGATTATTAAAGCTTTCGATCACATTGTTTTAAATATGTTGTTGTTTTTGCTGTATGTAATGGTTGCCTTTTTTATTTTATTTTTTTGTCCAGACCTCTGTAAGAAAATTTTAAAAAGAGCAATGAGTTGGCATTGAACTTAAGAATTATACTGAAGTCTCCATCTTAGTTTGTGTACGGTTAGCTGTACTTGTTGGGCTAGAGTTTTCTTAAATAGATCTCGAGTTTTTTGTCCCCCAAGCAGGCCTCTTCCTTTTTGAAACTTGTGAGTTCTTGGTGAAAGCTTAGACCAGGAAGGGATTGTTCATAATGTGATGACATCAGAGAATGGAATGAAGGAGAAAGGGGGGAAAAAAAAAAAAAGTAGAGCAAGTAAACACACTGATTTGCTCATTCTTCAGGAGGTGTTGGAATTAGCTACCATTGGAGGGTGCAATAAATTGTCAACGCCGTAGGATTACCATAGAGGGGGGACTGAGTTTTTTTCCCTTCTTTTTTTCTCTCCATTCTAGTCAGCATAGTCTTTGAACCCTAAAAGATGTTTGTGAAGAGTACAATGTGTGAGTTGAGCAGGGAGCTGGCACATTTCCATTAGAAAGAGAGAATTCCAGCAAAGTACAAACAGAACAAGAGGGGGAGGGGAGAGCTTTACTCGTATATGGCAAAAACAGCCCAGGTTTTCTCTTCGGTCAGATCCCCTTCTGGATTTGTGTGTAACGTAGTTCAAATGATCTTGTTGCATTACATTTATAGACATCAGTACAGGATCTGAATTATTTTAAGACTGTGTACGTGCTTTTACTGCTTTGTTTAGTCTGCTGCACTTCGAAGAGGATGTGGTCACTGGGATTGAACATTAATTTGCTGTCTTAAAGTTGATTTACTTTGAAAGATTCATCTACCTTACTAATGTATTTGTGTTTGAGTAGTCGAACAGTAATTAGTGAACTACAAAGCTTACATTTTCTGATTTCCCACTGTTAGAGTACCCTCCGTGTGCCTCACTCTGAAAAGGCTCTTGCTTGAACTGGGCCCTTGCATTCTAGAAAAGGCTGCTGTGAAACTGGACCGTGTATTTAGCAAGAACTGAAGCAATGTGTTGATTTCAGTATATATCCAGATATTGTATTGTTTGATTGCTGCTGATAACTAAAGCCATTTATTTAATTTGTCCTCACACTGATGGAAGTTTAAATAAGCACAGTGCATACTCCACTAGCCTAAGGCCTGACTCCCTCACTCAGTGCTTGATTGAGCTGGTCTGCCCTCCCTCCCTCGACTTTTTCAGATCATGTGCCCGTTGCTTGAGTCTGCTCTGCAGGCTATCAAAGTTTGAGTTAAAGTAGCTTAAAATGTACAGTATTATATGTATTTTGTATTAATTGCTACAATTTGTGTTTTTTCCTGTACCCTTTAGTAATGTTAATGTATTACTCCACTGTCCAATGTCATTTGTGGAGTAGTCTTGCAACTGAAAAAGAAGCAGATTTTCTTTTGCAACACTAGTAGTTTTATAATGCTTGGCTATGTTGACTAACAAACAGTGATTGCATATGTGTGTGCAAAAATGGCTATATGATGATCTGAAGTTAAAGGTTTATAAAATATAAAATGCTGCCACTGAAGTCACTGGTTAGTCCCCCCCCACCCCCCCTTTATTTTTCTGTGTATTTTCTATTGAGACTGGGAGAGGGGCCAGCCAATAGCATCTGTATTGTTTTTCCACTCTGCAGAGGCTTCTCTCTACAATACTGTCGGCAGGCCTTCTTCCCTTCCACTGCGCTATCAGCACAGGCCTTAGCAAACAAGATGACATCACACACAAGGTTACAGAGTGGGGAGAGATGCACTGGCACATCCTCTCAGTAACCAGATTACCTTTAATGGAAAACCACCAAAGTTCTCCTCCCCATTCTGGGCACATCTTTTAATCAGACTACTACTGAAATCCCTTTTTGTTAACAGGATAAAAAATAGCTTTTTTTTCCACAAGTGTTATATTTTTCTTATTGTTTGTAATTACCACATTTTCAATTTATTCTCCACAAAATCCTTGAAGTAGGTGTGATATATTTATATATTTAATTTAATAAAGTTTAAGCTTTGCTTTTGTAAATCAAGAGGGAGAAATTCAGTGGGATGTGTGTTAGACAGGGTTTTCAAACGATATACACTTCATGAAGTCAACACATCAGCTTTTGTTATGAAAAATGAAAACACTTGGCCTTACAGCACCCCTGATGTTTAGAGGCCCTCTGCGGCGCCAGGGGTCTACAGTGCGAGCATTTTACTTGCATTTGCGAGTAAAGATAATGTTGTGCGAGTGTGAAATACAATTTGAGCGCACAGTGCGAATACAATGTTTGAACTCTATAAGACTACATTGAAATGTTTATGATAACGATATTTTATACAAATCATTACGGTAGCAAATGTGGGAAATGTAGTTTGGTTGTGGATTGTCCCCATTAACCGAAGGCAAGTCCCGTGAATTATGTTTGACACAGTGTTGTAGCGGTTCATTAGGCTAAATATCCAAAGACCTACTAGCTGGCGTTAGCCGCCTCGTCATTAAAACAAACTTACAGATGCAGCCCTATTGTTGCTGAGTACTACTGTAACAACTAATTGATAATGTTGATTATTAAAATCTACTAAAATTCATCGTCGATTATTTGGGTCTACCTGGCACATTGGATCTGTTAAAACCTCGCAAAGTTCTCAGCTTTTCAGTTTCTTGAACTGGTGTGTATCTCGCAAGCTACACCTGTTTCTTTCTCCTCAACTACATTATTATTATTGTACCCACACGCTATACTCCAGGAAGAGTCAAAACAGACACATTAAAGACAGCAGTATAGTACATGAAAACAAGCAGCTAGTTTAGCCAATAAAGGCGACCAAGCAATAAAAAGGCTGAAAAGATTATTTTAAAACTTGTAACTAACAGAGATCCTTAACTTTTTCAAAAAGGTGATTAAGACATTTCTTTAAACTATCCTGTGTAGGTGCACTTCTCAGCCTCTGGAAGTGCATTGCACAGCTGTGGTGCATTATTACAGGAGGCTCTGACTATATGATCAAACTAGTGGCATAAATATTGAATTCACAATATAAACATGTCATAAACATTTGAGTTTCAGTCGGGGGGTAGGGGTGGTATGAGCCAATGCCCCTTCTCTTTCCCCTAAGTGCCCTATATGCCCTGACCGCACCCTTCCCCCCGGACCTCACTTGGCCGGCACCTCCCCCACTGCAACCCGACTTTGACGGTGTTCTGTCAAACTGAACTTCCCTATCAGGATGAGCTGCCCGGTAGCCTGAAAAACAATGGGCTACCGTTTGGAAAGAGCTGCCCCAATTGAAAACATTAGGAAGCTCATCCTGTCAGTCAGAAAGGACCTGTCAGAATGGGCTACCAGGTGTTTTTCAACATTCTTACTGTATTTTAACCCTTCAAAACTGAGGTAGCTCATTATGACGGACATAAGGTACCCATCTGAATAGGCTCTCTTTTTCAACACTCGTACTGTTTTGGAAGCCTTCAAAACCTAGGTGGCTCATCCTGTCATCTATGCTTAAAAAGCAAATTAGTCACATGTGAACACGGGTAAAATCATTTTAAATGTACATAATTATTACCAGTAGATTTATGGGCGTGTTCACTGCACACGTGTACTTTCGATAGGTTGCTCATTCTGACAAGTAGCTGAGTTTGTCAGAACACCTGACAGTCACCCTGGATAAGGCTGTCTGCCAAGAAATAATAATTACACCAGCACTCACCATCCCCCTCCACCCCGGACCGCTCTTCGCTAGCTCCCCCCCAGAATGAATTGCCCCTTTTTGGTTTGAGTTATTGCCCCCTCCACAAGGCTGTATTTACATGTCTTGAACATTGTAGCATTTGTTTTTCATTTGAGCATTAAATATGAACCATTATGTGCCACTCATTTCTTTTTTTTTTTTTTTTTTTTGTGTGCCCCTTAATTTTGGACTGTGCCCGTAAATTGAAAAATGTAGGGGCACAGTGCTCCTAAGGAAAAATGTAAGCGTAGAGCCCTGGGTGCAGTGCCAGGTTTGGGTAAGCAGCTGGCACTGAACTGGGCAGAAAAGCCAGCAATTCTCAGTGCGCTGCAGAGCTAGTGTTTTACAGTGTTTTAGTCACAAAACTGCATCTAAGGTAGGCCTGGCACCAAGAAGATCTAGGGCTGTATGGTTATCTATACATACATGTTCAGCCATGTTACTAAATAATAGATGTACCACCTTACCTTTTGGTGTTATGTATCTTAATCTAATTCAAGATCCCACTTTCTTTCAGCTGGATTTGAAGTTTAAATGCAATGACCTTTTGGCAAAAGCAGCCCAAATCCCACTCAGAATTCCATCTGCCTTTGTGTTATGCACTCGTATCTCTGCACAATATTAAATATAATTTTGTTGTTGGTATGAAAAGAATATGCAGCAGGATTGTTAGGTTTAGTTTCAGCCCCTTCCCCCAACAAGTTAGTTTCAAGATGGGTGTAATCCCAGTTTGCATTAAAAGGTAGAAGCCCACCTTGAGAGATACTGGCAAACATAGTAAATGCTTCTAGTGCTTTTTCTGTATATTCAAGCTTGGTACGATGGACCTGGAATTTTTTTTTCTTCTTCCTATTCCCCATTTTCTTCCTCTCAAAAAAATAAGTTTTTAGCATCAAGCCCTTCTAATATTTAATTCTGTTCATGCCTGATGTCAGATGTCTTTCTAAAATGGTTATAGTTGTCTCTTTGATTATGTGATTTTGACTCTTGTGTATTGCATCGATTTCAATGCTATAATGTACATTACCAAAACCTTATTAAAATGAAATGTAGCATTCACTGACTTTACCATTTCCAATTAGATCAAGGATGTTTGACCTTCAGTCATTCTGTGTGTGGTTGCTCTTTAGAGCCGAGTTTACTACTTGTTGTTTTGTGAACTGTACTAATTGTATGTGTAATTCTTTGGTTAGCTCAATCATTTTTTTATTTATTTTTAATCATCATCTGGGTTTTCTGATCATTTTGCACAATGGCGTTAACACAGCCCAGCTGGTGACGTTTCCATCTGTGGTGCCTGCATCTTGAGTGTGCTGCTCGGTGTTGCTGCAGTGGCAATGAGATTCTTTTGAATGAGATGAGGACTAGGAGTGTCAGCCAATGTCTCCCCTGGAACAGTGGTGGGCTGTCTAAGGGAGGAGCTCACAGAGTAGCCCTGGTTTAGAGCTTTGCTAACTACAATATTAAGTTGACAATTGGTGGTTATACTGTCTCCACCCCACCCCTGCCTTTCCTTCAGTAAATACCCACAGCCAAGTTACATGTACAGTATAGTCTATTTAGTGTTTCCAGAGTAATGCCATTTTATCTTGTACCCCGACCGGAAACAAAATAGTGCTCTCATGGTCAAGCCTAAATTGAAAGATCCAATCTATGTATAGCCTAACTAAAGGGAAACATTCCAATTATGAGCTGCTACAAATACATTAATTTAATTGAAGTCAAAAGACTATTTTTGTCATCATTAAAAAATATATTTATTAGTAATTATTTCCTTCAGCTAACAACCACCCTTCCCTCAATTACTGAAAACATCTAAGCGTACCAATGCTAATTCCATAATGACAATCATTTCTAAAACGTTATAAAACGTAATCTAGGCTGGCATGGTCTTGCCAGTACCCAGAAGGTGGTTGGCATAAGAAGATATACATCAACAGGTAAAAACTCTTACAACGATTGCAGCATGATGCAGATAGCCAAGTTTCACTTTGAAATGCTTTTAATACAAGTGTTGTTCCCAGAAACAGCTTACATTGCAATAAAAGCTGACCTTTGTTCTACTGTGTACTTCCTGATACACAAACGGCTAGTGTAATCCAAAGAGCAAATGACAAAACTACACTCCAAATAAAATTCTCATTCAATTGTCATAAATTACCATTTCAGAAGTCTTATTTCAAGTATAATCTTTTATGAAACAATGCAATTGTTACATTCCTTTAGAAAATAACTGTCTTGCCTCATAATCTCTTTATAGAACAGTCTAAAATATCTTTGTCATTTATTTGTTATCCATTCTACCTTCCATTAGTTCTGTAATCTACTTCATGGTCAAATGATTAAAATGTTATTTTCATGGTTATACTGTATGCCATATTCCATTTTTAATTGGTATTGTAATTATAATCAAGGTCAGTTTGCAATTTCCATTCCATTTGTATTGAGAAATGTTTACATGGTCTCTGTTTATGTGGTTTTTAAATGTACTATGCCATACTTCCATTCTCCTGACCGGTCCATTAGTACTTTCAGTGTTGGTCATTTCGCCCTTGTCCCTCTGATCTCTAGCTGTCAAAACCAGATTTAATCTGATCTGCTCAAACCCCTTCTATAGATATTACACTTTCTTTAGCCAGAAGTAGAACCAATATTTTGTGTTCAAGTGCCGTTTTAAATGGTTGTAGTTAACATAACCAGTTTTGTAACAATAGGCGAGTCTTATGAAGTCAAAGATCTTACTCATCTTACTTAATCTTACTCAATGTTAAATATCCTTTAATATTTCTTATCCACATTAAATTAAATTAAAAAGTTTACTAACTAATGTTTGCAGCATTCCTTGTCCTTACCACTACTCCAGTTAAAGGGTGTTGCTTGTGCTGCTGGAATTATAGATGTTTTTGTTTTAAGCTCAGTCTGAAAACGGTTAACCAAAATGCCCATTGTATAGAATGACCTTTATCTTCAGTTGTCGGTTCTGGTATTTTAATGTAGAGAGTTCATACTTCTGCTTTTGGTTATAGTCCATGTGGTTAACGTTCAGTGTGGAGCATTTAAAAGTGATTAAAAAAATTAATCAAGATGGCCCCCCCCTCACTCTTCCTTCCCTGTATATTGCATGGATGCATTTGGGTAGTCTATAAATTGGTGCTTTACAATACATTCCTTTAAAGATCAGGGCTTTCCCCCCCCCCTTTTAACAGAAAATTATAAGTGGTAAAAAATATTTAGAAAAGGAAGAAACCTTGTCTGCAGTTTCACTTATGACATTATTTTCCATTCTCACCAATGTTCTTACCAGTTGTTTTGTTTCAGTACTGTGAATGACTGTTAAAGTAAATGTTACAGGTTTTGGCCAGACATTGTTTGCAGAATGCTTTGCTGACGATTTCCTTAAAGCAGAGATCTTCAAATGCAATAGGCTGACTTCTACACCATGGTGAATTGCAAAGCATTGGAGTGCTGTTATTTAAATGTCTACATGTTGTTTGGTTCAGCAGGGTACAAGAAAATCTTTATGAAAGTGGAATCTGGCATGCTGTTTTGTGACTAATCAAATGTACTTGCAGTACGGTTCTGCAATCCACAGCAGGGAGAGGATTTGTTCCACATGCACAATTGACTTTGGCCTTAAATACTTTTTAGTTTAAAGGCCACAAATATTGTGTACTATATTGCTATATGCAATGCCTGGCCAACTGATTGAAATATTGCATCAGTAGCTCCTTTTATACGTATATATCAGGGCATGCAGTACATAAATTAATACCTGTATAAATATTGCATCATTCCAAGACTGCAGGAAATTCTGTAATTCTGTGCAGCAAAGCACAACAGCAGAAACTCGAGGGATTCATGCCCTTCTTATCCTCCCACACTGGCAGTCGCTCGCTCACTCGCTCGCTCTCTCTCTCTCTCTCATTTAAATGTATTCTGTCATTTGCATTGGAACTGATGTGCAGTATTTTATTTAATACTAAACATACTTTGGGTCCCAGTGACAAAAAAAATCTTTAGAAACTGACATCTCTTTGGGAAGCAGCAGATAAGTAGTCCTTGTGAAGACAAAACTAATCTTGGGGGCAGATCATTTGTGACGTATATTAGGAAATGGTACTCGGTTCTTGGTAATATTTTTATGAATTAGTCTAAATATGTAAATGCTGAACAATGTGTTTTCAGATGTCCAGATGCCAACAAAAAAACAAACTTAATTAAAAAAAAAATTTCATGTTGAATGTACAGTTATATTCAAGACTGAGAGGAGGGATTCCTACAATTTTCTCAGCTAAATAATAATGATAATCTCCACCTTTTCTTACCTAAATGTAGTGTTCTGATTGAGTGTTAAATGCAGTTCTTATTAGGCTTAAGCCTTTAGCTTTTCCTGCCAATGCACCAAAGTCTCCACAGCATTGGCACTGGATACATCTCTGACCTGCAGACTGCATTTGTTCCAAAGTAGCAAATGAGTCCCCAATTAGGTCCTGCTTCTAACTCCTTTTTCCTAAGAGTTATTTTGGTGCATACTCCTTTGGCTCTCATGCATCCTCACTAGGCATTGTTAAAGCCCACTCCAGGACTATTCCTAAATCTCTTTTAAATTGAACATGTCCCTTCCCTCTGTATTGGCTATTATTGCCTTTGTTATGATATTTGTTTTGCCTTTTGAAAATGTATTTGCATATTGCACCCACAAGATGATTATGTACCTCTATCTGGATTGATGACTGCTTTTTTGAAGCACTATGTATTTAGTACACAAGCTTTTCATGTCACTATTTGTCGTTTAATCTGTCAACAATTGTGTATATCCATACTTATAGTAACTGACTTTTTGGGATTGATAGGTTGGTCCTGTTACTTATAGTTTATATGAATCAGGTTTTCTGTGTTATCTTTGGATTGTTTCACATCTTCTATTATGTGTACAGTTCTAATTTGTTTAATTATGGTTAAGTTATGGAATCGGGATTCTGTTGGCATTATCATTAACTAATCTTAATTGCACTTTATGATTATCATAAATCAGATCTATGTGTTCTCATGTTCAAACTCTCATCCTTATCATACTATATTTGTATATTTAAAATGAGAGATTTTACCACTTCAGTTTGCAGTTGTGTAATGCGTTATTATTTATAGGTGATACACCATACATAATAGGTTCTTATGCGTCAACACTCAGGGGGTGAGACATATGGGATGGGCAATGGCTCAGACAGATGCTAGCTACTGTAGTACTTTGAATAGTAGGTACAATAATTACCTTTTAATATGATTGCTATGCTTAAATTGCATTGCCTTTGGTCAAGCAATAAAGTAAAACATCTACAATGATGATCAAAAAAGGCACCTAAAAAAGGGGTATGCCAAAAAAATGAACTTATATAAAACTTAAAAATGAACTTTTATAAAGCTTTTGAGAAAATGCACATTCAGGAGAACTGAATGTTTTCACAGACTAAATGTTACATTTTTAATAAACCCTAAAATATTCCTACTTGGAAAATAAGGGAGACAATTTGACTTGAAAGTGACAGTCTCCTTTCTCTTTAAGAAGTTGTATTTTATTTTCATTTAATGTATGCAAGCAACTGATTGATAATCCAAGGTATATTTTTTAACCTTAGCTGTATTTCATGATTAAATTTAAATGTATGATATGGTTTATTTTAAGATGGCATTCTTTCTGAGCACAGTGGGATAGAAACTGACAGCACAGGCTTTCTGCTCAGACGTAATTTGAATCATTTTGTTAAGTGCAGGGAGTTAAGATTGCAGCTGGGGATGTGTGTTACCTCAAATGTGGACTTGTTAGAATTTGGTTTAATAAGTTTAAGAGGGGTAGCAAGTCAGGCAAGTGAGCCCCATTAGGAAGTTCAAAATATATGGTAGATGTAATGCTCTGACTTGGGACATCTCACTTTGATCAGTGCTGATGGCTCTTGTAAAAGTATTGTTGCCAGAATGTTTTGACATCTTGTAAATGTATACGCTTTGTGTAATATACCCTAAATGCTGCTTTGGATTTTCTTTGCAATGCCTTTCACTTTCATATGCTTTGTTTTAGATATTGTTAATTACCTGATATGTAATTTAACTTTTTCCTATTGTATTGAAGCATCTTAAGCATTTAATGTATAATATAGGCTTACTTTTTATTGATGTTAATAATGTTTGGTTTAACTGGAGCACTATTATAATTGCCCTTTGCTATGAAACATCCAATATAAATTCTAGTGTTTTTCTTGTCAGTGCCAGTTCATTAATTTTAACTTGTATAATTACATTTTATGATTATATTGTTTGATTTATACTTTTCCATGTAATGGGAGCTTTAACCCTGTACTTAAAATAGGTCTGTGGGAAAGGTCTTCAAACATGCTGCTATTGTGTATTCTATTGTATCTTCTTTTGCTTTTGTGAGGAATGTGTGTGTGTGTGTTACAGACGGCATGTATGGTTCTTATTGTCTGGGATACTGGGAGCTGTACATTTAAAATATTCTGCTGAAACCCAGCTGCTGCTTGGTAATTTGACCCCCTTATGCCGTCCAACTTCTCTTATCCAAAGTGCTCATCATTTGTCAATACCAGACTGATACCCTTTATCTAGAGCAGTAAAAGGCAGTGTGGGCTTTTTCTTATAGCAACACTTTTTGTGTAGATTTGCCTTCCCTAGTTTTGAGCAATTCTTTGAATCAATACAATTTCACAAAAATATAACTTTGATTTGGAATTTCAGGAAGTGTCTGACTTGTCACATGCTATCGGACTGAGTCTTCTATGCAATCTGATGTCTGGTCTTCTTACAGAGGCCTTTGTGCCAGTACATTGTCTCCGGAGAACACAGAGGATATGAATAATTTAAAGATTAAAAGGAATCAAATTATATATTGCATGCCAGCACTACAGTACTAGGACTGCATCAAGCGGTTAGCAGTGTGCATTTTTTCTTAGCCCTCAGACATCCTTAAAATGGCCTCTTACTCCTGAATTGAAAAGGCAGCATGTGTCTGCTGGTAATTTGAACCTGTTATTCAGGCTAGGGAAGAGGGGCCTTCTTTGGAAGAAACGTCTGTTCTGTATTTGGTGGTCATAATGCACTTGTAGTTAACACACCTTTGTTTGGTGCTTTTAGATCTACATTAATAGAGTTAAGCACATCCACACACCCAGATTATTAGTAGATGACTATGGGGTTCTCTGCTAATGACAAATTTTGTTTTTGTCTATGTAAGCAAATAACTTTTAATAATTGGTTTAGTTTCAGAGTTTAGAGGAATGAGGGGAAACCAAAATATTTTGTTATAAAATAATTCATTACAAGTTCAGTGTTGTCCCCACCCCCATTGATTAATCTATTGTACAGTCATTGTAGCACCCCCCCTCCAGTTTATTTCTAAATGCTGTGGCCATTGAACTAGCATGGACAGAATGGTATGCTAGGTATCAGCACCCTGTCTGAGAGCACTGCAGCTCCTCATAACAGGCTATTGATTTAGGAACAGCTGCAGAGAATGCTCAATGGCATTTGGGCTCTGAAAGCACAGTCCCCAGCCATGCCTCCAGCACAGAGTATTCATGAAAATGTCTACCTTGATCTCCTGTGTTTCCTTAGAGGAGACCTTTCATTGTATTCTTTTCTTTACATATAGTATTGAAGCTGGTACACTGTACTGATTTTAACACCATTTAAAATTGTAGCCAGAACAGCGTAAACAATCTGGCATAGTACATGCAAAACATCATGTAATTGGAAAAGCTTTAAAAATCCTATCTGTCCAATGTTTTGCAAAAGGTTTTTTTTTTTCTGTCTCCACCCTCAAGTAGTGCAATTCAATTTAATTTATTGAAATAAAATACTGTAACCTTTTATAGAAGTAGAACTCAATGAATGTGTTCACATAGACTTAGTCCCATGTAGACGAATGCCAGGAAAATTGACAATGCAGTATTTGTTACTGACTTGCTTTTATCCTCAAAGAAAATTCTGACACTGCAGTGCCCGAAAAGGGAGTTCTTCCTGGGTTTCAAGTGTTGTCCCTGTTCCCTTTAGAAAGAGACCAGCTTGATCTGAAAACGTGCACAAGCCATCAAGTAAATCTTAACTGGCTCAGGTTTTTTGTCAGTCCCTTTTCTTACAAACATTGACAGTTTGCTGCTAAGTATTTATGCTTCAGTGTGTGATTTAAGGTTAATTATATCACGGTTGTGGCACTCAATAACTGGGCCTAGTGTACATATTTAGATTTTATTTTAGATCTTCATGATTATGACTTGCTTTGTAGTGAGTCAGTGTCCTGCCCAGCTGTGTGCTAGTAGCAAACTTCTTTCCAAGTAAATTTTCCAAAAACTTGGGATTGACATAACTTAACATGACCATTTGTGTGTGACACACTTATGTTTGGCTTGCCTCCTTATTAACTTGAGACAAGTCTCGCTAAACTTAGCTCTCTTTCCACATGACTGTAGCTTGCCCATTGTATTCAGACCAAGAGCAACAAGCAGAAGATACCAGTGTTGTATCTTGACTGTAGAGAAGCATATTGTTTTATATTGTGGCTTTAAGGATGGATGGGAGGAGTATTCTTATAAAGCTTTTAAAAATAATCATATAGGCTTAAAATACACATTTAAGCTGTAGTAAAATGTAAACTTGTTAGTTTTCACTATGGGTGAGAAAAAAAACAACCCATTAAATCCTACTTCAGCGATTATTAATTAATGCACTGCTTGTTACAATGTCCATATTTATCATAACCTCTGTATGTAAACAACTGTTTAAAAACAAAATATATATACATCTCATCCTATAATGGTTCAGTTTAAATCAAATTATTTTCTGTATAATAGTAGGACATTTACACTGAGCAGTGTTCATCATTTATCCTGCCTCATGTCTGCTGTTCCAGAAACGTTCTGAGAGACCTGAAGTATATTTTGCTTGGCTTGTTCCATGAGCCCAGCGCTGCCAAAAAACAAATGACCAAGTTTCAGGCCGATGCAGCTGGACTTTCCAATGTGTCTGAATGCCTTCACCGAGTGGAAAGCACTCACCGTTTCTGACAGGGTTGCCTGTGGCTCTGCTGTAGTTGTTATGAAATGCCCCTAGGAGAGACTTAGACCTACAGTCATGTTAGACAAGGGAATGTATCAATGATCTTTTCGTCTCCTTGCCATTTAAGGCTGAACTGAGCTGAATGATGTGAATACCAGTTGACTGCAGTAAAGAGTTGCAGTGGTACTGAGGTTGTCCGTGTTTTCTCTTTACTTCTGTGTGGTGCAGATGAGGCTAGGCTGTTTTCAAATAACCTTTCGAATGAACAGGATATGAGTTCAGTACTGAAGCAGGAAAGTGACATGGTCATTTTTCTCTTTCTTGTTCGCACATCACAGAATTATAGCAAAGTGCTTGTGTATATCGGAGTTCATTGGTGATGCCTATAAAAAAAGGCATAATCTACTAAAATATTTTTTATGTGGTATAGTTTCAGCTAAATCTGCACCATAAAGGGTAAGAATCAAATGTAAAATCTTTGGGGGATTCCCACATTCCACCTTTGCACAGGAATGTTCTTAATGGCTTATTGGTTTAGGAGAAATCAGACGCTTCATTTCATTCTACACGTCAGCCTGAAATGTTAATAAATCACTAGACTTTCCTCAACTGGTGGATATTCAGTAAATGAGTGTTTAATTATTTTATATAAGGTAGTTATAGTTCACTATTAAATTATCCACATCATCTAACCCCTCTTCATAATGGTAGCCAAGAACTATGAGATATTCAGTGTCTCTCTTGACAATAAGTCCCTCTTGAAGTGTATGCCTATAGTATATATTTTTAAAGCAACTAACAGTTTAAATTCCTTGCTTGATGGTCATGTAACTAGCTTTTGCATCCAAAATGCTAGTGACTTTCTAGTGACTTTGTTCCTTGAAGGATCTCGCGGAAACTGCTTTCAGAGCCTGAATTGAAAGTTGGTGCCACATGCTGGGGAAGTTGAGATGGCACTCCTGTAGGATGTACTTTTCAGTCCTGGCCTGACTGCTCTAATAAAGTCCAGGCTGTTTCCAGTCTACAGAACTCTTCTCTGGGGCTATAAGTGCAGATCAGTGCAGGCAGGTGTCTGACCGCCAACCTCTTGCCGTTTCAGGGTTCCTGATGTCCGCGAGGTGCTGGTTGCGGCACTGCGGCTCCCCGCCCCTGGAGTGGTCTGCTGCTGCAATTTGGACCCCGTGATCCCCTCTCCCCCCTTCCCTCCCCTCCCCCTCCCCCTCCCCCCCCCCCCCCCACCTCTGTGCTGGACGTCATGAGCATAGTAATCCCTCTGGGAGTCACCACACCAGATACGTCTTACTCCGATATGGCTGCTGGATCAGAGTGAGTACTTGCCACCTCCTTCTCCTCTTTGAGCTTCTGGTCCCTTCTGCAAAGTGGACAGGATGTTGAACAAAGCACATCTGTCACACTTATTTTTTCTTTGTCATGCAATGCCAACATGCACATGACAGAGAATTTACATTCCATTTACATTGTACATGAGTACAAAAGTGTAGAATTTAGAACAAGGGCAGTAATGTTAAGACTGTACAATGCACTAGTTAGACCTCATCTGGAATACTGTGTACAGTTCTGGGCTCCACACTTCAAGAAAGATATCGCTGCTCTAGAGGCAGTTCAGAGGAGAGCAACCAGACTTATTCCAGGTCTGAAGGGAATGTCCTACTGAGAGACTGAGGGAACTGAACCTTTTCACCCTGGAACAGAGGAGACTACGTGGGGACTTGATTCAAGTCTTCAAAATCATGAAAGGCAACGACCACATCAAACCAGAGGAGCTTTTCCAGATCAGCAGCGACACATGCACCCAGGGACACAAATGGAAATTGGGCTTCAAGGCATTCATGATGGAAAACAGGAGACACTTCTTCACACAGAGAGTTGTCACAATCTGGAACAAACTCCCCAGCGATGTGGTTGAAGCTGAAAATTTGGGAACATTTAAAAATAGACTGGATAGGATCCTTGGATCACTTAGTTACTAATGGACCCCAAATGAGCACAATGGGTAGAATGGCCCCCTCTAGTTTTGTAAACTTCATGTTCTTAGTGTGTGTATTTGAGAATTAAGTATACAGGTCTACTTGAGGATCCCCATGATGCACTTCCTATGAGTGTCAAAGGATTTGTGAGATGGCAAAAGGAGTTCGATCTTCACTCTTGGTCTTGATCAGCTGTTGAAATTCTCCATCAAAAGTGCAATTGTTGTCAAAGCAGCTGGGTTTTTTATCAAGTATGTTTTGATAGCAAAAGCATACATAAACCAAGTATGAAACCAAGACTCGGGGACATCAGTTTCGAAAGAGTGCATGTCTGCAGTGAAGGTTGTTTCCTTCAGATATATATAGAAACATAAACAAGTGCTTTGCACTAGAAGAGTTTAACCAGTAACCTGCTTTGAGATGGCAATTTTAAAATCCTTTAGAGGTCATTGACCCCCAATATCTCCAACTGGAGTTGAGTGGAGAGAACATGGCAGGTACAAAGTCCTCAAACCACATGCTTTAAACTTGAACTTCATATTTTTTTCCACTGTTATTCTTTTGCAGTGGGAAGATGAGTTAGTGTCATCAATAGGTTTAAATTAACCTTACTGTATGCAAAAACCTTATAGTTAATATTTCTGTGGCTTATACCTTTTGCTGAATAATAGGGATCAAGTAAAGAAAAAAATTCAGTCTAGCTTTTAGTGAGGAAGGCTAATCAAAGGAGGGTTATTTTTAATGCTGCTAATATTGTACATACAACTTGTATACAATTAAATGCTTTGCTAAAATAACCATAATCTTTCCAGTTTAACCTAGGAGCAGGCTCAATGTCCACAGCTCTGTTCCTTCCTGTGTAATCAGATTGAGTGCATTTGGTGCAGTTTTGACTAACTATGAAGTCATAACATTTGTACTGCAGTTTTTTGAGCCAATGATAAATCTGTTAACTGACTTTACTTCCTGAAAATAACAGTTGACTGTGAAAATATTGCATGTTGGCAGCTTAATTTGAGTTGCTAAACGTTGACAAACATATGTACGCCCTTCATCCAGTTATGATTTTGGCAAGCTAATGGATGAAAGAATTGCTTTTGCCTCCATATTGCTGTTTGTATTGTGATTACATTCCTGTTGTACAGCACTTTGACATGTTTCACAAGACTACTGCGGTGACATGTTACATATGTCTGTGCCAGAAATTGACATTTTGATGTGCTAAAGTTGAAAGAATTCAGTCATTATAGGAGTGGGATAGTTATAGCAATACTACACATAGGGGCTTATCTTGCATGCAGTTATATATCGCCATCTAGTGGAATGCTATGGTATGAATTGTGGCTTGCTGAGAAAACCAAACTAGCAATTCCATTGGTGGAATATAGCTGACATACAGCAGTTGTAATCATTGATATACATTGTGCCTTTTCTTATATTTTAAAGTGCTGCACATGACATTAGCACATCAGTAAAATATTTAACCGCTAAAATAATCCATAGCGTTTAAGCAGGTATTAAGACTTAATTTTAAAGTCTCTTAGACACATTTATTTTGCTTGTGTGGAGAATAAAACAGGATTCTGAGAAATGGACAATCTATACCTGAGGACTATCATATCATAACATATTGCTTTCAAATCAATCACCTGCACATGTTCAGTATGGTTCATATCTTATGGCTCACTTGGATTGATTGTTTTGACTTATGATACTTTGTTATATAAAGTTTATGTAGTTTTCATTGATTGCTGTAAGACTACACCAAAGACATCCATTAAGTATGCTTAATGGGTCCTCTTAGTTCCTTAAAATGAGGAAAGAAAATCATTTTGGTGCTTTTCCTGTGTGTTTCCTTGCTAAAAATACACTTTTAGCAAGTATGGAGATCTCTTCACAACTTGGAATTTAAGTAACTAATTAAGAAGAGCATTAAGAGTGAAGAGGGCCATAATGTTATGCTGAGTATCAGGGAGCACCCTTAATGTTTCTGTAGGATAACATCCGCAGTTCACCAAATGCGCAGCAGGATTTTCTTTAAAAAATCAATGTTGATTAAAATTGTTACATCTGGTTTTGTTTCTGCCCTCTTTTCTCCTGGTCCAGCCCTGAGTCAGTTGAAGCGAGCCCTGCTGTCAATGAGAAGGATACCTACTCCAATCACAGCTGTGGGAATGCTCAGAATCATGGGTATCGGGGATTACCCTATGCTGTGAGTAGGGCCTTCTTTCTTAATGAGATTAGACACCGAAGCCAACGCAGGGGCATAATGAGCTCCTTTTCCTTATCACACCTCTGCCAGTGAAAGTACTGTACTGGTTGAAATGCAGTTTAGGCTTAGCAGCTATTTATATATTTACACAGCCGAGAAACACCGACCTCCTCTGTAACAGGATTTGTGGCTCCTGTAAATCCGATTCCCAGCAATACAGATTCTATTTACCTAGAATATATTAATCTTGCTACCTTGGTACTGCACAATTCTCATCGGTTTAAGAATGTCACTGAATTCATAGATGCTAGAGAACCGGAATAAATGGGATAGTTCGTGGATGCACAGCAAGATAGCCATAAGATTCATTGAATAATGATCCAAGATTGAAAACCCTGAACAGTGTTACAAATGTTCTGATAGTATCCATACTTGATTGTCAAATTGATTTCCCTTTGTATACATATAATTCAATAGTCCACTTTGGTTTGAAAATTCATCCCTAGTTGCAGGTCTGTCTCATTTTTGATGTTTTTTGTTGTTGTTTTTTTTCCCTCCCCTGAAACACATTTTTTTGGAAGATGAGACGGTCTTCTGTTTTGTGTTGTCAGGATCACAACTATGGCGCGCCCCCTCCCCCAACCCCACCGGCATCTCCACCCACACAAACTATCATTCCTCGTGTTGAGCTCAACGGGGTGCGCTCTCGCTATGAGGAGAATTCGGCTGACAGTGACAGCTCCTCTGATGAGGACAATGTGTCCAGCTGGTGTCACTGCAGTCTGACTCAGGATGGCTTCCTTATCAAATGTGAAAACTGCAGGTAGGGGATTCTGCTTCCCTGGAGAGAAATGATAGACACCACATGTTGAAGCATAACTGAATGGCCAATTACTTTAGCCTTACAATGGTTGTAGAGTTTATGGAGAAACACAAAAATGTTAGCAGCATATGAGAGCTACTGTCGTATAATATAAATGTATTCTAATCATTGGTCAGGGCGTATATGCTGTCAGGGTTTTTACCAGATTTGTTTTTTGAAGTCCCCCCAGATTGCATTTTGTGAGGAGTACTGTTACATATATAAATGTATATGTTTATTCTCTGTTTGCAGGGGCTTGGACCGGAGGAAGGGGGGTGATGTTCAGCGTAGGAAAACTGAAAATGTGTCTGGTAAGAAAACAAAGCCTGCTTTAACTACACTGGGAAATTGGTATTTACGGCAGAGCTGAATATTGGTGTAGTTAAAGGAATGATTTAAAGTTGCAGCCCTCAATGAAAGGCTTATGAAAAACTGCACTTGGAATGGTTCACATTAATGCGCACGTCACTGTGGGTGTGCACATCTGCATCTCTTTATAAATCTAATCCTCAGGTTTTTAATTTGGAAAACTTTTTCTTTGGCATACATTTCCATTGCTTACCTACCACAACTTAACAAAGGTGTCTGAAGGCATTTCTTTATTGGTTGGCCTCCACAGTTAGCCTGTAAATTAAAGCGGGTGCTGGTACAGAATCACAATCAGGACGATGTAGATGCATGTAGATTCCTGTAATATGTATTTTTTTTATATATATATATTTTATATATTTAAAAAAAAAATATATATATATACGAATGCAATGTTTTTGCAGAAAGCCCACCTGTTACTAAGACAGTTTTTTTGTTTGTGAAAATAAAAAAATATATCTTTATGAATCGGAGCTCTGCTGGTGTCGTGCTTTGAGATCCATAAGCTTGTAAAATCTGAAGGCCCCTGAATCCCAAAGGCGACATGCAATCAAAAACTATACACAAGAAAGTCTGTTCGGTCGGTTAGGATGCATCGGCTAAAATGTCATCCCTTGTGCTCGGCCAGGGGGAGAGAGTAGTGCCACAGAGAGCGGGGACGAGGAGGTGTCTCCAGCGACTGTGTCCTACACTGCCACACAGCACACCCCCACCAGCATCACCCTCACCGTCAACCGCGTCAAGAGAACCAAACCCAAGAAAAGGAAGAAAAGCACGGAAAAAGCACGGAGTGCACCCAAGGCAAAGAAAATAAAGGTATCACATTCTCCTTTCAGCCATTGGAGTTTTTAGAATTAAAAATGCATTTGGAGAAGAACCCCAAGTTAATAGTTTTCAAACCAATCTTATTCCATTCCATTTATCTTAAAAGCCTTTTTCTTTAGCTTCACTTTATTACCTGTTATTCTTTCACAGGCCTTCCGTGAGGGATCTAGAAAATCCATGCGAATGAAGGTATGCAGAACCAAGTCTATTAAAGAAAAATAAAGGCACCCTCAAGCTGGATGGATTAGTTGAGTTCTTCAGGTTAACTGTGATGTAGGGAAAATCCTGTTATTCAGTAGTAACGTTACGTGTTCCTTGCCATTTTTCTAATGTATTTTTTAAATGCCTTGCTGTCTATGGGTAGAATTCAACAACGGAGGCAAACACTTTGGATGAGAACACCACCGAGGGCTGGGAGACCCGTATTCGGCTGTGGACAGACCAGTACGAGGAGGCCTTCTCCAACCAGTACAGCGCAGACATTCAGACGCTGCTGGAGCTTCACTGCATCACCAGCAAGGACTCGGTGGGCAAGACCGCAGCCATGGACACCATCAACAAAACAGAGCTGGCCTGCAACAACACTGTCATCGGCTCTCAGATGCAGGTGAGCCAGGCAGACAACAAGGATTTTGTTGTATTTACAGGAATAATCTGAATTCCATTCTCATTGTGAAGCCTTAAACTTGTTTGATCTTTTTGGGCTTTAGGGCCTGAATGTCCGTATGTGATGAAATGGCAACTAGTGAGAGTTTTTAAAATATTGCAGTGGAATCATGAAATGTTCCTTCAATATTAGTTTGTGCCTGGATTACCTTTCCCCCTTCATTTTCAATACTATTGCACCTGTTCACTTAGCTTTTTGGTCAACTCTTCTTTTTCTAAGCCATCAGTACTCAATTATTTATCATACTAATTTAAATCTGAAGAGATGTTGACAATGAATATTGGCAATGAATACTCAGTATAAAATAAATATTATTTTAGAAATGTTTGCAATAAGGCAATTTCCTTTGCTTCCCCCAAACTGCCTCCTTTCTTGCATAGCTTTACATTTTCTAACGCTCAATAAAGTGAAGATTAATTGTTTGAACTCCACAAAATACAGGCAAACACTGAAGGCTTTAAGCAGTTTGATATATTTGTTTTAGTAAATTATATGCATTTCTTTTTTACTAGAATTTTGGTGAAATTATATAACTTTTTGCTGAGTTGCTGTTCTCTTTTTTGTTTGTGTGTGTCTGTGTCTGTGTGTCTTATTCCCAGCTGCAGCTTGGAAGGGTGACTCGAGTGCAGAAACATAGGAAGATCCTTCGAGCTGCCCGGGACCTGGTTCCCGACACACTGATCATCGAGTACCGCGGGAAGGTCATGCTCAAGCAACAGTTTGAAGTCAATGGGCATTTCTTTAAAAAGTAAGATTCCTATAAACAAGATGTATAGATGCATTATCACAACAGGTATTTTTCACTAGGCTGTTTTCCACTTTTTTGGACATACATTGTTGACACTGGGTCACATGTCATTGCAGGTTACATACGGACGTGCACCCTTGTGGCCTGTCAAACTCTTAAAGACAGCTATCACTAGATACAGTCAGTAGTAGTACTAATCAAGTCCTCTTATGTTTGCAGCTTTTGGGAAAACTCTAATGTGTACAGCCTTTTGCTGTATTAACATCTTATGCCGCTTGTCTATATTTAGTTAGGTGGAATACATCAATGACAAACCGCAGATAAGATGTCTAAACTTGCCATTATTTTTGTTTCTCAGACCATACCCCTTTGTGCTGTTCTACTCCAAGTTTAATGACGTTGAAATTTGTGTGGATGCCAGGACATTTGGTAACGATGCCAGGTTTATCAGAAGGTCTTGTACTCCAAATGCTGAGGTAAGTGCAAGTTTTTGACATTG
This sequence comes from Amia ocellicauda, assembly GCF_036373705.1. NCBI lineage: Eukaryota > Metazoa > Chordata > Actinopteri > Amiiformes > Amiidae > Amia > Amia ocellicauda. The sequence continues at coordinate 17,100,328 of NC_089852.1, forward strand.
TATCTTATGATTATGGGATAATGTTGAAGATCATTTTCTTGCAAGGAATTTGTTTGGAAATGAGATGTATCTTCTTTTTTTTTTGCTTTATTAAAAAAAGGAATTATTTTTTTTATAATCAACTGAGTGACCTTGGGTACGAGTGTCTGCTAGTAAGTAAATAACAATATAGGTTGTTCTTAATTAAGGTTACAATTTTCTAAGCTTTTTCATATTAGCTGTACCTGGCCTGAAAAAATATTTTGCTTGGGTCTCTGTAAGTGAAGTAGTTGTACTGCTTTTAATCTAGCATAAATTAACATCACGAACACATTTTTAATTGATCTACCTGATTTTGCAGTAGGGTTCACTTCATAAAGCTGACTCCCATTTGTCCTTAAGGTTCGACACATGATTGCTGATGGGATGATCCACTTATGTATTTATGCTGTCACCCACATAACAAAAGATTTGGAAGTAACCATTGGCTTTGACTATGAGTTTAACAGTTGGTGAGTATCTGATTTACCTTGTAATTAAGAACAACTTTCATAAACTGAAATACTAACACATTCCTAGGTGTTTTTCACATGCAGAAGTAGATCTGTCACCTTATGCCAGGGGTCTTCAATAGGCAGCCCGCGAAAGGTTAATTTGTTGCCTGCGTGTGGCCTGGGACACCTATGTTCAGCTGCTTGAAACAACTTTTTTTTGAGGGGGGAATGTTCAGATTATCTGCATATTGCAAATTGAAATTGCAAAAAGAAAGCAATACAGATTAAGAAAATATTAAAACACTGGATAAAAGTTACTTTTTAACATTGGGTAACACACTTGTCCATAGCAAAAAAGAAAAAAGTTATTAAAGTTAAGAGCTTACACACTTTCAGTCACCTGCACTTTATGAATTTACAACTTGCAGAGTTCCAATAACATCAACTGTAAATTCACTCAGTGCATTTATATATCTAAAAAGTGCAAAACACTGTTCAATGAACCGATCATTTTTTCTTTGTTCTGTGTTGAAATGATAATACAAAACCTATGTTGTACACACAAACAGTAGCAGTCTGCAAAACCACAAATGTTTGTTGACATTTTGAAACAAAAAGCGTTAACAAAACTTCCAAGTCAAATGCATCCAAAGATAAAGGCTTGACTTGCCCGTTGGTTCATGTCATCCTTTGAAACAGGCCTGTGGTGAAAAATAGTTGAGGACCCCTGCCTGATGCCTTTAATTTTGTATCTCTAATTTTAATGCATTTTCTTACTACAGTAATTATAAAGTGGATTGTGCGTGCCATAAAGGGAACCAGAACTGCCCAGTACAGAAGCACAACCTGAGTCCTATGGAGTTGCTTCCTCCCCCGCCCCAACCCCCAGTGCCCGCACAGGTGGGGGCAGAGACCAGGCGCAGGAAAGCCCGGCGAAAAGAGCTGGAGGTGGGAACACAGGGGAGCGTGTCAGACGACAACAGTAACCAACAGCCAGAGGATCCAACAGATTCCAAAGACCACCAGGGTGTCCTCAATGCAGCCAGTGATACAGAGGTTGGTGGGGCTGCTCAGCTCAGGGGTGCCCATTCCAGGATGCAGCGTTATGCTTGTCTGGTTTTGGTTCATGAAAGCTTTATGAAGACTTAGACATGGGGTATCAAACTCGAGGCCCGCGGACCAAATACGGCCCCTGTAAAGGTGTTGTATCATTAATTATGCCCGTGACAGCTTGTGAATGAGGAAATTGCGTGTGAAAACTGATAGAGCCTTAACCCAAAAGACCCAAAAGTTGTAATTGCTGCCAAAGGTGATTCTACAGAGACATTTTTGTCATTAACTCTCTTGCCTCTTCATCGTGTTGTATAAATCAAAGGGAGAAAATATCCTGTTTAAATATAATAAAATCCCAGGTTGTAACAACAAAATGTGAAAAAGTCCAATACTTTCTATAGTCCCTGTAAATGGATCACAGAAAGCATCTAGATCGGTGGCTGCAGCAGAGAGCTGAAAAGTGTTCCACCTCTTTGTGATTAACAGTATTGGCAGTCATGTAATGTGAATGGTTTTTTTTGTTTTGTGAGAGAATAAGACTTCTGGGGGGGATATTTATGTAATTCATGTTTCTTTAAGTACTTAACCTACTGTGTGCGTATTTGTTTAGATCCACACATACACACACATTTTGCTGCATAGAACTAATGTCATCCAATGATTGCTCTTTTCTAGGATGGATATGGAGAAGGACTGAAGCTTGAGGAAGGTGAAGAAGCCGAACTTGATGAGTATGGAGCCTTACAAAACAGACGGGTATAAACACCTATTTACTTTAGTTAATTATTGTGCATAATTTGGCAACATTCCCACAACCTGTCCATTATAATTACTTCTTGAGTGGAAGTGAGAAATTAAATATCTTATTTAGCTGAAGTGAGAATACCTTACTGCAATTAATTTTTTCCAACACTAGGTGTCATATTTGAGTTTAACACCTGAAGTTTGAACAAGAGAAGCTTGATACCATTCATTGGTATCATTCCACCGATTTTGTGCTGTTTAGGGATCCATTGGAAAACAGGGTGTTACTCAGCCAACACCCCAAGCAGAGGCCTGTACGGGTTACTTCTATCCGAAAGACTTATCGCACACATGGGTATTTATGATCTGCACTATCCTCCCTCCTCTCCCAGTCACGAGATGACCGAAAGGCTGAGGCCATCATGCACGTGTTTGAGAACCTGGAGAAGAGGAAGAGGAGGAACATCCAGAGCCAGGACAGGTGCTTGAGCAGCTCTGGGGCAGCTTCCAGTCCCGTCAACCCGGCAGCCGAGGAATCCAAACCAGAGTCCCAGGACCTGGAAGACTCCGTCCTCCTCCCACCCGGGACCCAGGCACCCCAGAGCAGTGGGGCTGGAGTCAGTACGCGCCGTGCCTCCTACAGCACAGTGAGTGTCCAGCACTCCCTCACTGCCCTGCTTCCAAGAGTTCCTCCCTATATAAAATGGTTCCTCCCTATATAACAAAGGTCATTCTAAATCAGTTGTCAGCTCACTGGAGAAATGTCAGTTTTCTCTGATAGCCGACTGTTGGTGAAGTTCGTGACTTGAGGCTACCTCCACGTAATGTAACTTAAAATCTTTAGCAATACAGGGGATTGCTTTTCGGAAATCCAGTATACTGTAGTGAGAAGTTTCGTCATCCATCAAGAGATTAGATCTAAACCTCGCCTTGTGTTGTGACCCCACTCAGGAATTGGTTCCCATGGCAGAAAAAGTTCCTGCCAAACCAGCTCCTGCAAAGTCCTCCAAGCCAAGACCCAAGAGTCGCATGTCCCGCTACCGCTCCAGCTCTTCCCAGCGTGCTCGTCGGCAAAGGCAGGCCCTGGCACAGCAGGCGGCAGAGCAGGGGCAGGCCGTCGCGGAGGAAGGCACTCCTGGCCTGTGTGGTGCTGATCCTGGCAGTACAGAGGGGCTACCGATCAACGGCCCCCTGATGGACGTAGATGGGGCAGGGGCAGGTGTTTCTGGAGCCTTGGGTAACAGGGCAAACCTTCGATACCCCAAAACTAAAAAGGTAAGGGATTTATTTTAGGATTATTTTTTCTCCCATTAAGGACTTTTGCAATGTTTTTTTGTATCTGATGAACAATTTAGAAACTCTGGGCCTGTGTATTTTTTGCTTACTGATTCTTCAGGACATGGATATCACAATACCAGTTGTCAAACATTAACTTAAATGTAATTTTTTCTGTTTAATTGTTGTACTTATTTTTTATTGAAATGTTGTCCCCAGCATATCAACCAACACAAAACACCATCTCCAATTTATTTTTGTGACATTTATCAATGATTGTACTTCTTGTATTGCAGTATCTAGTTACAGAGTGGTTAAACGATAAGGTCATCGAGAAGCCCGAGTGCCCGATCGACCGACCTCTGCGAATCACCACCGACCCGACAGTGCTGGCCACTACCTTGAACATGCTTCCTGGTCTCACCCACTCCCCCCTCATCTGCACTAACCCCAAACACTACATCCGTTTCGGATCGCCATTCACCCCAGAGAGACGCAGGCGTCCCGTAAATGTGGATGGCACTTACGGCTCTTTTAAGAAGGTGGGTCTATGTACGATGTGGTGCTCCAATGATACCAACAGGCTATGCAGGTTAAAACAGCTGCTTCTCTGGCCAGTTTAATATAGTGTGTGGAGAAATGGATTTATGACTGATAGTTGATCCGTCTCAGTCTTGTGATATTCCAATTTAATTATGCTTTTAAATTTAGCTCGGCTTGTAAACATTCCTCTCCCCTAATTAGAGAATTTCTAATCGACTCAGTACCAAGAGTCCCCTTTTCTCAGTAGCAACTCTGAGCATTAGTGCATTAACTACACTTACTATGGCTATGGAAATGTGGCAAAATCAATTCATTAATCAGATTGTACTGAAGAAATGGAAGTGTATGTCAATCCTGTGCAAATTACTGTTTTCCAGCGGTGGATCAAACAAGCTTTGGACGAAGGCATGTCTTCGAAGAGTGCAGAGGACGGGACAGAATCGAACTCATCAAACCAAAGTTGCAACAGCAGTAACTCCTCCAACCCCAACCCCTACAAAACAGGTATTCTGTCCCCACCATGCCTGACGACAACAAGTCACATTGTTCCATTTCAAAATAACGCGCAATGTGTTCTGTCATTTATTCTGTTTCTGTATTTTGAATGTCTTAGAATGTCCTTTTATTACTCTTAATTGTTTGCAGGAGAGGTAATCTAATTTTTCTTGGTTTTTATGGGTTTATATTATTTCTCTCCCTTTTAAAGAGTTAACTGCGCCTTTTAAGAAGCGGAAATCAAAGTACATCCCAGAAACCAGCCCCTTAGAGCTGCCCCGGCCCCTTTCTCCGATCACACCCCCACTGCCCACAGACACCATCACACCTCTCTTGGCCGCCTCTTGTGCCCTCATTTTGGATGAAGAGGAGAAACGCAATGGATACAGTCTCCCCTATTCCCCCCTTCACTCCCTCTCTGCCAGTCACTGTAATACCCCGTTACAGTTTGAGGTAATTATAACCATGTCTGTGTGTCATGAGAATGTAGTCCCAGCACTGTGCTGAGGGATGGTTAAGTCCAGTATAATGTCCTCTGAATCAGGAGGATATTTATAAGGCATGTAACCATTCTGTAGGCATTTGAAATTTTATAAAGTGTCCCACAAATATTTGGAGACTGTCATCTCCACAGGAGAAAATTAGATTCTCCATCTCCCTGATTACCAGACCATCAAGAGTTTAATATTTTTTCTTACATTTTTCATATTAGCCTTCATTATCAGTTTTATACATTGAACAGGGCTATACAATTTGGGCATAGGTTTTTCAAGATCAGTTCTGTATAGCTATGCTGCACAGAAAAGACAATTGGTTGCTGCTAATTGATATTTAGTTACAGCTTTCACATGGTACAGGGATACCAAGTTTGAGCCAAATTAGTCATGTGCCCACTGTTAAATTGCCTTTTTTATTAATCCCTGTAAGATTAATTAACAAACAGTTATGGCTAAAGAAATGTGTGCTGTTTGGAGAAACCAGGGTTTCATTTGAATGGGTAAAAGAAAATCGAGAACACCCCATGCTTTTGACATCTCTTTTGCAAAAAGGTAAGTGTACAAGTGACCAGATGAAAATCCTGAACCTGAGGAAACAATCCTTTAATTTACTCACTACCTATGATCTACTGTGTGACAGCTTTCAGAAGAGAGCCCAAGTGTGTGAGAAGCAGGGAGATTGACAGTGTTCACTGAAGTGGGAGCACAGCAGTAATAATTTGATAGTGGCCCACACTGTCTCAGTTCTAGGAATAAAGGAGCTCAGTTTCCATTGCCCTCCATCCAGCACATTTCATGACCACAAAGAGAACTATATTACGGGAAAACATAAAAAAAAGTTTCCCCGAAATGTAAAATCAATGGATGGGGTTAGCATTCCTTTAGAAGGAAGGAAGAGGGGGACAACTTCCATATAACCACTGCATGGCTTCATGCAAGTTCTTTTGGACAGATCCACAGAGAAGGCACATTTGTATATCTTTTCTCCTTAAACTTTTCTGTAAAGGAAATATCAACATGACAGTGCTATTAAAATCACCACTATTACAACTTTTCAACATCTCCTGCTTAATCTTGCCACATCTTTAATGTGTAGGTTACATGATGCTTTACTTTGCTTATTACTTTACCTTTTTAGTTGCTGTCTCGAGTTTTTCATCTTAAACCATTAAAAAAACTTGGCTGTATAACTCACTCCAGATATTGCATAATGATTGGGTTCATGACCTTTTGTTTAGTACAAAATTACTTACTCAAATTCAATGTTGTGCTTTATATATAACCAAATTTGATTGTGTAAAACATACTGAAATATTTGGACTAGGTAATGTAACACGTTAAAATATCCACGCAAAGATTTCCATTTAAATGTGACTGTTTACATTAGATGTTTTCATGTTTTTGTCAACTTTCATTTGATACATTTAAGGGTTTATCATTGTCTCATGCCATTGTAAATATACTGTTACTTTTAAGAACAGTTAAAAATTAGCTATTTTCCTTTTTTTTTAATGTTTGCCTAACATTATGCCACAGCTTTGTATGATTTGGTTTGTAAACATTTTCAATTTGTACTTTTCATATCCAGATATTAAAACACTTTTGAACTAAATAACTACAGTGACTTGTTACTAAGATCCATTTATCTTTTCTTCAATGATAAGATTAATTCTGAGTAGGGAGTGTTTACTTGGGTACCTGATTTAAGCTATATGAATTTGGGTAAATTTGTTCCAACTGTTAAGATTAGCACTGTTCATGTGCTCAAACTGTGTTTCTAACCAAATCATTTGCTTCTGCTTCGAAAAGCTGTGGCATTGTTTATGCTTATTTTATTTTGCTACCTTGACAAAAATAAATAAATAAAAATCCAATAACAAGATGCTTTTCCCTTCTCTAGAACATATCCTCCCCAGAGAGTTCCCCTGCGCATAGGCCCGAGTCCCTGTCACCAGAGGTAGTTATCACAGTATCTCACTTAGAATAGCAGCATACAAAGTGTAGCAGGTCTGAGGGGGGTGGGAGGGGGGTAACTGTAAGTGTGGGTCATTTTCTGGGATTGTTGTTCATCTCTTTTCAAAATGCATGTTTTTCTTGATTCCTGTGAGAGAGAAAATAGGTGATTTGTGCATGATTGTTTGACATACAAATAGTGGGGAAGAGGTCAATTTTGAGTCCTCCCATACATTTTAAAGGACGGGGTTGCCAAAGTTAGTTTCTTCCCTCTTACATTTGAGATGAGAATGGCAGAGTACCATATGATCAGTACATTATAAACCACCATCAGTGAGTTCTCAAAAGGGGTTTGTAAATACATTTTATAGTGAAGACCTAAGCTAAATATTGAGAACTGCACTGATTGGCTTCATGCAATGCTTTAGATTTACATAAGTGTAATGCATTGCCTAGTCAAGGAAACGGCCCAGAAGAAATGTTCTTTAAAAGTGAACACATTTTAGAGCCATTCTGTAGTATTGCACTGTAAATCCCAGAGTTACCACCATGTTGTATTTCAGTTTATCTTTTTATTATGGGAAGTATTTCATAACTTGTCAGATGGCTAAATGGCATAGTTCAATGGGTTACTGACAGTTAGCTTTTTGAAAATTGTATGATGTACTGCGAAACATCCAGTTTTTGAATCCACACACTACTGGAGTATAATTGGTTTCTTCTAGTTTTCTATAAGGATAAAAGCAGTTTTCTCATTCTAATACAGGTATTCAGTAATTTCTTAGAAAGTTGCTCTCTACCATTCTCTTATTGAAAAGTATAGATCCATGACTAGAATATCCTTGCAAATTGTAGAAGATAACGCATTCAATTTAAATTAAGTGCACATAAATTACCAATTTGCAGCTTACCACACATGCTCACCCCCTACTAGTTCATAAATACAGCACTGTCCTGTCTGTAAAAGCCCTCTTGAAATAAGTCAACAGTACATGTACTGTAACAATGTAAACTGGATTCTCTGGTTTTCTGAGATGTAATGAAATCTTGAGCCCAAGCCAAAACTAAATCGGAAAGTATCATTAAAATGAAATGTCACAGCTTCAGAAAAACACCTCAGACCCTGCTTATTATATAAAATGAATTCAATGTTGGTAAAGATGGCATTTGAAATCGGGTAGCTGGCTTGGTTATGTTAATGTATTTCCCTTTCTTTCCCCCCCCATTTGAATGCTTTTTTTTTTCTCCAATTAGTTCATCCATTTTGCAAATCCAAAGCATTTTGCATGACTTTGATAATTCATTGAACTTTTTCTTCTATGCAATTTTTTTTTTTTTTTTACTCTCCGTAGTCTTACAGAAATAGAACAAATTGTATGTGCTTTTGTGTTCAGAACTCTGCTTTACCTATGAATGCATTCATTAATGCACACAAATGCACATCTTCTATTTTGATAGATCATTTATAATATCTTTCACTCATACTGCCCACAGGGTGCATGCATTTGTTTTCTCAGTGTGCAATATCTATATATATCACAATCATCAATTTTACTGGACTTTGTCTACAGCTTTCTCCTTACAGAAGTGGTAGTCAATGTCTTTCCATATGCTGTTAGCATCTTTTTTTGATCATGAAGTGCACTGGGTGAAACCTGTCAGTTTGGTACAGAAAAGAGTATCACATAGCCACAGTGTAAAATGTACTAGTTTATGCCAAGCTATTTTAACATTTTATCAAGACTGGGTGGAGAACAAAGTAGAATTGGTAATTTCAAATTTGGGGGAAAAAAAAAAAGAGTTCAAAGAAATCAGTCTTACACAAAACTAAAGAACCTGATCCAGCCAGCAGGCTTATATAATAAAATGAAGTATTTCTATCATAGAGATCTACTAGGCCTGCAGAGTTTTTGACTTGTCCTCCCATTGTCTTTTTCAGCCTTGTCTGCGAACAGATTTCGATCCATCCCGGGCAGTTTTTCCAGATCTTTCCCTTTCCTCCAGTCTGGAAAGTCCTGTGCTGCCTGCCCCGGGAGTGGCTGAGGACCTTGCTACCTTGCAGGAGGCCCTGGGCCCTGGGGTAGGCCTACCTCTTAGCGGGGCAGCCGAGGCAGTATTCAGCGGAAGGAGTCTGGATAGCCAAGCACAGACAAGAGAGCAGGCCTTGAGGACAGAATTCAATCTTATATATGCTTGCTCGCCACTGAATGCTAACCTGGGATCTGGAAACCTCACAGAGGGACTTGGCAAGGGGTCGGCCAGTGACAGGCGGCCGTCTCTGTCAGAGGGCAGTTTCTCCCCAGCGGAATCCTTCTTTGGTCGTGCTGGACAGGGCCTCCTCTCTGAGCAGGGCCAGGGCTCCATGTCGCCATATGGAGACAGGCAGTACATTTATCCTGACAGTGGAACACCACCCCACCCTCACAACCCTCCCCAGAAAAAGAAGGCAAGTCCTTGCATCACTGTATAAAACGCACACCTATCACTGTAAAGGTCACGGGCAGGTTTTTAATTTCCTCGCTTTCTAGAAGTGTTTGCCCAGCCACTGCTACAGTAATACAGATTTCTTTGAAGTTGACGGACTCTGCTTTCTCTGATGAAACCTACATAAATGAAGGCAGAAAATAAACTCTTAACATAATAAGACTTCATATAAAGAGTGATATGCACCAGGATGGCACAAGGATGAAATTCAGAAGACGCAATGATACACCTTATAATATAAAAAATAGTATAACTTACAGTAAAGGTTTAATAGGAATGTCCATTTGAACTGTTGAAGCATTTATTGCACCTTTTGTGAAACATAAGCCAGGATCTGTGGTTTAAGTTGCTTCATTTACAGTAGGAAACATGTATTTTTGGGAGATTGTTTTTAATAAGCCTATCAACAAGCAAAGTTAATGTCTAATGCATTCACATTATTTAGCGTGGTTGGTGTTCCTATCAAGAAATACAGAAACACTGCAATATAAATGTTTGTTAGGCTTCTCTATAAGGTATTGTTATCCAGAGTCTAAGGGACAGGCTACTGATTTCAGTTTGTTCAAAGCACACATTCAGTTCACAATATTAAGAACATGTCTTGCTATGTTGCAAATAAATGTTGCATGGTGACCTGATGGTCTTACTATTTGTTTTGGAATATTTCCTTTCCACTGTCTACAGTGTAGGGATTTCCCAAATGTACAGCTGTTGAATAGGTTTCTATTCCCCCCTCCCCCCAGCCTAGGCACACAGTTTTTCCTAAGGAAATTCCTGGGCATCTTACAATATTAGGCGTGCCTGCACGTTCGTCTGGTAACTGACAAAGGCTTTTTAAAATCTTGAACTTTAGTCAGTGTCAGGTCTTTATTTAATCTTAAAAAGCCCTGTGCCTGACTGATATTAATTCATGGAGATTCCTAAACTATGAGCTTTGCTGTATGTCCCAGTACTTCCAGTACAGTACTTGTACTGTAGCTGTTCCTTTATGACAGTTTAAAACTGGCATTTGCTTTCTTTACAGCAGTGTGGAAGTCCATATTCAATGGTGGGCAGCCCAACCATCAGGGAATTTGAGCTACAGGGCAAGCAATACAATCCTTGATGACATTTTTAGGAATCGAGGTAGCATGGCCCAACATACCCGGTCAAGGACATTCAGCCTTACCAATGTGTTTGTGTGTTAGAAAATGGCCTTGTTTCAACCTGGTGATCCTACAGCTCCTCTCCTAAAACTGTTTTCTCTTCTTTTTAGGTCTCTCTGCTGGAGTACAGGAAGCGGAAACAAGGAGCGAAAGAGGGCTTCCCGAATGAGCCATTGAATTCCATGGGCACACCAACCAGACCAAGTACTATTTGTGGGAGCAGCGGAGACTCCCCCGGCCTTCCACGGACAGTGCTGCGAGCCCCCATGTCCCCTCAAAGCAACTTCTCTTCCCCCATACACCCCTCCATCCCCCAGATAGAGGAGGTTAGCCCCCCAGACCATAGCACAGTCCAGCACTGTGCAGCCCAGGCTGTCAGCTCACAAGCCAAAGGCCAGGACTCCCTTAGTAGCCACTGGTAAGGAAGGAAAATGGAACATAAAAAAAGTCTGTAAATTAAACCGTCTCTTAAGGAGTGGGAAAGTGGAATAGCAGTCCATAGCCTGCAAATGTAGCATACAAAGAGACCATACCTTAGAGTAGACTTCAAAATATCTTCAATGTCCATAACTCCTTTTTAAATGGTATGCAACAATATGGCCCTAAGCTCGAATGAAAATAAGTGCCTGGAACTTTTGATTTATATTTTTACAAATAACATCTAAAGATTAATCATTTTGAAACTGCAGTAATTGACAATAATGCTTTTGATGTGTGCAGGACAATTTTACCCTCTGCCTGTTACAGTATGTTCAAAGCATATTTTGGCAATAGGAGACCTCAAGTATTGCCAGTGTCCAGGTGGCACTTGTTTGGATGCACATAACAAGTAAAAATAAAAAGGCCCCAGCTGAGAAATAGGCCCATAGCAGTGCTGCTTTGAAGATTCCTAGGATTGAAGGGTATGCACTATAGGTAACTGAAGCTCTTTAGCTTGGGACAGATCAGCGGTGTTCAAACACCTAAAACAAGCTAAGCTCACTCAACAGGAAGAGCAAAAGAACATTTAGGTTTAGTGACATAGATTCAGTGTTGAGGGGAGTAGAGTGGTTATTTCAGTTGCATCTCTGAGGCTTTATTTGTTAACTGGGCAAATTATATTTTGTAATCCAAATCACTGTTCAGTCTTTGTTGGAGGGAGGGGGGATAACTAGCATATCTTGAATGTTAATAGTGTATTATAAACTGTTTTTTTAATATTGAATTAGATAACAAGGTACAGTATGAATCTACTCCTTACAGCTGGAGTACAGTCTGAGTGGGTGTGTAAAGGCAAACAGTGGGTAGTGTTGCACTTCCTTCACTGACTGAGCACCTCTCCTGGCAGGATGGTGCCCACCTCAGTGGAGAGGCTGCGTGAGGGCCAGGGGGTGCTGGAGAGAGTCCTGCGTGGGAGCATGAAGATGGACCGGGTTCTCAAGAGAGTGGAGAGCAGTTCAGGAGACAACTCCCGGGACAAGGACTCAGGTAGAAAAATGTTTGTGCTCAGTGGGGAGCAGCCTTGTATAAAACTGCAAACAAAACTTAACCAAAACAAACCAATATAAATGCATGACTGAGTACCAGAAGCTTACAAGCATAAATCTAAAGCCACAGAGGTTTATTGTGATACCATCTGTCTCTGGGGAACTTGACATCTGGGGAACCTGGACATTTTTACCATGATGCATTTCTTCTGTTCAGTGCAGGAGTGACATTGCAGACATGTTTAGGAATTGTTTTACTTGTTGGAGGAACAGGAATAATTGCAAGTTGAAACGACACTGTCTACACGAGTACTGCCTAGCATGACCCAGTTTCACACTGGATTTATCTGCATTAGGAATGTTCATTTTCACAGAGCTGATCAAACGCATAGCTTGTCTGAAGTTTAATTTTTGTCTTTGTAGATCCCAACGAAGGGGAAAGCTTTGAAATGCAAGTGTCGGCTCGTCCTCGAGGATCCCCCATCCACAGCCCCCAGCGATACAGCCACAGCCCCTCTCTGTACAGTCACCAGGTGAGAGTGTCAATACATTACATTACATTATCTTTGTCATTGTTGTCCTCCCTTTAGCTCATACCATTTTCAGTTATTTTCAATGTATTTGACTTTTATGTTGGTGAGCAGTTTTTGCTTTAATCACATTTGTTTTGTTGTTTTGGGCACGTTTATTTTGAAGTTAATTGTTTTGTTTTTTGTTAAAATCACAAAGATTTTAAAAATTTTAAGTGATTTTAAGAATTGATTTTTAAAGATTTTAATCTTTAATCTATTAAAAAATTGAATTGTTTTTATTTATGAAATGCAAAATACTAAATACAATAAAATAGTATTTAGCTCATACCTAGGACTTCTCTGCATCATGTCTGCACTTGTCCCCTTTTTCTCTAGAATGTATGCTTTGCATTTTATATTAACTGTACTTCTGCACTTTTGAATTTTTTTAATTGTACTTTGTAATAATGATTGATTTCAATGTTGTATTGAATTGTATTACTGGACTTTTGTAATGCTTGCTTAAACTAATTTGCCCTGGAAAAGGGCGTCTGCCAATAAATAACTCGGGTTCAAAATTTGCAATGCCATTTACTGAAATGTGATTATTTTATTTGTCCTCCTTCCTGCAGTTGCAGCCACTTCTGTCTGAAGGGACCCAGGCCGAGTCTCAAGGCTTCCTTCAGCAGAACATGTCTCCATTCCGCAGTCACAGCAGCTCCTTCAGCCACTCAGCCCCCTCCCCCGGACATGGCTACCGATCGTCTTCACACACGCTGACCCAAGAGGCCCCCCCGCCACCTGCTGCCTACACTAGCCCTGTCAGCTCTTCCTCCTCCTCTGTGGACTCTGTGAGTGCCAGGCACCCGAGTATCACCGGCCAGCAGCATTCTGGGAGCGTTGCACATTTGTACAGTGGAGGCCATTTAAAGACCAGCTTGTTTAACAACCTGTCCTTGGGAGCCGCTGCCTCTCCCTTACCCCAGGGCAACCCCTTGAAAACCGTTTCTACAGATTCCAGTGTGGCTCCCACAGCCACCATTGCTGCTTCCGTTAACCCCACCTCAGTATCGCATAACTCCAGACTGTCCCAATCTGGGTTACGAACCTTAAGCCCCACGAGCCCAGGGCAGAGTGTGCTGCAGTCTGGCAGTAGGTTGCTGGCAGCTGCCAACTCACAGCACTACCAACAGCGGGCTTCTACCATCAACCAATTCCAGCACCCACAAATCCAGGGATCCGGAGTGAGGACACAGTCGGGAAGTTATTAGACTTCTATATATCTAACCTGTGGAGTCTTTGGGGAAATGTATAGACCTGAGGAACAAGGACTTGATTTAAAGCAGGACCCATTTAAGACATTTTGTTTCTTGTTTTCTTTTGCCTCAAATAGGCTTTACTACAAATGGGCCTTGATGTTGTTAAAGGATTAAAAAAAAAAAAAAAAAAAAAAGAAGAAAAAAATGCTCATGTAGAATTTTAAATACCCTTTTGATCCCACAAAATGTACAGACCATGTGCAAAAAAAACAAAAATAATGCAAAATTGATCAAGTACCTGTGTGAGTACTTGGAAAAGCAGAAATAACTCAAGTGTCACTTCGCTCTCCATGATTTTGGTTCATAACCAAACAATTAGTCTGTCGTGCAGTAAAGACAATGTTTTTATATGTAAAGTGGAAAAAAAGAAAAATATATGTATCATCGGTTATAAAGATGCAGGGGAATTTGACCGCACGAGAAGATTAAGTCCTAGAGACTATCATTCCATATGATTGCCAGCTTTTTCCTCACACAATCATACTGTAATACTCTGGAGGTTTTTTTTTTTTTTTTTTTTTTATCTGATTTTTAATTTCAATTATAACCATTCTAGGCTAGCTACAATGTACAAGACTCGTACAAACATTATAATCCACGGTGCTGCAGTGAAATTCTTTTTCCACACATTCATGCTGTGAGTCCCTCAATATCTTGGTAATTTGAAATAGGCTTTTTATTTTATTTATAGTGACTGTTACAAATTTCCAGATGTTTGTTTGAATGTGGGGAGAGGGGAGGAAATGATCTTTGAGTCAAACCCGAAAAAGTGACCGAAGAACGATGACAACTCCTGCCCCCACCCCTCCGTTCTGCTCAGAGTTCAGTGTAAAAGCAGGAGGTTATTTGGATTTAAAGCTGCTGTCTTTAATTTTTTTTTTGCTGCTTCAAAAAACGTTTTTCGGCAAAAATCTGTATTGGGTTCTTCACCAATGAATAAACATCCAGGGAGGTTATGACATGATGTACCACATGAGCGTGGGGTGAGAACAAAAAGAACAGGCTCAGTGGGTACAGCAAGTAATCCATTCAAGCCAGTATGAAGACCTCAAAATTGTAGAGAGGCCTTTTTCCTACTTTCCGTGTGACCTAGGATTGAGCACTAGATATTGTTCCAAGAACGTGCTTATCGTTGTCCTGACAGTTCAGGCGCACAAGTGCTCTATGGTTATGTCATATGGTCACCCATCTGTTTTTGGATCTCGAGAAGGATCTTCCTGGTTACATGACTGCTCTCATGGTGGAATATTTCAACCTGACAAGACTCCTCGTGACCCAAATACCAGCACCTTACTTAAAAACCATTATGTATGATTATGTGTCCATGTATAAATGTTATATACTGTAGGTAGACCTATACTACACTAAAATTCCAGCATGATTTTCATTCTGGTGGTAACGATGCTGACAGAAATGGAAACTGTGCTGAATCAACAGACCTTTTTCTTTCCACTTTTAGAGCCTGGCAGACTACTTTAAAAGGGGATACTGCATTTTTAAGTCAAAAACAATGTTTTTACACAGAGCTATAACCGTTTGGACTTTCCAAAACCAGAAAAGATGTAATAATTTTTGATAATAAAAATACTCATGGTGATAATCAAATGTATTTTTGAAAATGCCAGTTTTAGTATTTTTATGTTCAGGTTGTAAGTTGTCCACAAGAACATCAACCCATAGCATTTGTTTGCTTCACTGAAGCTTGTGGCAATTGTGTAGGTTTGTTAGATTTTGTTCATAAACCCTTACAAGGTGAAATTGAGAGATCAGTACACACTTCATTTTTACTTACACATTTTTTCTAATGTTTTATAAAATCGATCTGTACCCCTCGGACATGTAAAAAAAAAAAAAAAAAGTATATATACATTATAAATTCATTAGGATTAAGATCTTAAGCATATTATCTAGATCTTAAGTGTAAGATCTAGACAGCATGAATGTTTTGGTTTACAAGTTCTTTATATATAAAACAAAACACCAAAAAAATCAGTTGAAAGTTACAAGGAGACGTACTTAGAGCATTTGTGTCCTTCGGTTGCGTTGAAATCCTTCATCTTGATAATTGTCAACAGTAGGCAGACTCGCGTTTTCTTTTGAGTAACGGATCCAGCTCCCCTCCCAATATAGACATTCACCGGTTGGAGTGTAGTGCATAGGTTAATAATGTCATTGCAGATATGATTTATAGTGCACCCATTTCATAATACCAACTTTTTGGGAAGAGAACATGTAGTCAAAGATTTTAAGTACTATCAGTCCTGTTAACAAACCAGCTGCCATATTTAGATCAAAACAAAGTGTCCAAACTTTCAGGCACATATTTTGAGCACTTCTGTTTTCTTTACTGGTAGATTTATTTAATGGAATAAATAGTTATTGGAAACTTAAATTCTAAATGAGAATATAATTATTCTAAGTAACTCTGTGATGTGGCAGCAACAAGGGGAAGTGGAGATACTGAGGGTTCAAGGTTGCAGCCATTGCTATGGCACTTGTCCAATGCATTTGGCTGTTGAAGCAGGTAATGGTGATTAGGAAGACCAAGAGCTCTATAAAAACACTGGCAAAAATGGAACATCGGAGTCTTTTAATTCACCAGAGATTCAACAATTATTAAAAGGTTATTGACAGAATACACAATTCATAGTTTGTGTCTGTAAAAAGTGGAAGAATATTACAAGTCCCAGTAATTCATTGGGTAGGGAGTTATGTAAGACCTTATGGTTCCATTTTAGCAATGGTTGAAAGCCCACAAAACTGAACTTTATTATTGTAATACTCTTTAAAGAGCACAATGTCTACAAACCTGAAGAGCCAGCTGCATTTCTTTAATCCAACCAGCTGTATTCATTTTTTAATATACAACCCACTTGGTGCAATGAATGATCATTTCCATGCTTGTTTTGGCACACTTTAATTTGGTGTGAGGTTGGAAGATTAATTGATCTCCTTTTTGTTTTACATTTTTATGAACAAGGAAGAAAAACAAACAAACAAAAAATCTTCAAAATGACACCAAGAATAAACCATCAGTAAGCAAAAATGACTGTGTAATTCTTATGTACTCAACCCTAAGCTGTTTTGGTCACTGTCTAAATGGACACATACCAAATCATAACACCAAATGCAATAGGTATTATCTTGACCATGGTAATATACTTTATGTAATTCCAATGATCTGGATCTGTCTACACAATTTCAAGCAGTCTGTTTACACACAGTTTAACTGTACCATTATTCTATTTGCTTTATTTTGGATGCAGTAAACCTAAACACACCAAGGCCATCAATATCCATCCAACATTTGTTACTTTTAATGTAATACAGTTGTACCAAGTTTGCCTTTATTTTACATTCAATATTTAAGAGGATCATTGGTCTGAACAGAAGTACAAGAGACCTAATCAAGAGTTCCTTCCCTTACCCACAGCACAGCATTTGGATTATAAATCTGCAGCTGGTATGAGACCAAGCTCCCCAGAAGAATTCAGTGATACTTACAATCAGCTTATATTAGAACATCTTGCTGAAGCCAAGGTTGTTTTATTTTATGTATTTTATATACAGGCCACCCACACACTGCATTGAGCAGGCCAAAGTCATTGTCTACAGCAGTGTGCACAATTTGGTTTGCACCCCACTGCATTCTGAGGGGAGAAGAATGTTTGCATGTGTAGCCAGTCTTCTTCACTTTGGGACATCTCTAATAAATTACAACTTTAATTTGCTCTATCCCAGGCTATGCATGATGCATGTTGTCATTAATCTGATATGTATTTATTTATTTGGATTTTTATCTTAAGGCAGTGTGAATTTGCATAGTAGCTTCCCGACTGTCTGTTGTCCGTCCCCCGTCCCCCCCATCTTTGAATCAGCACGTTTAATATTTGCTTACGGAGTGTCCTCCCACTGAAAGCCTATTTATATTAGGATGTATTATCTTATTCTCTTCCATCCTACTAGGAGGGTCAAGCCAAGATGATTATGGCCATTGTAAATCTTATTAAAGCAAATATATGTTGACTCCATTAAAGAAGAAGAAAATAGGAGTGTCTGAAATGAGCAGGTGTCATTAAAATCTGGGCACAGTACAGAAGTCATTATTGCGGAACTGAGTCAGCAGTCCAGAGCAAGATTTAGACAAGTATCCACAAATCATCAAGAGGGACACTGTGCCAGTTCAGTCGCAATAGCTCTTCTACGCCAGGAGCACGTTGCGCAGACAGCGGCGCCGCGTCACCCAATGCAGCCGAAAGGCCGGCATGGCTGCCCCGGGTTCTCTGTACACTATGCGTAGCTGCATCCTGCCGGTATACGCTGGCACTTCATCGGTCTGTAGGTGAAGTTGAAAGTAAAAGGGGTGTATAACTATGGGGTCACTTTCTGTACACCCAGGCTTGATCCAGTGAGCGCGACGGACTTACGTGCTGCAGGTGAACCCCGAGTCGTGGCAGAAACACTTGTCACCTGGTTTGAACACACCGTCCTCGTACTCGCAAATACCTGCAATATTGGGCAATGGAGAAGCAGAAAGATTACGGAACCGAGTAAGGGAAGCCCTCAAACAACGTGTTTCTTGTTTGTTTAGTGTAAACCGCAAGTTTGCCAACTACTTATCATTAAGTAACATATTTGGGCTGGTTGACAAACTGTTTTACAAGTATCTAACAAATCACGTAGAATATATAACCGTTTAATAGCTGTGATTATATCATACCAATGTACTGTATCTGTTAAAAGCCTGAAATCAAAGCCCAAAGGTACGGAAAACTGCGTGAGAAAAACACGCACTGTATGAGGAGCAGCAGGTGTAGAGATCCGCGCATGCGCTGACTGTCCGGCGGCTCTGTCGTGACGTGCAGAAGAGAAGCGGTACCGGCTGATAATGATGGTGTGTGTCTATCTATCTATACACACGCTCGTCTTTTATTTTTTCCACAGCGTCATAAGTGCCCTTTCAGTTACAGGTTAGATCATTCTTACGGAAGGCCAACACATCCGATAAATAATGGATCTCTCTATACAGATCAATGAGCAAATCGAGAACCGATCAAGAGCCAATAATTCTATAGCAGGTCAATCAGCAACACACGAAGATCAGTGTGAGGCTCCTCATTACAGTTTACATATGTGTGCATACGTGTAAGCGTTGTTTTAATTGTGAACTGACATCAGAAACAAGTTCACACATGGACAGGCTCCATCTGAAGGACATGTCTGTGACATCAAGAAGCACCAGCGCATCTGTAGGCTATACAGGCTGGCTACTCATTGCTTTATCTTTGCTCATTACACACATTTGGTTGACCTATTTAAACCACTGAGAACCAGCGATCGAGGCCCAGTTCCCTGTATATGCCGTTTTGGTCGCAGACACAAACAAACCGAGGCCGCTGCGGTGAGGTGCAGAGCTCCTTCTTACCCGAGTGATGGTACACGGCGGCGGCGCAGACGGGGCTCAGCGCCAACCAACCACATGCCTGTACTGCGCCGGCGCCGGAGCTGCACAAAGCCGCGCTAAAGCCACATGGCCAGGATGACACCAGAAATCCAGACAAGATGCGCAACACAGTTCAGGCGTTTCAAGCGTGTCTCCTGCATGTGCGAGGAGCTTCAATTTATACTTTGCTAAAACCCGGATTTGGAAGCTAACACCGGTCTGTTAGAAAATGAAAATAATAATTAAAAAAAATCCAAATTCTTTCCTTCATTTGCCTTCCTGTTATGTTCTTTCTGCTGTCATTTCAGCGACGGCGCTGCACCGTCAAATGCTGTACATTCCCAACTTGCTAGCAACTCATTTATTTCAAGAAAAAGCAAAGCAGCTGACCAAATAATATTCTAAGGCAATGTTGCCACAAGGTTAACTTAAACTATGCTGTTGCCGCAACACACATTTATAGACTCTGGGGGATGTTTTCAAAACATTGTAAAATAACATTGTAATTTATGAAATTACATTCCAGAGAAACAAGAGAATGCAAGGGTTTAAGTTCAATTAAAAAGAACATGCTGTTATATAGTTATGCAAAAAATAGATGAACTAAGACTTTCCTATAACTGTTGCTCGGTCTTTCACTTTGGTTTTGAGGAATTCTGGCCCATTCCTTCATTCAGAACTTCATTTCTGATCTTTATATAGGGTGGGGCCTCCCATAGTCACCCATGTAGATCTACCTAATTATTGAAACATCTGATTTTAATTATTCCCTTTAATTGAGCTGCTAAAACCGGGGTTCACTTACTTTTTCCACATACCATGACTGCAAATTACTTATTGTCTAATTAATACATGATTTTCTTACAGCTGCAGAACTCATTTACTAAAATAATTAAATTATTTTCTCAGTTGGGTTTTTCTTTAAATACAGTACCCACAGAACTGTTTCTGAAGCTTTAGAGAATATTATTGAACTCCGACAGATAATCAGTGTAATTCCTTTGTTCTCCGTGAGTGTAGTGGATTTATTCTCTGTTATCCAAAGAGACTCAGGATTCAGCTTGATTATCAGCTCCAGATGCTTGCAAGTGAAGAACCACCTATCACTCATGAAGCTATAAAGCAACTCTTAAAGACATGACAGACATGTACAGTGAAGTATATACATATGATATTCATGGGCCTTTTGTTTCAGGGGTCTTTTGTCATTTATGCAAGCAAGAGCTACATCCCACTATTCTGTTTCTGCAAGCCTGATTGACAAACATGTCTGTGAACAAGGACTGGTGGCACCCAGCTAATGTCTTTACCCCACCCTGTCTGCAAGTGAGGGCTACACCTGGGGGTTGTGTTTAATGCAGAGTCCCGTCTGTCTTTAGGAAAGTTTATTTGTCCCTCTGCAATGAGTGCTGGGAACATAATCTAGTAAAAACAGCATGTTTTCATGTCATCACAGCAGACATACACACATTCCAGAGGAACCCACCCTAGGCCTGGCCGATGAAGTCAGACATTCCCTCCTGGCCACAGCCTGGGCAGGCCAGCACAGTTTGTTCTTCGAGGTTCCAGGCTTCCTGGAAAGGTCAACTTTGGTCCAGCACTTACTCAGACTCTCCCTGGCACTCACCACAGCCTTACCCACCCTTGTTGCCCTGACTCAAATATTTTCACATGTTCACAGTGGGAAATGTAGTGAACAACATAGCAGGGAGCCTTCTATGTCCCAGTGTCCCAGTTGTGCAGTGCACCTTGGGAACTCACAGGTAGACCTTGCATGATGGTTCAAGCTTGGGCTGTGACTGAATTTCTAGACTAGCAGTGACAGTCTACAAAGTTCTCAGTGTGTCTATTTATTATTAATAATAATAATAATAATAATAATAATAATAATAATAATAATAATAATAATAATAATAATATTTGTTGTTGTATTAAAATAAATGATGAGAGTTTGATTCATTACTCAGTTTACACCAAATTAAATAAAATGAACATAGTGAAATTACAAGAATCCTAGTGACAGTCAATGCCATGTTCCCATTCATTTTAGACCATGGTATGGTTTATGTTACATTAATTATAATACCAATTACAACAATAATGCAACAAATGAATTATACAGAGGTAACACATAGCACCTTTTTGGATTTTGTAATTCGTGTTCTCTCCTTCTGACAGCACTCGTAGTCTCTCTGCTCTGCAGGCTTTGAAGCTGTTGCCAACAGTACAGCATTGCATGCCAGTCCCCGCTAAGGACTGTATCAGATCAGTGGTGCCTTTTTGTAATGTTTAAATGCACAGGTTTGCTTCCCTGGCTGCTATTCAGAATATTAACTGTTTGGAAACTCTCCATTCCATATTTACATATGGGCTTTAAAAATGAATAACTGTTAAATGAATAGTAAGGACTAGCATTCTGTATGAAGTGGTAACTACCTCAATATACCAGTAGGTGGCGTTATTTCGTCAATTTGTGTAACATCTGCACGGACCACGATCAATGTTAAAGGTCTTGCCCAGTATGATGGTCTGCCTCTATTGCTTGCATAAGCACTGGCTGCATATGTATTAGTTGTTTTTCTTCATACCAGCTGGAGAAGAATTTTCCACAGAAAAGTAGCTAATGCTATTTTAGATAGGGGAATCCCAGATTATATCTATTTTAGGTATATCAAACCAGCTGTAAACCATCAATTGGGACAGTCTTAAATCCTCTGGTGTGTTACCTACAGGGCATTGGGATTTTCTCGACTTTTGTCAGCTGTATTTCAGTCTTCCAGAGCTAATATAGAACATGATCATCTCCTCGCGCTACCTTAATCATCTCACCTGTTAATTTGATTAATATAAATAAATGACAGTCAAAGGCATTTGGCAACAGACACTTGTTTAATCATGTGTCAATTTTATTCAATAGTATCACAGACAATCCATCAGTAAATTCAAATGTTCACCAGGAACACATATAATTTGGCAACTAAATATTTTTGCTTTTTTACATGAAAAATACAAAAATCAGAAAATCTGTGCAAAAATGCAGTGGATACAGTGCACATTGTTGTGGGATTAACAATTGCTTTAACTCTGTATATGAAATCAGTTAAATTGAACAGCAATCAATTAATCACTGAAGGCTTTTAAATGCTCATGTGAAAGCTCAGGCCTCCCATTCCTGACAATATTGCTCAAGCTTTAATGCACCTTCTAACTTACACTTATATTCCCCATCTTTATGGTCCTCCCCTATTGTATCTGTACGTATTCTTGCACTTTAAGCTGCCTTACTTGCAACTGCATCTCTGCTATATTGTTAATGATGACTACTTGCTTTGGCCCTGTTATCTGGTTTTCCCTAGCCATTTCAGGTTAAGCTGGGCTGCTGCTTCTATCACACACAGCGGAGGGCAGTGCATGTGTAACTGGGGCAGTAGGGCGCTTTGGGATGGGTGCAGTATAGATGCTGTAGTTTGGGAGATGCCAGCTCCACACCCACTGCCAGTAGAGATGACATCCCAGGATCATCTCTTTGGGGTGATATACATTTTCTCACTAATTTAAAATAATGTGAAAAGTGATCTTTAAAACTCACTGCAGCAGGTCTTGTCTGGTATCCCGTAATATAGCACACCATTAACTCAGAATTGCCATTAAGATCTTAACTTTTTTTTAAATATATATATATATTATTAGCCAAACATAATAAGTCTACAGTACTATGCCACAGTGACTTCACTGCAAGTGCAATTAGGGACATTTTCGGGGAACTTCCCATGTGGACATTTAAAGAGACTCAAATAAATTAGTTCTGTAATGAGGTAACAAAGCCTGTGATGTAAATTAAAATCTCATACTTTAATCTATAGTCTATAGACCTGAAAATCAAGCAGACCCCTGAGATCTGGATTATAATTCAGTAAAGTATACTCTATGTATGTAATTAATACTTGCGGGAGACTTGAAGCATTGGAACCAAAAGACTACCAATCCCAGAAAGCAACGCGCCGCACAAGCCCTCGCTGTCTGTTTGTAGAGTCGCAATTGGTCAGCCGAGCTGTCAATCAAGTCACAGTTGACTGTTAGGGGTCGTGTGTAAACTATGTGCAACACAGAGCGCCTATTCAAGCGAGCAATGGTGTACTACACAGCACAGAGCACATGATTTAAATTGCATTCGGCTTTATAGTAGTTGCTCGCCAGTATCGTATGTTCCAAAAGCATGGGATACAAATAATGAAGGATCCTGACTAGCACTGCTGTGGGACTGCACTGCGTACAGTAACACCCAGTTTGGCCGTGGCTGGTGCCGATGTGGGTCTGTGAATCCGGGCCGCAGAACTGGGTCTGCACACCTGCGCGTTTGCCATGGACCGTGTGGGTGGCATTAGGGGTTAGCAAAGGGACACGCACATGGAAATGATTCAAGGTACATTTGGGCTGTAGTGCGGCTCTTTTGAGACACTCCCTGTCTCACCCGGGAAGGAAGCAGTTCCCTGCTGGCGAGGAAAGGAACGCGAGACAAACCCCTTGTCAGGTGACAGGAGTTTTTATTTTTATTTTTGTTTTTTTTGATTATTTTGGTTTGTCCTGCTGTTTCCAGTCAGGAAGTGTTTCTGCTTATTTCTCTCTCTTTGGTTTTTAATGCCGTCGACGACAGAAGGCGTCGGGATTTCAATCGTATGTATACAGGACTCGAGTTAGTAAGTATCTGAACTCGGCTGGTCTTGGGGCGGCTCTGTGCTGCCTTTGAAAATGGGAAACCAGATCCAGAAAAGCCGGACCGGCCGCTGACACGCAACACGGAATCAGTGACCGAGGCTTTGCGCCATTATCATCGGCGAGCTGTCTGGTCAGTAACATGCTTTAGATCGGGATATATTGTAACTTGTGAATCCATTCTGCGTTCCTACAGGGTTGTATTGGGACGGGTACGTCAAAATACTAATACTGGGATAACTAGACTAGTGTGATGGTGATGATGGTGATGATGGTGGCGGTGTGGCATCGTGCTGGTTGCGCACATCGTCCAGTGCGCCGCTGCTTTGCTGGAGGGTCGTGTTGACGCGGCGTGTTGCGGTTGACCGCTCGGCGCTGGCGGGTGGAGGGGCGATGGACGGCGGCAGTAGTGCGGAGCTGCGGCTGTCACAGGTCGGGGTTGTTTGGTATTTCGCGCCGTGGAAGTAGGTCATTTCTCGGGGGACGACAACCCGGACAATCGAGGTGTTGACATGGCACGTATTTTCCCTTTTCAATAATAAGAAAAGACATCATGGATTCCTCCAGAAAAGCATCAGGACGAAGTTTCGGCTCTCAGATACTTGAGTAGTTTTGTTTAATTTCTGGGCAGATTAACACGGGATAATCTAATGTTGTGCACAGACCGTGCCATTAACCAGCCACTCGCCAGATGCGCCGGAGTGAACACAGCTGGCCGCAGCTGAGCGCGGAGCCTGTGTCGTGTGTGTGTCGTGTGTGTGTCGTGTGTCGTGTTCAGTGCACATCTTGCTCTGGGAATTGCTAATCAGTTTAAACTCGCAACCATTACCTAATTAGTCAGTCGTCTAATCTGATCACATTCTGCACCAATTTAAACAATATGCATCGGTTACGAGGTAAAGTGAGCTTGGTTTAAATATGAAATGAAATGATATCATATTTGAGAATTGGGCGGGGAACAGTGTTCAGGTCGCACATTTTTTCATAGTGATGTATGTGACGTGTTGTCAGCTGCAGACGCGGGGTGATCAGACCCTGCAGCCAGCAGCACACACCTCAGAGCACCTGTGTACAGCACACACACACACATACAGCACACACATACAGCACACACACACACATACAGCACACACACACACATACAGCACACACACACAGCACACACATACAGCACACACACACACACACACACACACACACACACATACAGCACACAGCACACACATACAGCACACACACACACACACACACACAAATAGACTGCATGTCATCCTTGGATCACTAAAGTTATTAATGGACACCAAATGAGCATGATGGGTTGAATGGCAGCCTCTCATTTGTAAATGTTCTTATGTTCTTGTATATATATTACAAATAGTGTTGTTTTTTTACTCTATAAACTAATTTACATGGATAATGTATTTTCATGTGTGAAATAGGGCTAAATAAACTATACTTTTGTGCATTCAATTGTAGACATTTATAGATATAATGAATTAAAGTACTCTATTTTAATATTACTTTAGATGATAACTGCTGTTTGACCATTCTTTGGGGGTTATGGTGTTTATTAAATTGCCATAGCAACAGAAATCTGGTGAAAGCTGTGCAATACATCCTTTAGCAGTAAAAACATTTTATATTCCTGCAAATCACTGATTTACTATAGATCTCCATGGGTTTATCTGGTGAATACAAATAAATTGCTTTGATAGTTTGTTGCTACAACCAAATTTTCCTATACATTAAAGTGGTCTGCGAATTATGGAGCCGTTTCAAAGAAAATAATATTTTACTTTGTATTCTGTTTGAATGGGGGAGTTACCGGCCGTGTGGATAATGTCACATCAGAGAGAAGATATTCATCAGGGTCATTCTGACAGCAAAACAGAATATTCTGACAAAGCAGAAATATCCTGGGCATTTAAGTTACTTCCAAAAGGAAGGCCAGTTTTAAATTACTTGACAGGGTAAAGTCAGACATGGATCACAATTCTGTTTGAACTCTTCAATTATAACAACATACTATAACCCAGAAACCATTTAGATTAGCAATCTTCCTCATAAAAAGCCAAAATGTTGCTTTTCATAACATTGCTCATGCACAGAATTTACAACATTTAATGTAATAACTGAAATATCCTAAGAAATATATAATTTGTTGAATATTTTAATTGAAAGTGAAAATGTTAAAATAGCAATGGGCTGGACACATTGCAAGAAGAACAGACCAAAGATGGACAAAATAAGTTATAGAATGGAACCTAAGAGATTAAAAAAGACCTAGAGGAAGATAGAAAATGGGAATGTGAAATAAAATGATTGGCTGGTGTGAAAAAAGAGAAGATGTTTCTGTATATAGATAGATAATTTAATGGTGACCCATACAAGCTGATGGATAGGACCAGTGTTGGAGACCCCTGCTCTGCAGGCTCAGATTTATTTGAAATATTGCAGACTTAAAGGGGAACTAGCAAGGATCCTAAAATTAAGGTTTTATGCATTTTACATGTTGTTACATGTACTGTATAAGTAAGATGTATAGCACGTTTTCAGTTTGATTCTATTATATAAGCATATAAAACTCACCAAATAATGGCTGATGTCAAAAGCGGACATGTAGGCCTATGCCCTTTCAGTGTTTTAGGTTGTGTTGTGTCATAAATTCCTGGAAAGTGGAAACACAGAGAAAGAAAATACAGAAGCAATGAATTTATCTTCCCTGCAGCAACAGGATTAATTATGTTCATTGGTGCTTTAGCTGAACACTCAAAAAAATGTGTTATGAGTTTCCATAATATTCATTCCTTTCTTCAAAATTTAGTCACCTAAAAAAGAAAATGTAAATTCAAATATCTAATAATGTCACAAAAGTGTATCAATTAAGCTTGAAAATGATTAATAGTAGAATATGTATAGTAACATTATTACATAATCCATAACTTATTTGATTGTCTTGGTCTAGATTTTCTTCTCATTCACACAGTTTCTCCAAGACGTCATATGAATCAGATTAGTCTCATTGCCATGTCCTTGACCTTTCTGCACTAAAACATGATTAGTTGTCTTTTTACTGGTCTGTCAAATGTGGAAGAAAGGTGTGTTTGTGTGGGCAAATTTGTCTCTCCATCTTCCAAAGTCCCATACAGTTTCTGGAACACTGAGTCTGTGGAATCTGTTAGGATTATTAAATGCATTTGTGTAACACTATCAGCTCGTCCCTCAGACCTCGATTAGCACTAGTCTTGGACTGCTCTACCTAAAATAACATTGGATAGTCCAAGACAAAATGTTAATCTGTCTGTGAAACCAGCAGTTTGTCTGTCACATCTAGTGCTAGATATTAAATTCAGAGTTTATCAAATGAGTAAAAAACACCAAACACTTACCGAAAGGTGTTGCTTCTGAAATTTTTCACACAGTATATCCATGATTTTTACATTTCGGAAAGGCTGTTTGTGCATGGAGTCGGGCACAATTTTTGTTGTGTTGCATTGCTGCCAACCATATACTAAGAATAAAAACATTAATACTGATGAGATATCCATGGATTCATATTCTTACAAAATTCCCAGTTTTTAAGGAAACAAATGCTGCTTTGTGAAACTGCATATCTCATTAGGAATAAGACTATATTTGGTTTAATTACATCCAACTGTAATATTAATTTAGCCTATTTACTGTGTCTGCATTACATGAAAAAAAAATACACATGATGTTTGGCCAAAAAGGCTTTGTGTATCTTTCACCAGCTGGGAACAAAAAAACTTGTAGCCACTTCTGATCCTAGAGAAATGGAAATACACAAAACGATGCATAGATTAATAGAAAAATGCACATTCCTGTGGTTAACCATGACTGTTCATTTCTGTGTCCTGTAGTGAATGCTCACAGTTTTTGTGGTCGACTACCCATGCCATTTATCCATAATGGCATTTCTTGGTGCCAATTAGAGGTACCAGTTGGTCAATGAGATTTGCTGACATCCTGATCCCTTCTGATTCTTTGATTGAAGAAAAAAAATAAAATAAAAAAATAATGACATATTGCAAGGTATTGGGTCTGGTGCCTGAAAAAATGGAGGATAAAATGCATGTCAAATTCATGTTCTGGAAAAAAATAAAAAAAGTAGGCTGGTAGAAATATAGTGCCACCTGGTAAGGTACCAGTCTTTGGCTGGCTTTTTCGTACTTTAGACTGTAAATAGAAATCACTCTTGAGTGTGAATTCTTACAGCACTGTTTACTTGCCCTTTGTTACAGTGACCTTACTCAAGGACTGGGGTTGTTTGCAGTAATAGCAAAACTCAAATAACTGAAACAAGTTGGTTTCAAAACTAGAGATATTGTTATGTGTATTGTTAAAATATTATCACCACCTCCTTTCTCTCTCCCTCTCTCTTTACCTTTGTTTGGACTCTGATATATGGCATTCACACTATTCCTATATCAATGTAAATTACATCAAGGTAAGAATAAATCAAATATATCTATCTATCTTGTGTATGTGTATAAATATATAGGCTATACACTCACCTAAAGGATTATTAGGAACACCTGTTCAATTTCTCATTAATGCAATTATCTAACCAACCAATCACATGGCAGTTGCTTCAATGCATTTAGGGGTGTGGTCCTGGTCAAGACAATCTCCTGAACTCCAAACTGAATGTTTGAATGGGAAAGAAAGGTGATTTAAGCAATTTTGAGTGTGGCATGGTTGTTGGTGCCAGACGGGCCGGTCTGAGTATTTCACAATCTGCTCATTTACTGGGATTTTCACGCACAACCATTTCTAGGGTTTACAAAGAATGGTGTGAAAAGGGAAAAACATCCAGTATGCGGCAGTCCTGTGGGCGAAAATGCCTTGTTGATGCTAGAGGTCAGAGGAGAATGGGCCGACTGATTCAAGCTGATAGAAGAGCAACTTTGACTGAAATAACCACTCGTTACAACCGAGGTATGCAGCAAAGCATTTGTGAAGCCACAACATGTACAACCTTGAGGCGGATGGGCTACAACAGCAGAAGACCCCACCGGGTACCACTCATCTCCACTACAAATAGGAAAAAGAGGCTACAATTTGCACAAGCTCACCAAAATTGGACAGTTGAAGACTGGAAAAATGTTGCCTGGTCTGATGAGTCTCGATTTCTGTTGAGACATTCAGATGGTAGAGTCAGAATTTGGCGTAAACAGAATGAGAACATGGGCATTGGTTGGTTAATCGGGAACTTATTAAAATAAGTGTAACAGACTAAGTGGTTGTGCCACACAATAATAAATACTAGGCATTGATAGTACAGTATAACAACGCTCTAACATTAATGGTAATAAAGAATAAAAATGTATATTTAAAAAAAAAAACACCAAATCATTATATTCAGCAAACTAAAGTATAATTGCTACAGCAAACAGGTGTTTTTCTCACAAATGATACTGTAAACTACTCACACTGCCCTTGTAAGAAAAGCATTGCATGCAAATGAAGCCGAAAACCTTTCCTTGTGTTCAATATTTCTTTACGAATCGAGTTTGAATCCGAAGTTTAGTTTTCCCAATTGGGGCTTGTAACCCTGCAGTTTGTGCGCAGATACTGAACAGTAGCTCTAGTGATGGGATATCTTGCGTGATTCATTTTTATAATTTAATACTAGAAGCGCTGAGCTGGTCAGTTTGACAGATTTCATTTGAATTACTCTGTGTTCCTGAATGCACTGCGGATACTCGTTCGTGACTTTTCCTAAATATATGCATAAAATGTGTCTCCGGTGTTTTAGCTGCATAAACGCAAATCAGGTTCAAGCACAATCTCTACCTCACCTACAGTCTACAGACTTTCATGTGCTTGAAAAACACACACATTGTGTAGCATTACAAGTGTCTTCTTACAA
Organism: Amia ocellicauda; assembly: GCF_036373705.1. Classification (NCBI taxonomy): domain Eukaryota; kingdom Metazoa; phylum Chordata; class Actinopteri; order Amiiformes; family Amiidae; genus Amia; species Amia ocellicauda. The sequence continues at coordinate 17,130,336 of NC_089852.1, forward strand.
CTGTAGTCCGATTGAGTGGACACAGAGTGAATACCCTGCAAATAAACACGTGTTTCTTCTTTGTGTTTTGACTGTGCAGTGTACCCGTTTAGAAAAAAAGTGCTTTGATGTCAGTTATAACAATCATTTTTATGTTTATGTTCATATTTCCATTTAAATACACTACTCAGTTTTAGGGCTGTGTGTCGGCAAGAATCTGGCGATACCGTACGTATTGCGATACAGGGGTTGTGATATATTGGGATACTGTAAGTAAGTGTGTGTGTGTGTGGGGGGTTTAAGACGTGATCTGTGTAGATCAAAGAACAGATACGCGTGTCTATCTTGCTGCGCATGTGTACGATTGGCCAATGAATACATTTCACAGATTTGCATTTAGTAGTTTAGATGGGTCAAATTAAATTATTTTGCATCAATCTCAATTTTAATCGTAAAACGTTTGTAACTGGGTTTAAAACAAACAAAAATCCCACATAAACCCCACGCATGAATGTCTGACTCGATAAGTATCTAGCGGTCGGGGTATAAACCCAAAACAAAACCACTGCCATGAATCTTGTATGAAAAAAAACATACAAAATATCAATACAGCGTTTTTTGAATCGATGCAGTCTCGCCAAACATAATATCGCGATAGTCACGTGGATCGATATTTTCTTACACCCCTGCTCAGTTTGCGCTGGTTTTATTTGATCATTATTATACTATAGTTTTGGCTCTTGTAAGTAGTTTGAAATGTCGCCGCTTCTTGTGTTAACCATATAATCACCAGTCATTATAATGGACATTTTTAAATCTTTAAATCTGCTCGATAAATGATCTTTTAAGAAATATACTGTGTCGACTTCCAGATTGATGCATACCCCTGATTCAATATAACGAAAATAGTTTTAGCAAAGAAAGTGTACAATGTTTTTTTGTTTGTTTTCGTTTTGTATAAATACATGCACACATGAAACAATGTAAGACTATCAGTGTTAGATATCGCAAATATATTAAAGTTTTGAACAAATATGTTGGACAAATTTATTTTTGCAAAGTACAATACTGAAACTAGTATTGCTTTCATAAATGTATGCAACAAGTACTGAGTGTACACTTGCATAGACTTCAGTGAAGCCGCCCTCTTTTTGCCACAATGTACAGTATAAGCTGCCATAACTAAATATGCCTGTACAGAAAGTATTCACCCACTTGATGTTTCTTGCTTTTCTCTTTCAAAACTCCAAACTTCACCACATGGTCTTGCTCCCAAACACCCTCTATACAGCTACGATTGCGTCACCAGTTCATCTGATTTCACACATATCGTGGCCTTTACTTCTACACAATAGCAACGTGTAAATAGTATTCCTTTTATCCCTGCTAGATAGCACTTTTTATTATGCTTCTTTAATTCTTGATTTGTTTCCTCCTTGCTCCCTTTCCCATAACCCCTGACTGTGACCCTACATCTTGACAGCACTTAGCTTTCACCGTCCAGGATGTAGGACCTCACTTACTGTACTTGTGTAAATTGTAATTTGGAATTTGTAAAATGTATTATTTTGAATTGCTATGTTTTAGTTCAATTGAATTTGTAATGATTGATGCCTTGTACTTACTGTATTTTTGCACTTATGTTGTAAGTCGCCCTGGATAAGGGCGTTTGCCAAGAAATAAAAATAATAATAATAAAAATAATAAAGACACATAAAACGATGATTATAGGGACCGCGATAGTTCCCCTTTAAGTATTTTTTTGGGGGGGAATTGCATTAAACAGTGTATTCGGTGCTTTCTGGCATTATTCATAGAGGATGTGTTTTCTTGTGTATTTCCTTTGTTCCACTCTGTCAGGACAGTTTCAGTGATGCTGGAAGCAGCGACTACAGTGGCGAGGTTTGCGCTATACGGGAATGGGAGCATCTCACTTCTACCAACTATCGAGAACAGCTCTGTGTACCCAACCTGGCACTCGGACACCGAGGCTAACGTCACCAAGCCACACGAGTGTCTTCAGGTCCTCTATGAAGATATCAGTAACTCCAAGTAAGGTTTTTCTTTTATTAATTTATTCCTTCATAGCAATAGCTCAATGTTTTTTTTTTTTTTGGTCACTCAAGTCAATCAGGCTGAAAATGTAGAAAAATGTACATTCATCCCTCATACTGCCAGGTCTTGGACAGGTATTGTAACTGACAGTTACGAGAGACAGCTGTACACTGGGGAAGACCAGTTTATTATTATTATTATTATTATTATTATTTTTATTTTTATTTCTTGGCAGACGCCCTTATCCAGTGTGACTTACAACATATTGCAAAACAAAGTGAAAAAATATAGTTCAATAAAGGCATCAATCATTACAAATTCAATTTACATAAAACATTCAAATTCAAACAATTCAAAATATAATACATTTTACAACTTCTAATTTACAGTTTATACAGGCAAGTACAGTAAGTGAGGTCCTACATCCTGGACGGTAAAAGCTAAGTGCTGTCAAGATGTAGGGTAACATGATATGTTTGGGTGACATGCAGAGGAGAGGTTTGAACTATATCTTCGGGACATCCAGCGTGATCGTAACTTGTAGTTTCCCTGAGACACTTTTTGCATTTGTTAGTGAATCTGACTGCTGCCCATGCGGTCTCTGAGTGGTGCCTTGTGTTTGCCTTCAGAGTGAGGTTCTGGGACCTGCTTCTGCTCATCCCCAATGTGGCGTTCTTCATATTCCTGCTCTGGAAGCTGCCGTCTGCCCGAGCCAAGATCCGCACTACCTCCAGTCCCATCTTCATTACCTTTTACATACTGGTGAGAGTGACATCTGTATATTTAGGCTTGCTACCTTTTGGTGTTTTCTTGTGCTGGGCCTACCTGCCTTTAAAGCTGTAATTAGCCTTCTTAATCCATGACCACTTCTCATTTAAATAATGGAAATCAGATGACAAATTGTACATTTATGAATAATTACTTGTAAAGATACTCTTTAAACTATAATCTGTTGATTCTGGGCAATGTGCCTGTTAGAGTAAGTCAGTCCTTGTATTATCTTTCAGTGCAAATCTAAAGGACTATTTTAAAAACAACTCGACTAACAAGATTAGCTCTCAAGGAGTTTTCCTGTGCATTCAAAGAATTACAGCTAATTAGTAGCTTTAGAAACCACATGATTTTTAGACCTTTGTTTGCACTGTGGAGTATTGTAAGCCATGTTTAAAATCACCACAAACTAATTCCCATGAGAGAATGTCTTTGGCATGAATTTAATGCCTTTGTTTCTTAATCAGTTTAACAGTTATTAGAGAGACTCCTTCTTTATGTAGAGGATGTTATATTGACTCCACCAACATGCCAAAAACATGCTTAATGCTAAGATGAATGCTTTTCTGGGCTTACGTAATGTTTGGAACAGAAGGTGTATTGTAGTTGTGCAGCATCTCCACTGTTTCAAAAGGCAATTGCCATTCTTAATGGCCATGTGACAGATAATTGATTGTTTCATATAAGTTGGTTCATTACTTTTTGCAGTGACATGACTGGAAAAAATTTCCAGATTTATTTTTAATATACTCAGCTTAATAAACCCAACAATAACTGCATTTCAAAACGTAAACTTGGAATTCAGGGAATACGCATAGACTGTCTTGGAACTAAAATAGCTGGTTCTTCATCTTGAAGGTTACTAACATTTTTCAAGATGTTACCTTGGCATCCTTTGATCTGTTGGATTAAAAGGTTGATTTTTCCAAAGCTTTTTGTATAAAATGAGTTTCAACCCGTTTTCAGAGTTTCAGAATATATCTACAGTTAGGTCCATAAATATTTGGACAGTGACACAGTTGTCATCATTTTGCCTCTGTATGCCACCACAATGGATTTGAAAGGAAACAAGTATTCTGAAGCATACCACCTCATCTGTGAAGCATGTTATGGCATGGGCATGGATGGCTGCCAAGGGAACTGGTTCCCTTGTATTTATTGATGATTATTGCTGATAAAAGCAGCAGGATTAATTCTGAAGTGTTTAGGGCTATATTACCTGCTCAGATTCAGCCAAATGCTTTAAAACTCATTGGACAGCACTTCGCAGTGCAGATGGACAATGACCCGAAGCATACTGCGAAAGCAACCCAAGACATTAAGGTGAAGAAGTGGAATGTTCTGCAGTGGCCAAGTCAATCACCTGACCTGAATCCAATTGAGCAGCATTTCACTTGCTGAGGGCAAAACTGAAGGCAAAACGCCCCAAGAACAAGCAGGAACTAAAGACAGCTGCATTACAGGCCTGGACGAAACCCAGCACCTGGTGATGTCTATGTGTTCCAGACTTCAGGCAGTCATTGACTGCAAAAGATTTGCAACCAAGTATTGAAACTCACAATTTAATTCATGATTATGTTAATTTGTCCAACTACTTTTGAGCCCCTAAAATTGGGGGGACCACATATAAAAATGGGTGTAATTCCTACGCCGTTCACACAATTTGGACGTAACTACACTCAAAGATGAAAGTCTACACTTAAAGCACATCCTATCCTTTCAAATCCATTTTGATGGCGTACAGAGCCAAAATGATGACAATTGTGTCTGTCCAAATATTTATGGACCTAACTATATGCTATGCTTTTTATTGCAGGGGGAAGAGTACACTTGGCTGTACCTCGGTTGTGTAAAACCAGCTTGTTGACAACACTTTTGTGTTTAAATGCACCAAAGCCTTCTTGAGCCAACAGGAAACCTGCAACTCCACACAAACAAAGATAGCTGTACAAGTTGCAGGGCAGTAGCAGTTCATAAAAAGTGGTGTGAAGGAGATGTGAGTGCAGGATTGTCTCCCACTCTCTCCTTGTCTCCCTCTCCTCCAGGTGTTTGTTGTGGCAGCTGTTGGAATCACTCGAGCCATAGTCTCTATGACCGTTAGTGCTTCTAGTGCAGCCACCATCATTGACAAGGTAAGCTGTAAACAGGCCTCGTAGTCATGGGATCTCTGGATTAGCTTTATCTGTGTCATTGTGGTCTCATTTATAGTACCTGCTCTTTGTGGGGGGTGGGAGAAAGAGGTGGAAAAAAAACTAAAACAAAAAAAAAACAGAAGAATGCAATGTTCACACTGAATTTGGAGTGTTTCTCTTGGTTTCAGTTCTATACTTTGTATTATATCAAAGCATTGGATTTGCATTATTTTTGGCTTATCCAATTGGTCCCTTGATTACTTAATGAGCTGGACCATGTAACTGAGTTATTTGATCATTAGACTGTTTTAAATAATGTTCAGATCTTAGTGTTGTACAGGCTGATAAATATGCTTTAACCCTCTTTGGACAACAAGGATTCAGGTGGTTAATGAGTAAGGTTAATGACTTGTTCACTAGAAAAGCAAGTATCTTTGTAACGTCAGGATCCCTTCCCCTCACATGATAACTGGTCCAGACACTGATTGGTATAGACTGTACTGCCATGAAATTGAATCTTCATAAATTCATATTGTGACCCATCTGCAGTACAGGAGCAACACTCATTTGCATTCAAACACTTTGTCATCCATCATATTGGTCCTTTCTTTGTTAAATCAAAAAACAACCACAACAGTACTATCGGTCTGCCTTTATTCTGTACGAGGTCTACTGTTCTTACCCAGTGCACCTACATGCATTTCTCTCATTCTGCATATAAGGTTTACTGTTCGTTTTATAGCCTTTTTTTTGTTTTTTTGCTCTAGCTAATTTTCTGTTTTAGAAAGCTACTATATCTGGCCCAATATTGTTCCCTGTAATTTACAATACAACTTTATTTTATTAGTCCCCGAAGGGCAGTTCGATTTTTGTGGCTAAATGTGTTTTAAACTTTGATTAATGCATCTGTTACATAATAATCATCATCATTCTCATCATCACACCTTGTTGATTTCCAGATACTGTATAAAGCTTAGAAAAAATAAAAAATTGCTTTATTCTAATAATATTATAGTCTTGGTCATTGAGTAGATGTCTGAACCATCTTGTCTTTTTAGGTTCTTTGGGAGATAACCCGATTCTTCCTGCTTGCCATTGAGCTCAGTGTCATCATACTAGGACTCGCCTTTGGTATGTCTGCCCATTGGGTCGCATTACAAAACCCTACAGAACCTGATGCAGCTCAATGACAGACAAGTAGTTTTTATTATTGAACTGCACTTAATAAGCTTGAACTTTTTAATTCGTTAGTACTATTTTTTGAGGGTGGTGGGTGGGTGTATTTTTTTTTTAATAAGTGGCTTTTCTCTTGCAGAAAGTATTTACATTTGATAGTACTTAAGCACCAAATTGTAGAGGTGTAGTATCTTATTATCCTGTAACACTGTAACACCATACTTCATCATTAGAGCAGTATCAGTGGCCGTGTAAGCACAATTGACTGATATTGTTGTATTTGCAGGTCACCTTGAAAGCAATTCGAGCATAAAGCGAGTTTTAGCCATCACTGCTGTTCTGGCATTGGGCTACTCTATCACACAGGTAAGAGATATCTTTATTACTGCTGGTTAATGTGCAAGTGGATTATGGAACTGGTTATGATATGTGTCTGTAACTTATAAAAATCCTTTATTTGGAATTGCTATATATATTTATGTATAGGCAGTTCACTCACTCTCTCTCTCTGTATATGTATATGGGGGGGGGTAGCAGTATTGAACGAGAGCGGGGACGACAACATTCACGCATTTAGCCAGGCGGCACACATTTTTGAATATAGCTGCGGGAAGCCCATGTATGTACATGTATATGTATACATACCCTGCCAATTTGGAATGGAGAAATTGTTCATTCATTGAATAAGATGCTTTATGATTGCCATTGATGGAGTTAAAAAAACAGCATGGATTGATATTTCTTCAATATTTAAAGCTATACTTGTCAGCCTAAAACTACAAAGAGAATTATTTGGAAACTACAGGTATTGGCCCATCCGTGACAGAGTGACTGTTGTTAGATATTGAGGGTGGTGCCCTTGATAAATCTAACTCTATTTTGATGTCTTCAGGGGACATTAGAGATCCTGTATCCAGATGTCCATCTCTCAGCCGAGGACTTCAACATCTATGGCCACGGAGGGCGTCACTTCTGGCTTGCCAGCTCCTGCTTTTTCTTCCTGGTAATGAGGGTCATTGAGCTGCATATTGCATTTTTTACATAATCAAATAGTTAGTCCTCTAACAGTGTTCAGGAATGTGCTCCAAAGATACAGCTATCCGAAATGCAGGCCCAAGAGAAGTATTGTCGGGAATATGATGTATAATTTGAACCCTTCATTAAACTGTATGGCAAAGAATAAAAAAAAAAACACCAAAAACTTGTGCTTTGATCATGAGCAGTCACACACAAATGCATAGTGAATTATGTCCAGATGAATGTGTTGATTATCACTGTATGGAGCTGGCACTCATCAGCCGCGATTCAATTATAAGGGTGATTTGTGTTTCATGAATAACAGAATAAAATGGACTGATAACAGTGTGATAATGATCAAAGGTCAAGCAAATGAGCAAGAACTAATTGCACAAAAATAATGATAGATTAAAAGTAAGCAATGGCTTTGGCTCAGCTGTCATTTTATATTAAAAATACATACTGAGATACTCTTTTTTTGGCCTTCCTTCAAAACTATGGACAGCACTGATAATTAGTGATTAAATATATAAAGAAGTAAATAAGTCTACTAATAGTACACTTTTTTTTTACTAAAGAAACCAATAGTAGTCAACAGAACAATTATTGAAGAGACCTGAATGTTTTTTTTTTTTTTTCTTCTCTCCAGATTTATTCCACGATTGTCATCCTTCCAAAAACCCCACTGAAAGACAGAATCTCTCTTCCATGTGAGTGTCAGTGTGTCTCCCTCATCATCAGGGACACTAGTCCTCTGGGGACAATGTGGCGCAGTTTCATTTCCAGCTCTACATGCTCCTTATTCAAGCAGATTACATTCCTACACTTGATACTGATACTTTATTATTAATGATGTATCTTATGATCTTTTTCTTTAAACCACTGTACAATTTGTAACTGTGTATATGTTATAGAAACTTGGCACATACCCTTCCTCATTATTAGTTGTCTTGGACAAAAGTGTTAGACACATTAATAATAATAATTGTCATCATCATAGGCTCTAATTCAGAATTCCAGGAACATAAGCCAGATTGAAAGCAGAATGGGCAGGTTTGCTTATTTGACATGAAAAGAACAGCCATGTCATAATAGACTACAGATATCCCATTGCCAGTGGAGTTGGATAGCACAAAGCACAGATAGCACAGTGCACTGAACCCCTCCTTCCTATATCTTTCGCAGCCAGGAAGAGTTTCTATGTGTATGCTGCCATCCTGTCCATGCTGAACCTGGTGCAAGGCCTGGGCAGTGCGTTACTGTGCGCCAGCATCATAGAGGGGCTTTGGTATGTACTCATAGTCATCCTTCATCAAAGTAAGAGCAGTGGTGCACTCTCACATGTCTGCCTGTGATTCCACTGGGCACTGAGGTTGAGCGCAACAGTTGAGCTTGTTTCTCTTGTTCTGCTTTTACAATCCTCCCATCAATAAGCAGAGGCAGAAAATATTTTTATTTATTTATTTTTCCTCATGTTTTATATAATCCCTTTGCAAAACACATTTGACTTTGTAATGTAAAAGTTAAATGCTCTATGGTACCATTTGTGCAGTTCATTGCATATCCTACATTTTTAAGGAGTATTATTATATGTATTCTCTAAGATGAATTACCTTTGGAAGCATGGTATTCTCTTCCTCCGGAGAAGTCTATTAAAAGGGTTATTCACTTCAATAATTTAATAAGGCTAGTGTTTTTATTTCTTCCTTAACAATGTAGATGTGAAGATATTGCCCCCTCTATATTGTAGTTAGTCTGCTTTCATTAGTAAAACTTTAAAATATTGAGGAAAAAGGCCCTTGGTTTCTTTCTCAATTATTAACTTATTTTTCCCCATCTGTTTTGACAGCTGTGTGGATGTCACAACATTCCTCTATTTTTCTGTGTTTGCCCCCCTGATATACGTGACATTCCTGAAAGGATTTTTTGGGTATGTATGATCAATCAACGTAATCTTAGAATTTCTGTCAATTTCTGAGTTTGTTGCAGTTCAATTGCACAATTTCACTTATTAAAACGTAGGGAAACTTGAGCGATACATAGGTCACAGAAATGTGAATGCAGATCTGTTTGACTTATTTATAAGTTATCTTCACAAATTGATACACCATTATCAAAAATACCGTACAAATATAAAAAAATGCATTGTATCTGTACAATAAATATTTTGTATGTTGAAAATGCGTAATAGTCAACAAAACAACCTGTTACATGCCCTTACGCAAGTGTGTGTACGTGTACTTGCATACCTTTGAACATACTAAGTTGATTTGAGCTTATTTGGCTATTAAGATCCATGTGCATTGCTCAGAACCTGGGCTAAGTTTCGCAATGCACAGAATCTCACCTTTGTGTTTAAGTGATGCTATATTACACACGTCTGTTTCGTGAACCCAAACGTTTGTGAATGAAACTCCTTCCAGTTGCATTAGCAGTAATCTGTCTCCTCCTCTAGGTCGGAGCCCAAGATCCTGTTTTCCTACAAATCCCAGATTGACGAGCCCGATGAGACGGATGTGCACCTCCCCCCAACCTATGGTGTTGGCAAGAAAGATGCTCACGAAGGCGGGTCATACTCCAGCACACAGATCGACAGCTCGGGGGCCTACCTGGACGATGTGGCCTCGGGCCCTTACCCTGTAGGCAGCATCAACAGCATTGACAGTGACCGCTGGAGGGCCATTAACACCTAGAGCCCAGCACACAAGGAGCAGAGGGGAGATGGGCCAGGGGGTGGGGGTGGACCTCTGCAAGGACAGTTTCAGTCATGGAATGTTAAAGGCCAGAATATTATACAGGATTTTATAAATCCATTCGTGAGGGGTGGGTCGGGCGGTGTATCCTTCCAGTTTTCTGATAAGTAGCTTGTGATTTGGTAACACCCGCTGTATTAAACTCAATCGTTCCTTAAAAGTCAAAAGGTCTGAAAAAACAGGCAGGCAAGGAAAGAAAAGCTAGCCATCGATTTTGAATGGTTTCGCCTCTTGGTTTTGTAGGCCATCGTTGGAAGAGCATGCCATTTACATTGTGTAGGAAGTGCTATGTTTGATGAAAGCTTTCTTTGAAGGTGTAGAGACACTTCCATCTAAAATGAGTTGGATGATGATCGAGTTGATCACAGAATGTCTTCGTTGGTGTATTCCATTATCAGTGTCCTCAAAGTTCTCTTGTGCAAAAGATAGTTGTGAGGTTTCCACAGCTCTGGCTTCTGCAAGGTGCTCTGGAGTGAAACTACAACATTAAGCGGAATTTCTCAAGCAAACTTTGCTTAATTAACCAATTACCATTCTCACCACTACTAGCCTGGTATTGAATATCACATTTTTAACAGAAGTGTTTGATCAGATTTTAATTGCGTTTTATTTTCCTTCCCTTTGCAGCTATATTTCTTGGTAGTATAGTGATTTAGAAAAGAGATGCACAGTTCTAATTTTCTCAGTGGGGGCCCAGTATACAATAATCCCAAAGCAGAACCAAGTGTTCTGTTAGGGATTGTTTATGTAATTAAACCGTAATCTTTTTGAAAGTGTTATACTTAAAAAAAAAAAAAATTCGAGTGGATGGCGATTTGAAATTTTATTTATATTTGTACACAGTTTTTAATTTGCACTTGGTGGGAAAGGCCTGGGATATCGCTGCACAATAACTACCAATATGATCAACTGTAATCAGCCACATAATCAGACTCAAGAATTCCACACCAGTCATGTGCAACCTAAAGTGATACATAATGCGTAAAAGCACTTCATATGGTAGCTATTATAAAAAGATATAGCCATGGAGCCAAGGAGGACATCTGTCAAACAGTTAATCAGCTCTGTAATAGTTTCTGATCCAATTTGTGTTCTCTGCCATTAGCTGATTTACCCATGATCTGTATTACTATTCTACTTTTTTATGTGGGAAAAACCAGTACCAAGAATATATCAGTCATCTTTTATTTTCACCCAGTGTTCCTGCTTGCCTTGGTGAAAGTCTGTAGATGGAGTCAGTGCCTGTGATTGTTGCTAATTTAAGGAATATGTGGTGTAATTTGTACAAGTATGCTTTGTTTAACATTTTCAGAGGAGGATATCGATATCTGTTGAGGATTGTGTGCTTGTTCAACTAGATCCCCAGAATTGCCTCCTCAGCCACTGTGATGCTTATGTGCGCTCCTAAAAAGAGTTCAGTATTAATTCTTCTGCCTACACAAACTACTGAAGCTTCATCCCAACAGCATCAAAATGGAACTGGTATCTGGAATAAGGTTGATCCCATTTGAAACAATAATATAAATAGTAATAATAATAATAATAATAAATATAATAAATATAATTAATTTAATTTACGGAACAACAGCTGAAGGCTCGTGTGATTTGTATTTGATCAGTGTTCAGATCAGTGCTGTAGGTTGAATTCTATTGTAAAACACAAGATTTCAGATGCTTCTCATAGACCACAGTATAGTGCTACCAGATCGAATATGGAAAGAATAGCCACAGAATACATGATACTCACTTTGATTGTATTATCTATATAAATCTATATTTGTTTCAATGTAAAGCAATTGTTATATTGGCTTCCTAGGTTGTGAGCCCTTTCCCCTGACTTACAAACTCAGCCACTGTCGAAAATTTCAATCTACACAATGTGGAACTTGCCTTGTTAAATGCACAGTGGATATGAAAAGGCTTGCGGATTGGTAGCTTTGCATCTGCAGGGAAGATAAATGTATTTTGTGAACTGTGAATCAGATTTTTAAATTATTAGTCCAATTTATTTTGTTGATCGAAAAGACCAAATAAAAACGTTGCACTCAAATTTCAGTGTTTAACAGGACATGTTTGTAGTACATGCATTATAGGGGGGCACAAGTAAACAAAGTCTTAGCATGCATGCTTCATAATATAAATGTCTGTTTATTAGACAAAACCGTATAATTATTGGTTATTAAACCACCAAAAAGGTATTCAATGTGTGCTCTTCTTTACACCCAAGAAAAGTATCTCATTGAAGATGCCCTGTATACAATTACAAAATCTTCTCTAAGGGTCTGAAGCTTGTGTCGAGTTACTGAATTGTGTGATATGAATTTTGCACAGGCAGATGATTTTCATTGCGACGACTGGCTCTCTCCCATGGGTGAGAACTTGCAGCAGAAGAGAACAATGCAAGACCTGTTGCATTCAGGAGCAGAGACTTTAAAAGGACTGCTACAGATAACAGGCTGCCTTCATCGATGTCATCAGAAACATGGAAAACATTTGAAATGTTTGTTTTTTCCCCCCAATAAGATTTTTTTAAATTGTATTGTATGTATTTCTGTAGAGTATTAAAACAAAAAAAGAGATTATATATATATATATATATATATATATATATATATATATATATATATATATATGGTATGTTGAACATTCCTAGAAAGCGATAATTAAAAACAATTTAATCTGCTTACTTTGCACTTCTCTTGTGGATGTCTAAATGTCTTTATTTGCTAGTGTGTAGAAATGAAACAGAGTAATATGTTTGCATGTGTGTCTGGGCCTTAAAGAGAAAAGCTCTAGCATTTGTTGTCAAGTCACATAAGAACATAAGAAAGTTTACAAAGGAGAGGAGGCCATTCGACCCATCGTGCTCGTTTGGTGTCCATTAATAACTGAGTGATCCAAGGATCCTATCCAGTCTATTTTTAAATATTCCCAAATTTTCAGCATCTACTACATTGTTGGGGAGTTTGTTCCAGATTGTGACGACTCTCTGTGTGAAGAGAGCCTGTGCTGCTGAGATTGTATCTGCTGAGCCACCTATTTTAGTATAATCTGCAAATTTGATGAGTTTGCTCATTATCCCAGAGTCCAGATCATGAATATAGATTAGAAAAAGAAAAGGCCCTAGTACTGATCCCTGTGGAACTCCACTAACAACCTCACTCCAGTTAGAAGCAACTCCTCTAATCGACACCCTCTGTTTCCTATACATCAACCAGTTCATAATCCATCGACTTACACTACCCTGAATGCCTACAGCTTCTAATTTGAGGATCAGTCTTTGGTGTGGAACCTTATCAAAAGCTTTCTGAAAATCTAAGTATATCATATCATATGCTTTCACATGATCCACAGCTATTGGAATACTGTTGGAAATGTACCATCTGGCCCAGGTGATGTTTGTTTTTAATTCTGCTAGTCCCTTTACTACCTCCTCCTCATTTATCATGATCTCTCTTAGGATTTGCCTGGATTGATTGTTAACCTGTGGCATGTTATCTGTCTTTCCTTTTGTAAAAACCTCTGTGAAATACTCGTTCAGAACATTAGCCACATCTTGTTCGTTTTCCAAGATACTTCCATTTTTGCCCTTTATCTGTGTCACTTCCTCCCTTATTGACCTCTTGCTATTGTAATATTGAAAAAAGCTCTTTGCATTAGTTTTAGCTCCAAGAGCTATGTTTCTTTCTATTTCCCTCTTTCCTTTCCTGATCCCTTTCTTAGCTCAACATATTCTATGTATTTTGTTTAGTCTCTATCCCTTTTGTATGCGCTATACATTTTCTTCCTCTTGATATCTTTTTGCATACGTCTATTAAACCATTTTGGCCAATGTTTTTTGGTCCTCAATTTGCTAAGTTTTGGTACAAATTGCTCCTGAGCCTCAAGCAGTATATTCTTAAAATATAACCATCCATTTTCAACTGAATCTGTATCCAGTGTGCTCCAGTCTACCTCTTCTATGTGCCGCCTCATACCTTCAAGGTTTGCTTTTCTGAAATTGTAGACCATTGTTTTAGATTTGGACCTTGTTTTTTTTTTAATGAATGCCTCAAAGCTAACCATATTGTGATCACAATTTGCTATTGGTTCTCTCACTAGTGTCCCTCTGACTCTATCTTGGTCATTTGAAAAGATCAAGTCAATGCATGCACTGTCCCAGGTTGGTTCTCTGACAAATTGAGATAGAAAGCAGTCATTTACCATCTCAACCATTTCTATTTCTGCTTCTGTAGTCCCAACCGGGCTTTCCCAGTCTACATTTGGGAAATTGAAATCCCCCATTATAAAAGCCACATCCTTGCTACATGCAGTCCTGATTACACTGTACAATGCAACATCTTTCTGAATATCTGAATTGGTGGTCTGTAACACACTCCTACCACTAATCCTCCGGATCTGTTGTTCAGTTTGACCCACAAAGATTCTGTTCCGTTACAGGGATCTAATATGAGTTCTTCTGCCTCAATATCATTTTTCACATATAATGCTACCCCACCCCCTCTTCGATTTTGCCTGTCTCTCCTAAACTGTGTGTATCCTTCCAACTTGTATTCATCCCCATCGTTTTCTGTAAAGCCATGTTTCTGTCACTCCTACAACATCAATCACATGCCAGCACTGTGGCTTCTAAGTCCAACATCTTGTTCCTTATACTCCTGGCATTGAGGTACAAACATTTCAGGACTTTCCCACTAGCAGTTTCCCTTGGTTTTCTTTCCTTAGAGGAACATCTCCCATTGTCAGAGCTCCCTGCCGCCCTGGTCCCTAGTTTAAATGATTCTCAATTTCACTGCACATACGCTCTCCCAATGTATTACCCCCCCTCTGTTTAGATGCAGACCGTCCGGTTTGTACAGGTCCCATCTATCCCAGAAGAAAGACCAATGCTCCATAAACCTAAACCCCTCTTCCCTACACCAAGATTTTAACCACTTTCTAATCTCTGCCTGTCTTCCAGGCCTGGCACGTGGTACCGGAAGTATTTTGGAGAAAACTACCGTGGAGGTTCTGCTCTTTAGTTTTGTTCCTAACTCTTTAAATTTGTTAGCAGAACCTCTGTCCTACCTTTTCCTATGTCATTGGTTCCAATGTGGACCATGACCAGTGGATTCCCCCCGGCTTTAATATATACAGCTCTGGAAAAAATTAAGAGACCACTCCAAGTTCAGAAATCAATGTTAAGTGGTCTCTTAATTTTTTCCAGAGCTGTATATATATAGACATAGGATCATTGTATCACTAACACCCTCTAATGGTTAGAAAATAAACATTTAATCATCCCTATTCTGTGCAGAAGTTGTCTTATCTGTTTGATATGACGGTAATGTTTTAATAAAAAATAAAACTTAAATGCTGCAATTTTTTGGGAAAACTATTTATTTATTGGCTTTGCATTAAAATAGAAACAAGTCAGATGTTGCTATTTTTGCATATTTTTCTTATCGACGTTTTTGCAACTCCAGTTTGAACCTGAGCTCCTGTAGGACACGCCCGTCTAAAAGCACAGTCACGCATTGAGGGCGTCAGTAGCTGTAGGCTGGAGACGCGCGCTTGGCAGCCTACTTCACAAGCCCCTCCTCCTGGCATGATGACGCAGTGGTGAACTACAGTTCCCACTCCACTCGGTTGCGATCAAAAGAGCAAACTGGAGCCCGATTGGCCGTTCCCTTTTCTTCGACCAATCCAATTTCGTTTTACTGGCTTGTTTGAAAACGCGACTTTTTCATCTGGAGTGCAGAGTCGAGCACTAGATAGCTAACAATTGGTCACAGAAAAGGACAATACTGAAGTAAACGGGTCTCCTGTTCAAGAGTGTGAGCGACAGTGGTCTAGGGGCTGTGCTTTAGGCCTGGAACTGCAATGGGGGGCAGCGAGAGCACGACCAGGAAGGTGTCTTTTGGCATGGACGAGGAGGACAGGGTCAGGGTTTTGCATGGAATCAAGGTAAGGGATGTGAGACACTTGCAGGCAAATCAGCCGCTGTCTAGCAGTGGTACTAGTGTCGTGACACCGCAGTCCCCTTCGCTAGGACGTTAATAACCGGGTGACATTTACATATTTGCTAATCACAACGAATGTGAAATGGTTCCTGTTGTGCTCACTTATGAACAGTTAAGACGTAAGATACGGGTATGCATCACTTCCTTCTGCATCCTTGTGCTATAACCTTTAGGGCAAACACACCGGCAGATGCATCAATGCCTTTATTTCTGTAGGAAAAGATGATTATTTTGTGTCTTTGTAACCGCAATTAGAGCAACAGAGTCCTGCATTTTGTGGAATTCACTGGAAGGTGTTGCATGTTTTGTGTGTGTGTATGAGTACTGGCATTTACATCCATAAAGAAAGGCATAAAACGACCAAACTCTCTAATTTACTGACACGTACATGTATTTCTTGTCATAACATACTGCAGGTTGATCTCAAAACACTTTATAAAGACTCTCATCTCATCAGACCCACGTTGTGAAATGCAAAGGGGCGCAGATCAGTTTTGCAGCAGTAGAAACGAGTCTCTTTTTGTAAAAGTGAAACAACAGTTAGGCTAAGTGTAGGCCCAAATGAGAGTATTCGTAATGGCATTGATAATGAGAGCAATTTCTCCGTGTAGCTGTCGGAGGATGTCGTGAGACGAATGCAGGAACCCTCTTCTGACCCCAAGCCTTCAGCGCCAGAGAGCCCGTCCTCTCCCGCAGGCAGTGGACAACCGGGATCTCCAGGTACTGCATGTTCACATTTTCCTCTGCACCGACCATTTGTTCATATCGCCTGTCTGTTGGTATCCCTCTGATGTATAAACAGTGCTTCTCAGTTACTTGTTTAAGGCTGTCATTCCACCTGAGCGCTTGATCACTCAAACACTTCAACTATTTGCTTTACAAAACCTTGATTAAAGCCAACTGCAGATGCTATGAAAATAATGGAGAATTTCACACCCCTTTACCGAAGTCTAGGGTTCATAACTCCTCCAGTAGGGTTTGTGTTAGGGGTTGAATTTATCTCTATCCGGATGGAAATGAACTGTGAACAACCATGAAGAACAGAAAGTCATGGCTGTTGATGCATCTGGTGCATTCGTGTGTCTTCCATCAGATTTGGGTTTAGTGACTTAAGCAGATGACAATAGTATGGGTGAACTTTTGAAAAGCTTTTGATTGGAGCTTTAATATATTGGAGATATGGTGAAACTGGTTCATCTATACCAGCGGTTCCCAAACCCCTAGGGATGCGTGGGCTGACCCCAAGGGGTGCGCGAGAACAAAAATGTAATGGTGGATTGTCTATCCAAAAAGACGGCGAAATAACCCCCCCTTCCCCTGAAATGTAAGCGATCAGGTTTTTACCGTCCCCAACTGCCCCCACTCTCGCACTGCTGTACTGTTCGCAAACTCCCCACCGCTCTCATAGTATTTTACCATCAGCCCACCCCCCCCCACACTTGCTCTAACAGATTTTTATTATCAGCAACACCCCCTCCCCCTCGTCTCCCACTATTTTGCTGTCTGCAAACCCCGACTGTCATAATATTTATTGGTCAGCAATCAACCTGGGGGTACCCTGCCAAATTGTGGGCAGCAAAGGGGTCCCTGGGTCAAAAACTTTGGGAACCCCTGACTTATACCATACAGGAGAAACAAGTTAGGTTTTTCTCGCTGATATGGAAGAACTGAAATGGCATAATGTTTAGGAATTGTCCTTTTAATATTAACTTCAGTTAATCGAATGGGAAGAGCCTTCTGACCTGCCAATCATGTGAAAACATGTACCAAAATGTACCAAATACGGGCCCAATAAAATGCAATGTAACCCAGCGCACTAAGCAGACTTTGGTCTTATGAGATTTCAGCAGTCAGAACTGAGCCATACCTAAACATACATTTCTCTTCCTAAATGAAAACTGCATAACATTGCATTTCCGCAATCATACTGTAAAACATGATGAGAACAGCAGTCATGACTTTCACATGTCAACACCACCATGGAGAGTCCCTCATGAGCAAGTTCTGATCTGAGCTGAATAACTAAGCTTGGTGCCAAAACTTGAGCTATGCAGCAAATAATCCAGTCTGATTCATGTCCGTGAATGTGCTGGAAATGTTTGTTAGAAATGATTGATACATTTTCTCTTGTTGTTTGCAGGTTCAAAGACAAATTCAGGACACACTTTCACAGGGAAGGAGGAAGAACTGTACAGAAGGTGGATTTTTTCTCAATCATTAAAATAAATGAAACCATAATCTATCTAGCCACCACCACACACTGGGGTTTAATCTGGTCTACTTCAGTGTAGAGCAGTGGTTCTCAACCCTGCTCCTGGAGGACCCCCAACCTGATTTTTTGAGGTTTGGTTTTCAGCTTTCAGTTATTTAATTGAACTAATAATTTACTAAATCAGAGCCTTTTCAATTATATGAAACAGTAGGGATGTTAAGTTAACATTGCATAAGGAACTTACTATATTAATAAACTTTTTATCAGTTACACCATTTTAAAAGTCTAATGTAAGCAAACTGTTACTTAAATTAAGGGTTCATTTAAGTAATTGAGAGCTCGGTTGGAACAAAACCCAACAGGGTAGGTGGTCCTCCAGGGTTGAGAACCACTGTTCTAGAGGTTTCCATGTTCTCTTGATTGTTGCAGGTTTAAAATTCACAGTACCTACAAATCAAACTAATGGAACTCATTGGCTGTGTTTACATGCTGTTGAGCAAGTCATGACAGTAGAAGTAGAGCCATGACTTACTGAAGATGTTTTTTTCTGGTTCTTGGTTTAAATAATTTTGGCTTATGTTTGAATACCAATTTAACAAAAAACCCAGTACTGTTCCACAAAACATAAACGTCAAAAGCAGTATTAACCAGAACAGTCTAAATTTGTACTCTTGCTGTGCCACCACTACCATTACTGTCTTGACCCAACATGTAACAACCAGTCATGGTAAATATTAAGAGGAAAGGAGCAAAACAACAAATGGTAGGTTTTTGACTTTGTCCGTCTTCACAAAATCTAGTTGGAATGGTGGCTCGGCAGAAGCACTGTACTATTTCCATTCTTCACAATATTCCACTTGGGATCCAGCTGATCAGTCAGCTGAGTTACTGCACTGTAAGATTTCCAATGATGTCTGAAATAAATGGATCCTATTTGTTGTGCAAGGATCACTAAATGACATCTTGAGTTGTTCTTGATCTTGAATGGCCATTGGTCCAGTGGCCCACTTAAAACACACAAACTCTTCAGTTGCATTTACAATTTAATTGTAAATCCAAAACACTTTTTTTGATCTGGATGAAAGTAATTCAGACATGGAATATGCAATAATCTAAAGCAAGGGTCCCAACCCTGGTCCTGCTGTTTTTTGTTCCAACTGAGATCTTGATTACTTAATTGAACATTAATTTAAGTAATCTGCTTAGATTTTACTATTTAAATTGTGTATTAAAATAGTTGGTTATTTAATAATTTATTTATACAATGCTGTAACTCTACTATTTAAAATAATTAAAAGGCTCTGATTTAGGAAATTATTAGTTCAATTAATAGTTCAGTTAAGTAATTGAAAGCTTGTTTGGAACACATACCAGCAGGTTAGGGGCTCCTCCAGGACTAGGGTTGGGAACCCTTGATATAAAGAGAGGAAACAAAATAGGTTGAGCCTGACATCTTGTGGTGAAATGAAGTATTACACTTCTTTTCACAGTAAAGAGAAACCTAATTGAAAACTATTGTTCTCTATAGTTGAATAGACTAAAACCTGAAGTTTGAACTCGTTTTGCACATTTTGAGGCTGTCATGGCTGTTCCTGATGTGATGTATTGTATTGTGGGATGCTGTTGTGCAGGTATGAACGAGAAAAGGCACTGGTCCAGGAGGAGCTGGCCCGGATTGCGCAGAAGGAGAGGGAGTCGGCGAGAGACGAGCTGAGTCTGGCTGTGCTGCGCGAGAGGGCGCACTCCCGCGAGGAGGCTGAGAGAGCCAAGACCCTGGTGAGTTTTCTAACCACCACCACCCACCCTTCCCACCCCAGAGCCCCTGGCATCACTCTGTCCTGGAATTCAGCTGCAGTGGAGATGCCCCGTGCAAGGGGCGTTTGTGGCCTGTCTAAGGTTTAGGGCAACACTGTGGAGCAGAGGGTCGTAGCAGTCCCGCGTTGAGCAAGGTACTTTACCTGGAATGCTCCAATAACGTCCCAGCTGTAGAAAATTGATATATTTAACAATTGTTATCTAATTGGCTAAGATGTATCACCTTGAGGTCTTTATTCACCAAGTTCATCTCACTGTTGAATAGATTTGACCAATTTCCTGACAGTTTAATTTCCCTGTTCTTTCAATTTCTATTTGCTAGTGATTCACCGAGCCCTCTAGTCATTTGTCTTATTAAAAAAACAAACAAAATAAAAAAGTTTAATAGGTGATAGCTCGTTGACTGTTATTTTGCAAAATGTGATTTGCACATTCACTTTTGTAATGAAAATGTTCTAAACAAAACATGCTTCTTCTGAACCATGAGGTGGCATTGAGCCATGTCCCTGTCATTTTAAAGACTAAGATTGTAATGAATTGTTACATTGTTTTATTATTATTATTATTATTATTATTATTATTATTATTATTATTAAGGTATACATTGTGTAGAAAAAAAAAAGAAAAAAAAACCATCCTCTGAATTATGTTTGTTGATCTCTCAGGATTCAGACAAGTCCATATTAATGAACACATAAAAAATGTATTAAATTAAAACTATTCAGAGGAGAGTCTTAAATTGCTGCAGTAAGTAAAACATAAATTGTTTTAAATATTTTTCAGTGAGATGTTTGAATGGCTACAATGAGTAATGAAGCAAGCTCGAGAGAGAAATGAAGCAAATGGGTAGCTGACAAAAAGTAGCACTGAGAAAGTGACTTAATATTTAATAAGAGCTTAATACTGGTGAAGCACGGAAAATAATGAAGTCACTGGGAGATAAATGCAAAGACACAGCTGAGAGATGTAGAGAAAAAGAAAAAAAAAAACACAAAAATAATGTAGTGTAATAAGACCTGTTGTGTCAGAAAAGTAGTGCAGTATATTGTCCAATTGCGAATCCTTCACTATTGTATAAAACAATCCTTTGGTAATGGGTAGAAAACATTTACCTGTGAAGTGGGATAAAGAGTTCCCTGATTAGAAAATATTGCGTTGAACAGCGCTACATGATCTGATACAAGGGATGAGGGGAAAATTGTAGCAGATGCTGGTTTTCATGACAAAAACAGTTTATTTAAAAACTGTGATGTCTTGCTTGCTGTTAGTAAAACTAGCAATGAATCAACTTCCCTCGCTCTCCAGCTAAGGAAGACTAGCCAGATGTTGCTACCAAGAGATAGCCGTTCAACTTAAATAATGCATTGGCATTGCAGTATTTTAAAAGCTGTATTTGTGAGTGTATCTCCTTAGAAGCTTACATTAAGATGCGCAGTGTACATCGAGCACTTAAAACCCACAGCCCCCGGGTGAGATTGAACCCCTGCTCTCTCGGCTTTGGGTACTCCAGTGAAACGAGGGCCGGGGCTTATGGCTGCAGCCCCTTATCTCTGACAGCGATTGTGTTCTCCGAATTCTCTCTTGCTCATTGCCTGGTCTCTCCACATATTTCCCCAAGTGCAACAATTCACATTCAATTGCAGCTACCTGCTCCATTTTATTTTATATTTATTCTCCTTTTTTAATGGCAAGTTTATAATACAACTCTCTTCAGGCCAGTTCAGCCCAGCTTTGGATAAGTGCACTGCTGAACATTGAAGTAACCTGAAATTGCTTTTTTTTTCTTCTGATTACATTCAGCTTTTCTTCCTCTTCCTCTTCCTCCTTCTGAGAATCTGAGGAGGAAATGTATTTTTAGGATACCCCCCTTCTTCCCAGGATCCTGTTATCTCCACTGTGTGAAAGGTAAATTGTACCCAGAGAGTTTCTCGAGGATTTAGATACCTGTCGCTGTCTTTACACAGAGCCCCATTCTCTCGCTGCCTGGTAAGACATGTTCTCGTCCCCTTATCTTGGTACTGACACACACCGGACATTAATAGAAATTCATTGGAGAGGCGCGTGCAGAGAATGTGCTATCAGCCAGTGTGCAGAGGCTCAATTGTTGAGAGGTAATTGTTTTAACCCCTCCTGGGGCCTTGCGTGCAAGTGAACAGGCATTTTTCACTCCAGCTTGTGATTAGTAATGACACTAATAATGACAATAACACCCGTGTGCACAAATGTATGCTCTAGTTCAATGTGGAGTTATTTCTGATCGTTATTATTCATGCTTTCAGCTTTCTTACATTGTTATTTCTACAGTTGAGATTATATTTATGGAACCACTAGTAGCATTGAAAAACGTAAGTAAATCTCCCACCCTCACTTAAACATCTTTCCAAAATATGTTCTTACTAAGGCAGCCTTGCATTCACCCCACCTTTGTCAAGAATGATTCAGATTATATTTTTCAATTGAAGTTTCAAAAATCTTTTCCCTTTTTTCCCTGGACATTTTAAACCGGACTCCCATTCTGTAGCAGTTTGATCCATTTGATGTGGGGTTTCAGATTTTACAGTTAAAATGGAAAGTGTTTTTACAGTTATTTCATCTCATGTATCTCCTATATTGTTATGTAGATTTATTTAAGGCATTAAAAAATAAGGTAACAAGCCTAAACTTTCCAGCACTGGCTGTCGACTTATATAACCGCTGGCAGTTGTAATGCTTTTAAACCTACAGAATTGGTAATCTTCATATTGATATAGCAACTTCAGTACAATATCAACATGCGTGGGATATAGACAGGTACGTGTATCTGCAGTGCGCCCACAAATGAATAGGAAAACTACTGACATTTTGTTCCTCAGGCTGCCTACCTGGAATTGACAGTAAATAATTCTGATAATCCTAGATCTGACTTGATAACCGCAAAAACAAACAAATAAAGATGGAAAGTATGAATGAATAAATTTGATAATTTGACTGAGCCTGTCAGCCTCTCTCTGACTCTTTGGAACTACACTTCATCTCCAAGTGTATTAAAACTGTTACTCCAAGCCTTTTTTGTTGTTTTGTTGTTGTGTCCCCCCCCAACAACAACAACATTTTCTGCTGCTCCAGTAATTGGGGGAGGTCATAAGGGGGCTTTCCCTGCTTTGAGTTCAGGGGCCCTTTCTTCATGTCTTAACTCTGCAGGGCTCCTCATGTGATGGGGTTGACAGATGAGGATGAAAGCTGAAAGGATTCGGTGGGAATCGGAGCAGGCCAGTGGCTGTTCTGTTGTTTTCCTCCGATGATCCCTTCGAGGATATTTGTTTTCTTTCCTGCCATCAAGAGAAGGAAATGGCAAGCTCAGAATGTCAAATGAAAGCATCTCGCCAACGTCAGATCTCAAAACTCGTATCTACATCCTCTGGGCTTCAGCTCGCTTAACTTTGTGTCGTTTTCAAGATGCAGTTCCAGGATGTACAACAAGAAAAGTGACGAAATGGACTTGGTTTGAGCATTACAAATTGCAATTCGTTTTCATATTTTCCTTTTATAATTGTTCCATGTGATTCCCTAGAGAAATAGGTGTGCTTTAGGTGCAGTTCTTATTTCTTTATTTGAACTCTAATGTAACAAGGAAGGAAATAAGATGCTGGGCACATAGATTGGTTCATTTCAGCTTTAATGCCTTGCACAGGGTTTTTTATTATTATTTAACTGAAGTCTTTATTGAAGGCAACTTACATTGTTTAACAGTAACCTATACTATTCTAAACATCACAATTCAAATGAATTGACACATAAAATAAGGCTATAAAATAAAGAATGGTGTAATCTGAACAGATGTGTTTTATGGAGGCGTTAAACTTAATATAGGCAATCTAACCTCTTTCATTCACTTGCATACCTGCATGCATCTCGGCAAAACCCACTTATTAGGGATCGGCCTACAGAGCATTCAGGATATCGGTAGTCACAAGAAGGCTTTGACAAGAGGTTTTTTATTACACATGTTCTCGAAGCCTTCTTAGCTGTATTCTGGAGAGAAGCTGCTAGGGAGTCTTTGACAACCCTCAGATGGCCTGTTAATTTTGATTCCTTTTCACTGTGCCATACCCAGCTGTTTCTAATATTCTCATCACCAAACATTTGATTGACGTTTCACTTTCCTGTGCCAAACATTCTTCTTTCTTTGGCATTTTCTTGAATGCAGGCAACGCTTTGATACACATCCAGCTCCAGCTGGACACAGTGAGCGATAAAGCCATGCAGGTCTTCAACACGCAAGACAACATGCATTGACCCCTGTTGATCTTATCTTGCTGATATGAGTAACATGAGTGCAATCCGGGTTCAGATCACGTATTGCACTGATAGTGGGTTAATTGAATATGTCATTGAGATTGAGCTCTTTATTGTTAATCTAGGTGGGTCAAATGATTTGTGACATTCAGAGCTCTATTGTGCTTTTTAATGTCTTTTTTAATGTAAGTTTGATAGCAGATTTCCCTGACTGATTCAGCTCACAGCTCCTGTTATATACAAATCCCATTTCATTCCACTGGTGATTCTGCTTTTAAGTGGCATTATCCTTGTTAATGGATAGTAATCCTGATTTTTAACAACCAATTTCCGACACACTAAAACTGACACGAACACAATTGATCCTATCATAATTATCAATTATTGTCTCATTCCTAATTTATATATACATGGATTATAAATAATTGTCAATAGGCATTTAAATGCTACATAATGGAATATTTTGGTTCCTGAAACTTGCGACAGTTAAAATAGTGATAAAAAAAAAAAAAAAGATTAATATTAAGTGTAACCTACATCGCCTGTATAGTTTGTTGCTGGATCTGAATACAGTCTGTTAGAGGGGTAGCTGATTGCTGCTGTTAATAGGAAGCAGTAAAACAGGAAGCTTCCCCACTAGTGGAGCACATTTCCATTTGAAAGCATTGAGTCGAGGTATCAAACAAATTACATCTGTTCACTTAATACTTCCAAACACCGTGCTGTATAGCAGGATAACACAGGATGCGCAGGCTATTGTTTTTCAGCTTTTATGAAGAAGTATTTCAAATTGCAGATGTGGTTTAAGAATCCAACCGATGATATGCGCTTTCCTTGAAGTCTTGGAACAGGAAATCTATGGATGCCTTGTCAAAGAAGCATGTTAATCATGGCTAAATATTAGGCAGGCTGTCTCTTTGTAGCCGGTATATATAAAATAAACCCAAGCCCTCTCTAATACCTTCCTTTCAATTCAATCTCCTGCTTTTGTCTTTTGCAGACAAACTCTGTTACTCTTTTATTTTCCTCCCTTTCATGTGCCATATTCTGACTTCCCCTCCTTATCTTTAAAGTCCTCTTTGCATCCAATGAATATTCTTAAAGAGATTAATTTCAGAGCAGGAGAGAAACGACCAAAGGGATTTTTCTTTTAAATTTTAATAATGCCTTTACAGCCAGTCAGTAGAATAGGTGATAAAGTCACATTTGCATAAGTGTTTTTTTTTCTTTTTCTCTTGATTAATTAAAACTCCATTGAGTTAACATATTCCAGTACAGGGGTTATATACTAGGAAGTACAATTTAATTTTCCTTAAAGGAAATGAATAAACGGATTGCAAAAACAAGCAAACGGAGCACCTAAGCAATGAATGTGAAACTTCAGTTAGAATCATTTAGAACATTACATTGAATACAAGAAAGAAGTGTCTCTACAGGATCCCCCTAAAGTATTAGAAATACTTGAAGGTTACATTAATTTTCCTTTTCTTATTTTCTGCTCATAAATATGGAGTTGGCAATAATTTTTTGTAATCCACAGCGGTTTATCAGCTCTGCTCACCATTACCACCCTTGTGTTAACACAGGAGAGATGTAGACAAAATACCCTCTTCCTCTGAAACACATTTAGAAGTGTGACTCCATAGTCCAAATACAGCTTGTAGGGAGGACCAGTACACCTGTATTCAAGCATAAACAACCCTACGTCATAGTCATGTGGCCAGATGTTAACTGAGAAATAACCTATTTATTTATTTGTTTTATTTTTTATTTGTGGTACATACAATTATTAATTTATACAGCTGGGTTTTTACTAGAGCAATACCAGTACCAGTGGGATTGATCCCACAACCCGCTGCTTTGTCCAGAGCCCTAATTTCTACTCCACACTGCTGCCCATAAAATACAATTTTATTAAAAATCCCCCCACCCCTTCTCCTGTGAGGAATAACATAAAAATAAATAAATAAAACTGTAAATCTGACTTAATTTAATGCAGTGGGTCTCTTTAATAAAACAGTTCCCCCCTTTTTTATTTTGAAAAAAATAAAACAAATAATAATAATTTGACAATTGAAATCCGCTCATTCCTTTACAACTAGACCAAACCAGTTTTGCACAGTGTAGACCCCATGCACCGTACCAACTCAGAAGTCTGACATTTCATACCCCCTTTAAATCTCACCCAAGGGCTGCCCCTCTCGCTTTGTCCACACAGGGCAGGGATTTGATTGGGATTCTCATTTGACCGGTTTACTAAGCTATGGTTTTGCTCCCACTTTTATCAGCTGTGTTAATCTTTAGCTTATGTCTCAGTGTCTGACTGTGTATTCAGTGTCTTGCCCTGGATAGTGACTCATTGAATTGCTTCATATCATTGTATTTGAAACATGGTGTTCAGTATATAGCCGCAGAGGGGGCTTTGGATATAGAGAGAACCTTCTGATCCAGATGTTCACCTCCATCACTATTATTCACTGTTTTACTGAGATCCCCCCACTGATTAGACATAGACTGTAAAGCATATTCGTTATCTGTTCTTATATGTGCCCTTCTTCTATTCTGTATATCTAAATCAAGTAACAACAACATTATTCCTCTTGCTGTCTGCCTCCGGGCACAGTTCACATAGCACTTTGCCTTACAGGTTCCCCTCATTTCTGCCACTGTAGGTGTAAATTAGTCAGCCGGTAAGATTCCGCTTTCCCTATTTAGTGCACTAATTAAATTCAATGTCTGAGATATTTGTGTATCGAGGATAATTTCACCTCATTTGAAAAAGCTATAAAAACAAAATTCAGATTGCTGCAAAAATATTTTCAAATTGGATTTTTTATTTTTTATTTTTTTTCTCACAATTTCCCTTCAATCCCCTACTGATTTCACCACTGGATTCTTGTTCCCGAGGCATAAAATCTACTATCTGCAGCTATAATTGTCCCACCGAGCTGTCTTTCTCTGAATACATTAAGCGCAGATTGGGACTGGGAAATTGGATGTGGAATTTCAGACAGAATCTGGGAATCTGCTCTTCCTAGTGGAGACTCTTCTGTATGCTCTCATCACAGGATCATTGAATTTGACATTTGTGATCTCTTCTATACCTCCTAGCCAAAATGATGGCACAGTTCCTTTATAAAAAAAAAAAAAAAAAAAGAGAACTCACACACACACAAAGTGGTCTCAAAAATGTAAATGTAGAAACCATTTTACATTATCTTTTGATTTTCCCATCACTAATACATTCACTCCTTCTCCAAAACCCTTATATTGAAAATCTATCCCCTTTCAGCAAAGATGCACTAGACCCTTTTCCTACCAATCTCTCAATCTGTCATTTCTCTATTCTCCAGACTTTTTTCCATTCATTTTTGGATAATAAATATTTTTAGCTGATGACATTCTTGTTCTAATCTAAGGAGCCACACAAAATCTACAGTTTGTTTGATCATTACATTTACAGGCCTGTTTGTTTCAGGAAGTCTGCTCATTTACATGTTTTTATATTGTATAGTTGTCAGTGTAAAGTCCAATGTCATTTGCAGGAGCGTCTATATTATTCATAAGCTTTCTATATTTATTCCAAGTGGGAGCCTGTGAATGCAGCAGAACTTTAACCACGCTTTGACTCTAGGCTGTGTTTACAGCAGGAATATGGGCCTCACTCGTATGGGGCTGTTACATGTGCATGCCATCCTTTATTTAAAGGCAGGAAGACACAGGGGGAAGATGATATAGTCATATGTCAACAGTTATGCTTTTCAGATTTGCGCAAGAGTAATAGTGATTGTGCAGTATGTTCTGGATAATGCCGTGCACTATATGTGTTTCCCAGTGGTATATAAAGGAAGAAGATGATCAGATGATGTATTACTCTGTGCTTGTGTGCCATTCTTCCCCAGCCAGAGAGAGCGTTCAGTCTATTAAAAGGGAACCTCAGCAGAAAAAGGCTGTAAACATCCATACCCACACCCTCGACACAGCGTGTGGTTTCTAGGTTAAGAAAAAGGCTTTGATGCCATGATATTTCATTTAGCTTTTGTGCAAATGGGGGGATTGTCTTATTATGTTTTGTGTTTACTGGTCGCTGTGCCAGGTGCTTGCTTTAAAAGGTTAATTAGTGCTGTTTTAGTGTCTTTCCTTTTCCCATTCCTCCACCAGTTGGCCCAATTAAACAACAACAATTACTATCACTGCAACTCTTGGCGTGGGGGATACAGCTCAGTCTGCAGCCGCAGTTAAGTACATTCACAGACGTATTTCAGATGTCTACACTTTTTGGAACGATGTTTTTGTGCCCAGGTGGATTGTTCATTAGGTGGTAGAACACGTGTGCACTTATAAAGAATTTATCCAGTAAAGAGAGATCGGAACATGCCTCAAAATATCCTATATATAGGGGCTTCAGTACGAACCTTTAATTCCCTTTGCTCTCTTCTTTCTCTCTCTCTCTCTCTCTCTCTCTCGGTAGAATGTTATTAGTTATTAATATTTAGAAGATCATAGTCTCTGTAAGGAGTCCCACAGGGTTCCATAGTGGTGTCGTCGCTCTGTCTAATATATGTAAACAACTTAGATCGGGGTATAAATATCAACCTAATTAAATTTGCTGATAATGGTGAGCTATGGGGAATAGCCGACACCCTGGATGCAACTAGGGCAATGTAATGTAGATAACATTCAGAAAGGGGCAGACTCAATGCAAATGATATTCAGCATAAACAAAAGTGGCTATAGTCCATTGCATATATACACTAGACTGTTTGCAATTTGGGTTTAGGGTTAAATTAATAATAATATTTATGAGTGAAACCAAATAAAAAATAAATATGTAATAAAATCTAGTACAATCATTGTTTACAGATGTGACTTATTATTGATTTAAAAGAGAGAAGTGCATAATCTATAATGTATTAATAATAATCTGTGTAATTAGTATTAGTATTATTTTGGGATAATTTGTAGAATGCATTGTTAAAATGATCTTGTGCACTAGTAAAAGCCCAATTAGAATATTATTTTCATCACTCTACAAGAAAAAGGTTTTTGCATTCCATAAAAGAGCTAAAATAGAAAAGAGACCAGCCAGCATATGACCTGGTCTCAAAGGAATATCATGCAGTGTGCAGACAGGGTAAAATAAATGACTTTGTCTTTGTCTTTCTTAAATGAGCTTCTTCTGAATTCCCCATGTCCACAGGGCTGTCTTTTCTTGGTGATCCTGCAAGAAGTGTGCTCAGTGAGATTCTAGATTGTAGCAACCTGGAACTAGCAAACTCCCCCTGTATATAATGTTTCTTTATGTTTTCATGTGACATTACCGATAATCAGTGCTGACATGCCAACACTGGTGTTATGTCTGTTTAGTTTTAGCCTGCACTTATATTCTGCACATACTGTAGTTTAAGTCAATCTGTGGAAACATTAGCAAGAAAAGCATTAGCAGTAACTTTCTGCCTAATGCATGGACATACACCAGCTTTTTTACATTGGCTCCCTGTGAAGCCTCTCATTGACTCGTGTTGTTAATTTTTAAACACGCACACAAGCTGTCCCCATCTTGCCAACCATACTCACTCGCTGCTTCTTTTGAAAATTCCGGGTCAACGTGCAGCAGGATCTAAGACCCAACCTGAAAATGTTGGCTTCGGCTGTCTCCGCAGTGCTTGGAAGGCTCAAACATTTATGGAATCTTTCCGAACTGCTGACTCCTGCGTCAGTCGACTGTAGAGTGCTCTATGACTTTATAGAGGAAGCTCTAGGCTTATGCATGTTGTATTGATCCCACTGCCACCAGCTTATTCCTTTTCATAAGCACTGTCATAATACCAGATATAATTGATTCTTAATCAGCAGGATCCCTGTGCTAGTTGAGATGGCATGGCTCCACGTAAAAGTGCAAAACAAAATGGCTTACCATGTAACTCCCAATTATGTGTGCCTGATAATTATTACACACTCTAGAGGTCTTACTATCTGAATAAAGGCTTTTACTAAGATGACTTAATGGTGTCAGGCTGCTCACAGTCATTCTGGATTTTGCAATGCAGCTAAGCATTCACTTGGGGAACCAGGAAGTATATTTTCTAAAACCTTTACATAACATTTTACACTGAGACTTTGTGCAGTATCTTGGGCTTCCCCCGGCATCATGATGTGAATGAATTAAAGACCTACAATGAATGTACCAACGAGTTTCTATACTCTCTGTGCTAACTTTGTTGAATACGTGTTCAGCACACTATGAAAATAAATCCTTCGATAAGTGATGGTGAATTTCATACTATTGAAAAGCTGACTTCATTTTCTGGTTAAAGACCAGGCATATTTCTTATAGGTTTAGGTAACTAAAACATTGCCGAAAGACTTCACCTTCCCCTCTAACACCAGTCTTGATGTGTTCGTGTGAACCTTTACCTCGCCAAACCCTTACATTACTTTTAGACCTCATCTACTATTTTAAAAATCTTTGCACAGAATCATGATGAAAATAATGAATTTATTAGCCATCTCTTCAGCCAGGGATTTTTCTCTCTCTTAATCTGGATTATTCATGCTAGGCCGAGAAAAGGAAGCGATTGACCTCAAGCTGTTTTTGTCAGCCTTAGACAAGGATTTGAACATGCCGTTGAAAATGTCCATTTCTCTCAGCTTGTCAAACAATATAACAGTATAGACTTGTTCCTAAAAAGACTACGATGGCAGAAAGGTCAATTAATTTAATTCTTAATTAATTGACAGAATATGTGCCCTGCAGTAAACGGCTGGAATTTGCTGCGCCATGACCAGATTTCAAATCATGTTTATTGCAAACAAACACCATGAATCAGTTCTGGCTCAGTATTGTTTTTACCTCAGTTTTCCACTAGATGGCAGTAAGAGCACTTCAAATTGGTCTCATTCTGTAGCATGTCTTAAAGGTGTAAAGAGCCCAGTTTTAAACAGTAATTTGACATTATTTTTACATATGGTTGTTAATGCAGTCCTGCAGTAAAAAAGAAAATGTACGTTCATTTTTATTTGTGTTATAGTACTTTCATGATTGATTTGAAATGCCTTTTCCCCCTCTACATTAAAAAAAAAAAAGTGTAATTAGCTTGCACTGATAATAACTGGCAATAAAAAAGCTCAATTTAATGTAGATAGATTCATAGATTTTTTTTTTTGCATGGGGAGGGAACAAAATTCCAGCTGTTCTGATGTGTCATCAGCCCTCATAGCTTTCCTTTTTCTCCCGTTCCTTTTATTGTTCTGAAAGGCTATCTACAGCCAATGGCCCAGAAGTAAAAACATTTATTTTAAACCAGTTGACAGATCCCCCCTCACTTTGTTCACAATACAGATCTGCACTCTTTCACCTGATTTTGATTCGTCTGTGTTTTTGTTTGTTCCGGGCAATATCCTTAAGCATGTTTAAATATCACACACACAGACACAAATTATTCTCTTTTAAAATGTGAAGCACCTTGCCAGAAACGGCGATTTGGCAGTTTATAAAAGAACAGAAGAACAAAAGCCTCAATTCTCATAGCATCATATTAAGTTTGCTTGTCTCTTCCATTCACAAAAAATACTGCTGTATTTTTTATTAACAAGCTGCTGCAAAACTTCAGGGAGTTAGTCCTAAATCTTAGAGAGGCCCAAGATGTATTTCCTGATTTTAAGAAAGGAGTTGTATTTTGTATTTTTCTTAGAAGTCTATATAAGATAGCACTTCTGTTTGCTATTTTTTTCTAATATATTACCCCTACAGGACTTGCTGTTCCTGTGATAACTGCACTATCAAGCCCTCTTCTCTTCACAAATTCTTATTTTAAGCGCTTACTTCTTTAATATTATCAGCATTTCTGCACAAAATGTTTAAGCGACTGGCACTTAAAACCGAAAAACGATTGCAAGAGTTTGTATTGATTAATCAGCACTGAAACTCATTCACCTACTCAGAGAGAAGAGTGAGAGAGGGAGAAGAGGGGGAGGAATTCTTCACCTGACCACAATTTCAGGGTTTATCGGTCTCTTGCCAAGTGAATCTATTTTTCTTACTTCAGTACTTATGAATCGGTACACAATCTTGAAGCTGTTCTTCAATTTTAAATGTCAATCACAGTTAGTGTTATTCTATATCCCCTCCCAGAAAACACCTCTGAATAGCTAGATAATTGTTTTGTGCAGCTCTAATAATTGGCACTGTCTAAGCATGAAGACACTGAGAGCTGCTCCAGTCTTTTCAAAACTATAATGGTTTTAAGTTTGAATTCTTCCTTCCTTGGACTGAAATGGACTACAAAGCAAGTAAAATGTTGGAAGAGTGTAATAAACTGTAGGCAGTTAATTCTGTTTAGTGAGATATTGAATGCAATCGTTGAGACATTGCCTCTTGAACATAAATGTTGACAGGTTGTGTAGTGAGAAGCAGCAAACCGACTGCTTCTGTTTATTTATTCATTTATGTTTTTCCAGGAGAAATTCTAGCGCTTGAGTGTTACTCACAAAGTCAGCCAGTAGTACTCTGAAAACAAGTTTCCATTATTCTAATATAAAAGTGAAATAGAATATAGAAGTTCAATTATTCCCAAACAATTCAAATGTTTTTTTATTTTTTATTTTAAACAATCTAATCTTAAATTTTAGGATGAAATGCATTGTTGTTCATGTTGCATGCCAAGCTTCCTGAAATGTCGAAACTATTCTCAATTTAATTATTTTTATAGATGTATATTTTTTTAATTTCCATTGTCTTTGGGATATGTATGTAAGTATTCTTATATCTACTATATGTTGTTCCTACTGGCAAAGGATCATTACACACATCTTCTAAAACAATGGCACATGCCCAGGACTGTTTTCTGACTAGCAATCTAGTACTAGTCACCGGGTTTACATGGGATTGAGATCAGGTTTGAGTTACCCATGTCTGCAAACCCCATTTCATAGAATCTAATTACAGTGAGATTCATATATCTTATGACTTGGCTTACATGGTTGGATATCCCAAACTGATTACAGAGTCTTGGTATTCTGAAGGGATTTCAAAGGCCAAATAGTAAACTCAGAATAGAGTACAGACATTAATTTGTGTGCACAGAATAATTGGTAGCTATGCAAAGTCACTAAGGGCAGCAGATCGAGGAACTCATGTTATGAGTTTATAGACTAGTGCCCAAGAACAGTCATTTCTGGTATGGATATGATGTGAAGTGGCTGCAACTTGAAAAACTTTGTTCAAGGCAAGAAAGCATGATAACTTATAAATGGTCCGAAACCCATGAAGCCATATACAGTGAGGGGAAAAAAGTATTTGAAAAAAATCCAGAAAAACGCATTTCAAAAAAGTTATCAATTGATTTGCATGTTAATGAGGGAAATAAGTATTTGACCCCTTCCACTTAGTACTTGGTGGCAAAACCCTTGTTGGCAATCACAGAGGTCAGACATTTCTTGTAGTTGGCCACCAGGTTTGCACACATCTCAGGAGGGATTTTGTCCCACTCCTCTTTGCAGATCCTCTCCAAGTCATTAAGGTTTCGAGGCTGACGTTTGGCAACTCGAACCTTCAGCTCCCTCCACAGATTTTCTATGGGATTAAGGTCTGGACACTGGCTAGGCCACTCCAGGACCTTAATGTGCTTCTTCTTGAGCCACTCCTTTGTTGCCTTGGCTGTGTGTTTTGGGTCATTGTCATGCTGGAATACCCATCCACGACCCATTTTCAATGCCCTGGCTGAGGGAAGGAGGTTCTCACCCAAGATTTGACGGTACATGGCCCCGTCCATCGTCCCTTTGATGCGGTGCAGTTGTCCTGTCCCCTTAGCAGAAAAACACCCCCAAAGCATAATGTTTCCACCTCCATGTTTGACGGTGGGGATGGTGTTTTTGGGGTCATAGGCAGCATTCCTCCTCCTCCAAACACGGCGAGTTGAGTTGATGCCAAAGAGCTCGATTTTGGTCTCATCTGACCACAACACTTTCACCCAGTTCTCCTCTGAATCATTCAGATGTTCATTGGCAAACTTCAGACGGGCCTGTACATGTGCTTTCTTGAGCAGGGGGACCTTGCGGGCTCTGCAGGATTTCAGTCCTTCACGGCGTAGTGTGTTACCAATTGTTTTCTTGGTGACTATGGTCCCAGCTGCCTTGGGATCATTAACAAGATCCTCCCGTGTAGTTCTGGGCTGATTCCTCACCGTTCTCATGATCATTGAAACTCAATAAGGTGAGATCTTGCATGGAGCCCCAGACCGAGGGAGACTGACAGTTATTTTGTGTTTCTTCCATTTGCGAATAATCGCACCAACTGTTGTCACCTTCTCACCAAGCTGCTTGGCGATGGTCTTGTAGCCCATTCCAGCCTTGTGTAGGTCTACAATCTTGTCCCTGACATCCTTGGACAGCTCTTTGGTCTTGGCCATGGTGGAGAGTTTGGAATCTGATTGATTGATTGCTTCTGTGGACAGGTGTCTTTTATACAGGTAACGAGCTGAGATTAGGAGCACTCCCTTTAAGAGAGTGCTCTTAATCTCAGCTCGTTACATGTATAAAAGACACCTGGGAGCCAGAAATCTTGATAGGGGATCAAATACGTATTTCACTCATTAACATGCAAATCAATGTATAACTTTTTTGAAATGCGTTTTTCTGGATTTTGTTGTTGTTATTCTGTCTCTCACTGTTAAAATACACCTACCATTCAAATTATAGACTGATCATTTATTTGTCAGTGGGCAAACATACAAAATCAGCAGGGGATCAAATACTTTTTTCCCTCACTGTAGAAAGATCTTGAACGTTATTAAATTGCAGCTGGGTCATTTGGCTTTCAATAGGAAAATGAATATGAGCAAGAAGACAGCAGTATTTTCTCTAGCAGAGGCGACTTAAGAATATTGTCTCTGGTTGAAAACGACAATGTGAAAGCACTTGATTTTTATTTTATTTAAATTTTTTCCAATGTTCACACATTTGTTTGGCCAGGCGGCAGCAGTTTTTGGCCAGGTGAGCCTAAATATAGCTGTGGTAAATGTGTGATGCATATTCTCTTGAAAAGAATACTAGATGTCGTATTAAGGCACAGTTTATGCTATTTGGTCCTTTCATAGTATTTCAATTGCCCTGTTCGTGTGACCACACCATTTTGACCCCAGTGTGTGCGAATTAACAATGATGTGCTTTCAAAGTGAACGTAGGATACAGACAATCAACTTAGCATTCCTTATTAGCAGTGCTCTCTTCCACTGCCTAAGCCAGAGCTTCAGCCACAGGAGAATGCCAAACAATGCATATCAGGATTAATATAGATCATGCTAAAACACTGACAACACCATCAAGGTTAAAATTGAATCAATTAAAAGAAAATGGTGGTTAGTAACTGAACTCCCTGGTGACTGTTCCGTCACAACTTCCCCTTGTCAGCTGTCATGTATGACAGATTGTACCAGTAGCTTATTTGTCTGTTAAGTTTGAGGTATTCTTTAAAGCAATTTCCTACCTTTGCTCGGAAAGATGAGGTGTCAAGGTAATATTTTCATGTTTAGGCTCATTTAGTTATTCAGTACCATGCTGTGTCATTCGGTTCTAGAACTAGTAAGTCTAGTTTCATTAGAATTAGGATACTGTTTTGGGCCTTTTTTTTTTTTTAAACTTGTATTGTAATCTCCTTTACTTATTGGCCAGAAAATCCAATTACCACTGTTTTATATTGAAGATGTACGGGATATTTCAAGTGTGTAGAATGTGGAGTAGGAGCAGCGTTGTGAACAAGGGTAAAAGAAAGAGAGAGAACAAAATCTCATTTTGATGTCTCTTTTCGACAACAGCACTGTAATAAACAGGTTTAGCAATTACTGCCCACAGAAAAGTAAAAGGTCAACTATAGTCAGTGTCATAAATGAGGCACCAAACCAAATGAGATGTTTTTATTAATAGTAGATGCAAGCAGCTTGCCTATATTAAAATGACTTCATTTCTTTCAAATAAAATGATGTGTAAACTGTTGACCTTGTTGCTAATTTTGGCTCTGGCTCAAATTTTGAGATTTCAAGTGCTTGTCCTTGTTTCAAGTGCCCCTTTCACCCCATCCATTGAAGATGGCTTTCACATAGTGTGTTATTAAATGCCTAAAGGTTTGTTGGCAGTTGATCATAAATTAATGCTTTAGAAATGAGCAGCTCAGAGCAGTAAATAAGTGTATCTTCCTTAATGTATCTTACTGCTGAGAAGCTCTCTGGAGCATACTCCATCAAAGCTTCCCAACAAGAGCACGAAAGGTCACAAATTCTATTCTGGGTTTCGTTGACACTTTCGAACTCTGCACGAGGCTCATAATGTATGTAGTTTTGCAAATACTTTGATGGCTGGATCAACGGCAAATATCAAATCAAGTCAAAATGCTACTTTCATCGCTTTAGAAAGAATTGCAAAGTGCTGTAAAGATCAACAGCATCCAAAAATAAACCATGAAATCAATCCAGATGGATTTAAATTTAAAGTAAATGAAACAAGATAAAACACACACATGCACATAGGCTTATATATATGTATATGTACATATGTATTTTGTGATTTAATGGATAGAGCAGTTTTGGTACATCAAGGCACTGGAAGCTGCTTTCACACCAGACAGTGGGTCGAAAATCAAGCTCTTTCACATTGTCATTGTCATTTTCAACCCGAGTTGAGACTCTACAGCCAGGGTGAACTCACCCCTGCTAGAGATCAGGGCTGCCATTTCCAACCCAGGATGATGTGCTCACCTCGGATTGAAATATTTTCATGTGAATCGTCACCTGGGTTTTGTAGCGCACTGTGAACACAAGCAGGGCTTAACTCAGGAGTAATTCACCCTGGGGCCGCCTTCCACTCAACCCAGGAATAGAAGGTATACTGTGAAAATGGCTATACATTACACAACTAGAGATTTAGGAAATGATTTAAGCGTTCCAGAGTTAGCAGAATTTGAGGTTCAGGTGTAATAATAAATTGAGCACTTTTTACAGTTTCCTGCACATTTCTCATCCAGTTCTAATTATAAGTCTCCTCAGATAAACTGACCGGCAAAGAAATGCATAATAATCCCAATTTCAGTGAAGATGATAATTGATTTGTTCCTACCTTTATTCAGATGCACTGCAGGGTGTTTAGTGGCTTTGTATTTTTGAGGGATTTCACAGAAGCTCCCTTTTACTTTCAGCTTTGCAAATGCATGTATAACATACATACTAATGGCATGGCTGGTTAATTATTAATAAGAAATGCATATTTTAACGTGTAGCTTTGGGTTCAGCAGGAGTATGGAAGCTGGTTTGAATGGAGAACCTGCCAGATGCACAAGTAGAGATTGACAGTATAGCTGGAGGCCCACCCCCCCATGGGGAAAAAAGTGCACAGTGACACACATTCACATGCAGTCCAGAGCACACCTTAATTGTTAGTCTTATTTCATATATTCAGGGTCGTAGAGGTTAAAGATTTTCAAATAAACAGCCTCTGCATCATTGTAGATTTAAAAAATAAAATAAAAATCAGGAAGACTTGAGTCCTGCACTTTAACATTCAGTTATCTTCATTCTTTCCTTCTTTTACAATCTAGACATCCGTTTTGTCTTGGAGAAAAATAATGCCAAATAGACAGACAGGGCTTGCTAAGGAAAGACGTAAGGGGTAAATGTGAGGTAAACAATCTCTGAAAATCACGTCTGCTTCAAATTCTGTTTTTGCGATTATCACCAATTCAATACCTGGTTGTTTATGCTCCTTAAAATTATTTGTCGTAAGTGATGCTTGCTCTATGAGTACAGTCACTTGATTTTTAAATTGAGTAATTCGATTTGGTTGTTGCGTATTTGCTATGCCGAGTACAAATGGTTAAGTGTAATGTGTAATTCATGAGGATATACTAAGCGATAATTAAACTGCTGTTTCTGTAGAAAAACTACATGTCTTCTGTAGAACTAAATTTGTCTCTGCAATGTGCACATTAACAGTATAATTAAGTAACTGTTTATATGGTTGTCACGTAATAAAATAGCTTTTTGCATTTGCCTCTAGAATTGTTCAGATTATGGTCTTGTGAACACATCCACAGTTGTCTGTGGCTATATAGTACTAAAGCCACTTGGCCACTTCAGGGAGGTAGATTCGAAAGATTTAATTCATCAAAGGGTGATGTCACAGGAATGTTTAAAGACGACGACAAAGCTGCATTTTTTTTAGATTAATCAATAGTATAATTTCTCCCAGTTTTCCAATTATGCAGTTATCTGATATTCCAGCGGAGTGGGGGTTGGGGGTGGTGGTGGAGAGAGAGATACCTTCAAAGACTACCTACCTGTGTTCCCCTGTGGACATCTAAATTGAATTGTATATCTCCACCGGCAGTGCAAGCTACATTTACAGACTATAAGGAATGCTGTGGATTTGTGTGTCGGATTTACTCGACTTATTATACGAGAACCTAATGCAAACAACTTGGACTGCTCAAGATCGGGCTGTGATTTCCAGTGTACTTCTGCAGAGCTGCAGCCGTTTTCTGATAGAAGAGCAGCCCAGGAAGAGTAATCCAGCTCGTTAAATGAATAGCTCCGCACAGATAACCGTGTATTATCAGTCATTTTAATCAAAGACTTGACATCTTTTTGCATGTAAAGCAGTTAAGCTCTTTCTCTCCACTGTGGATGGTTGGAATCCTAGTAATTGCTGACAAGACAACTGCAGGCTGTTGAGATTTTATCGTATGCCCTCTGAACAACTGTACTTTACAGCTAAACTATTCAAACTGAACTCTCTAAAAAAGATAGAAGGAAAAAAAAGAGGGAACACTAAACACTAAACAATCCAAATTCTATGACAGCGAGTTAGTTGACCACTGAATTAGAGTTTTAGAAGGAACTGCCATTCAACACTATGAAAGTTACATTTTATTTTTTGTATTGCTTAGCAAATGCAGTTATCCAGGGTGGCTTAGTTTACATAAGAAACATTTCAAATAATGAAGTGCACTAATACAATCAGTACAAAAAACAGTAATCATATATAAAGTTAAATCCTTGATCTGTGCTCAAAGGAAGGGTAGGCAGCCCAGGAGATTAGGTTGATGTTGGTGTAATACCAAAGTTACATATAAAAGGGTGCATGAAAAATACAAGATAATTCAACCAAAGAGGTGCTAAGAAAATCAAAAAGGTGCTAGAAAATAAAATACTTGAATGCAAGAATGTAAAACTACAAATTAACAAGTTAAGTTTATTAACAGCTATGCATTGCTTTGTACAGCTATGCAAAGGATTCAGCTGTTGTCTATGCAGGAACTGTAAGCACAGTGACAGGAGACCCAAAGCCAGGATTGGTAAAACCTCTGAAGCTAGATGTAAAAAAATATGTATTAAAACTCCATTCGTTCTTTACTATTTTGTCCCTGTGTTATAACGGTGCTCCATGTGGCATACTTTTCAGATTTGAATTACTTGTGGTGCCACTGAATGCCTTTACACACACAAATAGAGGTGCCAATGCGGAATTTGTACAAGAGATACATTGCGGTAAAGCACACTTTTTATGGGTAGGTTTATTTCCAGAATGCTGGTCTAATTTTGTGTTCGTCGTGAAGTGTGCTGACAATGCACTTGGAAGAGACAGGGTTTTGACAAGAAAATGAGAGTGGAATATAGATCCTGCAGGTTTGTAACATTCTTCCTGTTATACTTTCCGATGTTTTAAACTACTCCTTGTATTCTACGAATAATAGTGTTGTCAGTTTTGTTCTGTTAACAGTGGTCTTCAGTACTGCAAAAAGTATTACATTTGATGAGACTACTTGTCTTGCTTAATGGTAATCTGGTTTAAGCTCCCAAAAAACAAAAAACATTTAAGAGTAGAACAAATTGATGTACTAAGCCTTGTAACTGGAGAGAAATCATTTTTTAATTAATAATCTTGAATGGTCTTTTGTTATAATCTAAATTATCATTACACCCACAGTTTGTCTTAAAAAGCTAATATGAGCCATGGTTAAGAATGTTTTTATGCTAGATTTGTCATAGCATATGATTAGTTTCCTATGATTTGTAAATTCTAACTTTTAAAATTAAGACTAGTCTAGTGGTTTAGACTAGTCTAATATACTTTTATGCGAACGGCCCCAGACTGCCACTCCATAGAATGCAGTTGAGACTTTTTTCAATCATACAATCCTTTTGGCAGAAAGCACATTCTTCACTTCTAATTTTGACGACAGGGTAATTTTTGTTTCTGCAGTTGGTCCTATGCAAGAAATGGACAGAAAAATGTCCACATTTATGATGAATACTCCACGATCGTCAAACCAAATCCACGTTTTTTCTAATTCTATCGAACAGGCCTGTCTTTGTCGCTTTTGATTTAATGTGCTCTCTTTTGACCCCTGCAAAGAAGCTCAACTTTCCCACATGACTTGCTCACTTTCGTCTTCGTTCTTTTCCACTGCCAGATTTGTGTCTGGAGGAGACAAAACATCTTAAATAATTTTACAGAAGACCTAGCACAGCAAAATCATTAATCATACAAATCAAAAGAAAGCCACTGGCCCATTTCTCCCCCTCCCCCTTCCCCAGACAGTTTGCAGTTAGGGTAATCTGCTTGATTATTAACTGCTAATTCATTGCGGTAGCCCCAAGCTATGTACAAAATGAACGCATTAAAGAAATAAACAGAGAGAGCATAACAAATGTACAACAGCCTTTAGAAGGAGGAATGGGAGATCTGAGGCAAATGGAAGTGCAAGTTGCAGATGGTGCATCAGTCCCAAATATTTTCTGTTTTTAAAAACAATTGTGTGTGAGATATCTGAAATATCTGTAAACTGAAAGAGACTAATTTGAAAAGCAGTGAAGGACAAACCAAAAGCTCCTTCCCTCATAATCAGGAGAGATGCACCTCTACTTCAGGGGATTGCTGGATTCAGCGGCACCAGACTGCGTGACACGTGTAATAATCCTGCCAGCGTGCGAACCCTGAGTACACATGATTTATTTCCCTTTTTAAATTGTAATTACGCCACCAAGTGCAAAACTGCAAATGTTTAATTTACAATTTAATGCGTGAATAGGTAAATAATTAGCCTATTTTTAAATAAATAAAAAAGACAGTCCTTCTCTTCTCAAGATGCTACAAAACATTATCTGTCAATCACTTTAAAGACTCTTTGCTCTACACCACCCCCACCCCATGTGCCCCCAGCCATCCCATCTTGCATAAGTTATTTAAATGTTTCATTAGCATAATTTATTTTTGGAAAAGGAGTATCCCTTCCAGTCTGCCTCAAAAAGGTTAAGTCTCTTTCTATCAGTTCCATATCAGACGCATTGTTTTTTGTGTTGTTTTTTCTTCTGCAGATATTATTCACTATGGCTTTCGTTTCAGCATCTGTCTATGTCCATTTATTGCTACAGCCATACAAATAACCAGCCACAGAAAAATGACAAAACACACTGTCTCCAAGTACAAGCTTGTATATTTATTGCCTGCAGGGGGTGCATCTAAAGTGTGTAAATGCAAGCTAAAGTTTGGTCTTGGCTCAGCTGGTGAATGCATGCCCTGTTTGATCTTAGTTCGGTTAGTTTCTCTTTAGTCACTTAAGTGTGCTGGAAGCCCCACTCGCTGGAAGATGCAGCTTAGGTGAAATCACATGGTTGGTCTAGGACAGATAGTTTATAGAACATGCTGTAAACAAAAAGGCTGGTTTGTGAATTGCTGAGGTCGAGGGCACAATGGCATTCTCTCCCTGTGAAAAGCCTTTTCTAATTTCCCTCCTTTTTTACGTCAGATTTCCATATTTGCTTTGTGGGAAACATTTGCGCAGTTGTGACTAATGG
This sequence comes from Amia ocellicauda, assembly GCF_036373705.1. Taxonomy (NCBI): domain Eukaryota; kingdom Metazoa; phylum Chordata; class Actinopteri; order Amiiformes; family Amiidae; genus Amia; species Amia ocellicauda. The sequence goes on from NC_089852.1 coordinate 17,172,366, forward strand.
CCGATTCTGTGCAGGTTCTTCTTATTTTTATTTGAAATCACTCTAATTTTGTGCTCTATGGGGTCCAGGGCTAGAATTACTGTCATTTCTTCTTGCCTGGCTCTTCGTCTGCAGAGAAGATGGGCTTAATGAAGCAGGAACACACTGAGATGGTGTAAATGAAATGTAAATGGCATTACGTTTTCACCACCGAGAAGGAAGGTGAGGTTAAACAGACAGCATTGGGTTGTAAACGCCTTATTATCCCGCTTCAGTCAGTAAATGGGCCCTGGCTTCATCCTTATAAATTTGCCATACGTTTCGCAGGCACAGCATTCATAAATACCTCATTATTCTTTTGAATCTCCTCCTTCGTGCCTAGTGACTTGCATGAACTTCTTGGAGCTTAGAAAGCTTATATTCGAGTGGAGGGGGAATGAAAAGAGATGCTTGCCTGCAGAATGAGCCATCAGTGGAATGGCAGTCAAATGTTTACACACCTCCCTTCAGTCAGCTGGCATCTTTACAGCCATGTCTAGGTTGAATCGGTGTTCAAACTCTGAAAATGTATGTACTGGTTAATAAGTATGGTTTCATGAACAATATTATTTACTATACATTATAAATGATAATGGTATTATTTATTTATTGACAGATGCTCTTATCTGGGGCAACTTATAAGAAACATTTTAAAGCATTGCAAAAGTGCAGCTACAAAATCAGTACAAAATACAATAAGCATACACCCTAGTAATATAAGCTAACAAGTGCAGACATCACACAGGGAGGGGAAAGCATTGGAGAAGTTTCAGTAAAACAAGTGCAAACAACACATTAGCAAGCAGGAAGCCTGGTTTAATAAAGTGCATAAGAGTGCTGTATTGCGGGTACAGTCTGAACAGATGTGTCTAGAGTAATCACCGGGAGCTGGTCAGCGACTGTGCGGTCTTGACCTTGATGGGAGAGTCATTCCACCAGCGCTTTTCCACCGACAAGGAGCCGGAGCCGCTGCTCGCCTGGGAAGCAGCTGATGTTTTTGCGAACCGGCCCGCTTTTCCACCGGTTTTGGAACCGAATGCTGACGTCACTGGATGTGGGCGTCCCCAGTTGATTATGGATGCGGCTGTTTTGGGGGTATTTGCGGCGCAGTCGTGGGCAGATCAATAAACTGTCGGACGATCTCAGGTGATTTTAATGGTTTGATGGGAAATTGTGCTTATTGATGAAATCTGTGATGATGGTCCCACGTCAGTGTTGCATTGTCCCTGTTGCCAGACACGCAGCGATGCTCTTATGTTTTTAAAGTCGACCTGGATAAGAGCGTCCGCTAAGAAATACATTATTATTATTATTATTTGTATTATTATTATTATTATTATTATTAATAATAATAATAATCCATTGTCAGCACTGCTGGCGTGTGATCGCTGCAAAGCGCATCAGTGTAACAGATCTTACTGTGTATTTGATCTTCTCTTACTGTACAATATGTGTGTTTTGTGTAATTCGCCCTGTGCTAAGAAAATGCATTTATTCATACATTATGAATCATGCGCAAACCAACCCGGGACACGTGACTCGTAGAGGCGCTGGATTCGGTGTCACACCGGAGCAGATAATGACCAGATCATTACCAAACAACATTTCTGTTCAGTTGTATCGTCGCATTAACTCTCCTCATAATCTCGCTGTAACACGGCTTTCCTGTCACGGAAGCTGCGCTCAGTCGTCTCTCATTGCTGCCATTTGCCAACTCCTATAGTTATTGACCTGGTGAGACATATTGTCACTGTAGTGTCTCTGACAGACCGCTGTTCGCTGCCGATTTCGCTCATTTTTAATAAACTCTCCTCACTGCTCGCGTCTCTGCTGGCATTTTAAACATGGCGGCTGAACTCCAGCCAATCACTTTCTGTGGAGACGACTTTACCCGCCCCGGCCCTGACGTCACTGGTTCTTAGGTTCCAGACCAGCAAGTTTTTGGTGCCAGAAAAAGCGGCTCCGCGGCACCGAGCCGGGTTTTCTGCGGGAAAAGCAAAAACTGGTACTAAATTAGGCACCGGCTCCTCGTCGGTGGAAAAGCGAGGGGGTCCAGAGAGCCTTCTGGCTCAAGAGGACTGCAGTGGTCTGGAGGGAGTATAAATAGAGATTATAGTCTGTAGGTGGCTAGGTGCAGTCTGGTGGAGTAGTAGTATTATACATTATTATTTAACTAATACAATTATTCAAAATAAATATTCAAATGAAGGTTGTGAATATTATTGACTACAACTTTGTATATTACTAATACATAGACAAATATGTAGAGACTGAAAACAACTGTGAATTTCTCTCTTGAACAGGTTATGTTTAAAAAAGGTTACTATTTTGCCAGAATATTTCTAATATAAGAGACTGTTTTTAGCGTAGTTTGTTGTTCTTGTCATAGGTTCAAGTCTATTTTCATAGATCAGTGTAGAAACCAGAGACTGACAGCAAGGACATACATTCTTCTGACTTTTCTTCGATTTACAGTATGCATGATTCATGCAGAGATCTAAAACTGCTTATTTCTCTTAAAAATAAAAATAAAAGTGTAACTGATTCCTTATGTGTAAAGGTACTGGAGCATTCACTGGTGAATTAGAAAGACCTGACTGAAATTAAATCCAGCCCAAACACTCAAGATGTCATTCCAGATATTTCATTGAAACTGATCTGAAGGATAATTAAGCAATCAACAAAACAATTACTGGATAATTGTAAAATATTCTGTTCTAATGAAGGACAGTAATGGCCATTCCACCCTAGATGCATTTAATAGAAGGGCTTTAGAATTACAGGAACAACAAACAAAAGACTTGCATGGTTGCAAATGATCTTGGAGGCAAATAAATCGAGGATAGACTAAACAAAGCCGCTAATATTCGTTTTCGATTTGGCAGAGTCATTTTTCTTTTGCTAATATAGGTCTATGAACCGATAAACCAGAGCCACATGAAATCCTTTCTTATTTCAGCAACTATATATTTTGTGAGGAACTTGAAGCTTACAGCTGTATTAGATCCACAAGACGTTGCAGTGCTTTACCTCCAATTAATTTTAACAGGCATGGCATATCAGATCTGATGTACACCATAGTTCAACATACATAACTGCATAATTGTGTAGCTATTCAGAATTTCCCATTGCCTTTAAATTGTGTATTTCCAACTTTATCAATGAGTCAAAGTGTAGTGATGCCTTGGAAAAGAAATGTGAAATAATTAAAGTTACAAAAGTTCTGTCCTTTTGAGCAACTCAAACAAATTTTCTTAATTTTATTTACTGCAGTTGTGAAAGACAATTTAATAATATGGATATTACGAGGTTCTAATAACTGGTAAGAACATTTATAACCTGCTGTTGTGTCTTGGGTTTGCAGTTGGGTGACTTAGAGTTTTACATTGCCGAGTTTGCAGAAAGCACTGGGCGAAAATAGGCCCTGCGTCACTGCAAGATTTAATTACAAGGTGACATTGCATTGTTGGCTTCTCCCTGGTGGACTCTGGTGTTGTATTTCCACAGCTGGTTCACACTTTAAACATGACTGAAGGATCATTTTAGAAAAATGTAATAAATACCTTATTAAAATAAATAAATAAATGCCTAATGTACAGCAGTGCTTTCCATGAAAACAAAAACATACTGTGTTACGATAGAGAAACCTTTTGTTCCATAATCAATTAACCTTTTGTACCTTTGGCTCTTTATGGAACTCAATGTTTTCTTCATATATATGTGTGTGTGTGTATGTGTATAAATATATAGGCTATACACTCACCTAAAGGATTATTAGGAACACCTGTTCAATTTCTCATTAATGCAATTATCTAACCAACCAATCACATGGCAGTTGCTTCAATGCATTTAGGGGTGTGGTCCTGGTCAAGACAATCTCCTGAACTCCAAACTGAATGTCTGAATGGGAAAGAAAGGTGATTTAAGCAATTTTGAGCGTGGCATGGTTGTTGGTGCCAGACGGGCCGGTCTGAGTATTTCACAATCTGCTCAGTTACTGGGATTTTCACGCACAACCATTTCTAGGGTTTACAAAGAATGGTGTGAAAAGGGAAAAACATCCAGTATGCGGCAGTCCTGTGGGCGAAAATGCCTTGTTGATGCTGGAGGTCAGAGGAGAATGGGCAGACTGATTCAAGCTGATAGAAGAGCAACTTTGACTGAAATAACCACTCGTTACAACCGAGGTATGCAGCAAAGCATTTGTGAAGCCACAACACGTACAACCTTGAGGCGGATGGGCTACAACAGCAGAAGACCCCACCGGGTACCACTCATCTCCACTACAAATAGGAAAAAGAGGCTACAATTTGCACAAGCTCACCAAAATTGGACAGTTGAAGACTGGAAAAATGTTGCCTGGTCTGATGAGTCTCGATTTCTGTTGAGACATTCAGATGGTAGAGTCAGAATTTGGCGTAAACAGAATGAGAACATGGATCCATCATGCCTTGTTACCACTGTGCAGGCTGGTGGTGGTGGTGTAATGGTGTGGGGGATGTTTTCTTGGCACACTTTAGCCCCCTTAGTGCCAATTGGGCATCGTTTAAATGCCACGGCCTACCTGAGCATTGTTTCTGACCATGTCCATCCCTTTATGACCACCATGTACCCATCCTCTGATGGCTACTTCCAGCAGGATAATGCACCATGTCACAAAGGTCGAATCATTTCAAATTGGTTTCTTGAACATGACGATGAGTTCACTGTACTAAACTGGCCCCCACAGTCACCAGATCTCAACCCAATAGAGCATCTTTGGGATGTGGTGGAACGGGAGCTTCGTGCCCTGGATGTGCATCCCACAAATCTCCATCAACTGCAAGATGCTATCCTATCGATATGGGCCAACATTTCTAAAGAATGCTTTCAGCACCTTGTTGAATCAATGCCACGTAGAATTAAGGCAGTTCTGAAGGTGAAAGGGGGTCAAACACAGTATTAGTATGGTGTTCCTAATAATCCTTTAGGTGAGTGTGTATATATATATATATATATATATATATATATATATATATATATATATATATATATATATATATATATAATATATTTTTTCTTTTTTGCTTGCTTCACTTCTCACAAATTCGCAATATATTGTTTTGTGCTCTGTGATTATTATTTTAAATGTAATCTGTGGCTTGACTGTCAGTAATGGAGACTGGTAAAGGACTGGTGAAGGACTCTGCTTATTAAAGAATATATATATATATATATATATATATATATATATATATGGCTGCTACCTCTTTAATGATGAAAAACAGCTCCTGTTTTTTTTTATTTATTGCCTTTATTTTACTATTACGAAATCAGTACTGTGTTCTAACCCATATTAGGAGCCAAGCTCAATTAATCATTTTTTTCATACTGATCTTTTCTGCTTTCCTTTTTGTTCTTCCCAGCCTGCAGATTTGGATGCCTGGGTAAGCAGTGCCTGTTTGTTGTTAATCTTACTTTCTTTTTTTTTATTTAAATGTCATGTTTTCATTGTGCATTAAAAACAGGTTCCAAGCATACATCTAGCATTCCTTTCACCACATTTTAAGGGTATTCAACTAGAAAATTACATATCATCTGTGTGCCGGTTGAAGTTAGTCTCTTTGTCAATAGACAGGGTGCTTAAGTAAGCGACAGATCACACTACATATAATGCAGGGCTGTGATTTGTGCTGGCATTCTTTAAAACAATTATTGTAACAATGCTTTCAAAAGCATCTGTATTCCTTCAGACTGGCCCCACTGCACTTACAGGGAACAATCTGGTGCGCACGTGCATCTGTCTTCATATGTCTCCTCGCAAGGCCTGTAGCGCTTCTCCTCAACAGGGACTGGAAAGCTTGTTAGGATCAAAGGAAAAATGGATGGAGCAAAGTACTGGCAAATACTAGAGGAAAACCTGTTTCAGTCTGCTAAAGACTTAAAACTGGGGTGAAAATTCACCTTTCAGCAGGACAAGAATAAAAAACACAAGACCATAGCTACATATAGAGTGGTTAAAGAATAAGAAAATGAATGTCTTTAAGTGGCACGAAGTCCAAGTCCTGACTTGAATCCTATGGAGAATGTGTGGAAAGACTTGAACACTGCCATCTTTAAGTGATTCCCATCAACTTGAGCAAATCTGCCAAAATGAATGGGGGAAAAAATTGCACCAAGCCAGTTGGTAAAGTTGGTGGAGACGTACCGAAAAAGACTTGCTGCTGTAATTGCTGCCAAAGGTGCTTCAACAAATATTGAGTTGACGGGTCTGAATACTTACACTATCAACATATTTCAATTTTTTTTTTCTCTTAAGTTTTTGCTGACATTGACATGTATAACTTATCTTACCCTTAAAAGTTTTCAGTTTGAGCATTCAAGTATTGAATACAAAGAAAAAGTGTCTGCATCATTTAGTAATTTCACAAAATGGTATACTAGAGGAAGGGTCTGAATACTTTAAGGCACTGTGTGTGTGTGTGTGTGTGTGTGTGTATAATATATGTGTGGCACCGTGGGGGTATGACCACAGTTCTGGGCTCAATAAATAGGAGTGGTCTAGGTAAACGGATACACAGGAGGCAGGGCTATGGTGGAAATGAAGGTGAATTTATGATGTACGGTGCTCGGTGGATAAACGCAATAACCTAGCTTCCCTGGAGCTCACCTAAACTCCTTCCAGATGCCTCTCTACACACAAACACTAACAGGCAAGGAAATGAAGAGTCCAAATCACAAATCCACACTCAGAGGCCAAGTCCAAAAGCAAGAGGTCAATTACCGGTCTCGTACTCTCCACGCCTGCAACCCCAACTCCTCAAACTCTGCAAAAACAAACCGTGTCTGCTCCCTGGCTTTATGCAGTAGCCAGACCAATCAGAAGAGTCCAGTGAGTCAGGTGCTACTTACCGTTAATTTAATCCTGCAAGGCTTCTCTGTTCCTCAATATATTTATATTCATATTTTGTCAAACTTCAGTCAATATATTGATTTGCCCTGTGCACCATTTCAGAGATTATTTGTTAGTTGGGGGAAAAAGGTTCACTCTCCCATTCTGAACAGAGAGCTGGTTTCCCTTCATGCACAGTGATAATCGCACATTCCTATAGCAGTTCATCTCTCACTTCAGATAGAATGGTAAATGAGCTTCGTTCATGGCTGATATCCTGAAGCTGCTTCTGACACAACTTTACATGGACTTCTCTGAGTTTGCAATGATCCGCTTTGACAGGTTTTCAGCAATAAAGGACCAACTAAATGAGTTGGAGAATGAGTTTGCTGAAAAAAATAACAATCTTTATAATACACTTCAATAATAATAGAATTAATTGGGGGGCCTTTTTGATGCGTTTTGTTCGTGAAAGCATTTTCTTTTACAAGACGCGTCAGAAAGTGTTCATGCTTTCTCCCTTTTTTAAAGGTGAAAGATGAAAACTGGGGCCTTTAACAGAATGAAAGCCGGTTTGTCAGACTTATCCTTGAGGAGAACTTTGAATATTTCCTTAATTCTGTACAGTACGATGAACAAGACTGGTCCTACCTAGGGTTGGGCAATATTAAAAATTATATATTACCGATGATTGATGGATGTTCAAACTTCGCAATATCGATATTATATTATCTGATATTATATGACTATTATTTTGTATCTTTCAGTGAATTTACATTTATTTTTGTTTGTATGATGACAATCTGCATTTCTTTCTTCAATATAAAGATAGGTGTGAAAAGGTGTGAGACGGTCAGTGCATTTCCATAGCAACTGTGAATGAACAGAACAGAAAATATAGAAAACTTATGGGTAAAGCTTTTTCTGTCAAGTAACTAATTGAGATGTGTAATTATTCTCACAGCACTTGCTCTTGGACGTAAAGAGTAAGTCTTAGTTTGACTCCTTTAAACAGGAAAAAACATGTTTTTTTTTTTCCCCAATAAGTCATCTTAATTTAATGATTGTAAGCTATTTTAGGTTTGTAAAATGTAGTATTTTTATGATGGGAGAAAGACGCCTTATTGTGCTTCAACCTTTTGATATCATAGTTTAAGATTTTTTTTAATTTTTTACATGAATAGTGAACTTAAAGTTCTTTGCATGAAGCATCCACAAACCACAAAACTGAAAGCACACGTTAGTTATTTTTTTACCCAATCATAGATGTTTTTTGTAGCTATGGATTCAAAACCACTTCAACTGAAAGTAGTATGCATGTATAATGTACTTATAAGGCAGTATTTGAGTGGAACCCCCCCCCGAGACGAAAAGTGGAAATGAATCAGATTATCGCTGATGTGCGTCATCGTTGATGACCGTCATCATCGTTGATATACGATAATATAATCTATCCGCACAACCCTAGTCCTAACTACCCTCTTGCCTGCTGCTTAAAGAAGCTCCCCTTTTTAATAAAAATGTCTTGCTTTTGGAAAATGGGTTTCCTAGTGGCAATCATGTGTTCAGATGGTTAGGGGCTCATTATTTTTGCAGGTTATGCCCATGAAATGATCTGGGTAATTTGGCACAGGTCACTGCAATAGGTGAGATCAGTATGGAGTCATTAGTTTACATACCATCGGAAAGGAATTGGAAATCCTTTGTAAAACCTGTTGTTTATTTAATTTTCCTTCCCTTGTCATCCACAGCAAACATAGCTGGTTTACTGGGGCGTTTATAGCAGGTGGAGCCGATGCGTCTGATTCAAGTTGCCTGATGTATCTGTGAAGCAGACCGACTAGAACACTCTGCTTTCTAATCAGGCAGTCCTTAAAGAGACTTCTACTGTACCTTTGAATCTCATTGTACAGGCCCAACTGGGGAAATTGCTTTACTTGGCGCTTAAGTGAAAGTGGGAAGGTTGAGGATTTTAGGCAAACGACATGGTACATTGGCATGCATCAGAGTTTACGCTTTTTTTTTTTTACTGACAATATGGCCGTTAATATTCCAGAATTCCGCCCATATAGAACAACTACCGGACATATGTTTTAAATAGCCATATAATAGCCCACATTTAAACCGCAATAAAACGAATGCTATGATCCAACAGATGTATTTTATTTAAAGTAGTCAGCAGAATGAACTCTTTACAAACTTTGCGAACTGATAAAATAAAATAAATAGCCTTGCTATTGTTAATTAAATACAGACATTAGCCTACATTAAATGTATGTCTCTTTGCATTACAAGCCCGTCAAATTAAATAACTTGAAAATAAGCTAAATGAAGAAGCAATTAGGTCTAAAAAATAAAATATGCTGGTCGGTCCAAATTCCACGTTTGTCAAATTCCTGTTCATTTGTGGCGTGACTTCATTGAATAGAAGTGCTCCGCTGCTTGTGCAAAGTTGAAGCCATCCAACCCCTTGGCACAACTTGCAATTATCATCAGACTTGTCACCTTTTCCTTAGTGAGGTGGTGGCTTCTTAGGGCTGTTTTTATCCTGTTCTGGAGCGAGAATCCACACTCTGCAGGCACACTGGACACAGGAATTGTGCTGGCAATCTTTCCCAGCTTTGCCCAGTTGGGATAGATTCAGTCACTTGATCAAACACTCAGTAATTTCTTACTGTGACAGTGAGTGGAGACTCACTGTTGTCTTGGCAACATATCTTATAGGTCACACAATATTAGGCTATTTAATATGCTATTAATCAATTTATTTATGTATTTTGCATATTTCCCACTGGACATTTAGGCCGTTGATATTTTTATCTCCCGGACAACTACACGTGATACAGGTAAAAAGCCGGCATTTGCCGGCTAACGTAAACCCTGGCATGCATTTCCTCTTTCTTTAAAATAAATCATGGCTGAGCAATGTATGTGCGGATGTTCAGCCTTTGCCATGCAAATGCAGGTGTGGATTAGACCTATACAGCAAATGCCTGTTGATCAGGGACCACAGAGAGAGCTCCCAAAGCCAGATAGAAGAGCCACCCCCCCCCCTTGGCATTAGTGACTTCTTAATTATTGAAGATGGCCAGAGCAAAACGGGGCCAAACAGTTTGGTTGCTAGTGCAGTGAACTTGACCCACTACATTTTTCTAATGATACACCATTACTTGCACACGAGAGAGAAGAAGAAGAAGAAGTGGAGGCCATTTTGTGTATCTATTTGGCAGTAGCTAGTGGAGCCCACTATCATCCAGCCAATTCTTGAAGGATCCAGAAAATGTCAGCTTTAATAACCTGCCCTGGTAGCTTGTTTCAGAGCCCTACAACTTTATGTATAGAAGTTCATCCTGCTTTAAGGCTTTTAGGTGCCTACTCTGTTTTACTTGTGTCCACGGGGGGCTTGAGGTTTCCCTTTGAGGTGACAATACCTGTTAAGGACTTGAATGAATGTCTTTGGTGATGACCGAATTTAATTTATAATGATATGCGTGGTATTTGAAAAGCACTAATTATTGCTGCACCTTTGGAATGCTAGACTGCCGTTGTCATCGCAATCAGTTTTATATTAATGGAAGCAATCTCAAGCAATTTGCCAGGTGTTGCATTTTTTTTTTATTTGTTACACTTTTGAGATTCATTTTCTTACCTTACAGTTCTGCAAATTATATTTGATGAATAATGTGTGGTGCAGTTTTGTAAATTATAGAAGCAAAACATTGAGGGAAAACAAATATTTGAATTGTTATAACTGCAATAAAGATGAATAACGTCTGCTAAAACTAACACAGTCAAAATGGGATTTACGAGAGTAATGAATTTGGGGAATCGATTCACAGAGCACGATTTAAGAACTCATTCCGAATGCATAATTAAATATAAATAATAATAATGATGATATGGGGTAGGTGCAGAAATAATGCTATTAAAAAAACAGGTGCTGCATTTACATAAATTATGGAATTTGAAATATAGTGAATTTTGTCTGTCAATTAGTATGCTTTTCATGATGCTAATATTCAGGATATTAGATAATGTATAGTACTGTGCAAAAGTTTTAGGCAGGTGTGAAACAATGCTGTAAAGGTAAGAATGTTTTCAAAAATAGACATGTTAATAGATTATATTTAGCAATGAAGTAAATGCAAAGTAAGTGGACAGAAGAAAAATCTACATCAAATCAATATTTGGTGTGACCACCCTTTGCCTTCAAAACAGCATCAATTCTTCTAGGTACACTTGCACACTGTTTTTTAGGAACTCGGCAGGTAGGTTGGCCCAAACATCTTGGAGAACTAACCACAGTTCTTCTCTGGATCTAGGCAGCCTCAGTTGCTTCTCTCTCTTCATGTAATCCCAGACAGACTCGATGATGTTGAGATCAGGGCTCTGTGGGGGTCATACCATCACTTCCAGGACTCCTTGTTCTTCTTTACGCTGAATATAGTTCTTAATGACTTTCGCTGTATGTTTGGGGTCGTTGTCATGCTGCAGAATACATTTGGGGCCAATCAGATGCCTGATGGCATTGCATGATGGATAAGTATCTGCCTGTACTTCTCAGCATTGAGGAGACCATTAATCCTGACCAAATCCCCAACTCCATTTGCAGAAATGCAGCCCCAGACTTGCAAGGAACCTCCACCATGCTTCACTGTTGCCTGCAGACACTCATTCGTGTACCGCTCTCCAGCCCTTCAGCGAACAAACTGCCTTCTGCTACAGCCAAATATTTCAGATTTTGACTCATCAGTCCAGAGCACCTGCTGCCATTTTTCTGCACCTCAGTTCCTGCGTTTTCATGCATAATTAAGTTGCTTGGCCTTATTGCCACGTCGGAGGTATGGCTTTTTGGCCACAAGTCTTCCATGAAGGCTACTTCTGACCAGACTTCTCCTGCGTCTACAGTCCTCAGCGTTGCCCTTTTCTTCGTGCTTCTTCAAAGGAGCTTGGACAGCATATCTGGAAACCCCTGTCAGCCTTGAAACTACCTTGTGTCTTGTTGCTGTGCTCAGTCTTGCCATGGTGTATGACTTCAGCAACCTCACCTTGATAGCCAAGTTTGGCTGTTCCTCACCCAGTTTTATTCCTCCTACACAGCTGTTAATGTTTCAGCCTACATATTGAATTGATGATCATCAGCACCTTTATATATATATATATATATATATATATATATATATATATATATATATATATATATATATATATATATAAATTGTTCAATCATACACCTGACTATATGCCTACAAAATCCCTGATTGTACCTAGAACAATTTTAATTTAGATTTTTCTTCTGTTCACTCACTTTGCATTTTGTTAATTGATAAATATAATCCATTAATGTCTATTTTTGAAAGCATTCTTACTTTATAGCATTTTTTCATACCTGCCTAAAACTTTTGCACAGTACTGTATATGTTCCAAATGCTCCTTTTAATGTAATATAGAATTCAGACAATTCAAACACTTCATTATTTACTGTATTGAATTCTGAGTTTTGGTATTACTGGGTAAGTGGCTCTAATATGCTGAACCCATTCAAAAACTAATTAACCGCCCCATTTGTTTTTAAATGTGTTTCTTATGGCTTTTGGACATATTTGCAGTGTCATGAGTTCCATTCACAACGGACTTGGGAGAAATATAGTTAAATAATATTGAATTAACAAATGAAACAGTTTAAGTGGTATGTGTGTGTGCGTGTATGTGTTTAAAATTATATATTTGTCAATTTACATGTCGTTTACATAGTGATGACAATATAACAAAATGGGCTTAACCTGTTTTGAGTTAAGGAGAATAAATCTTCTATTTGTTAGTGACATATTCAAGTTATTTTAGTCCCAGGTCTGATTTCCAGTATACCGGTTCTGATAGGGTTTGGCCAGCATGCAATGGTTTTGTCACCTACATAAGAGTTGTGGCAAGACTATATTTGCCTCAACCTGCATCCACATTTACAGCCACAGAAAATCACAGTGGACTCTGGCAACGTTAGAATCAGACTAGCGACAGTCCCAGTGGTTTCTGAATTTTGGATGTAGGAACCACAGTTGTGCTGATCTGTTCCAAAGCACACCTCAGACTGACTTCATGCAAATTTTACCAGTAGTTGCATGTAATTCCCCCCAACCATCTCTTTAATTCAGTGCAATCTCCTGTACTTTTTGGATGTCTCGCCTTGTTTTTTTTTAATTATGCCTGCATGTGCTTTCTGTCCTATATATAATGCCCATGAAGATTTTTTTTTTTTAACTTTGTTTTGTAATCTCCCCCCCCAATTACACACTGCAAAGCTATTATCGGAGGCTGGCTTCTGTCAAGCTGGCAGTCTCACCTACAGATCATCCTCTGCTGTGTGTATCCCTGTCTGTCTGAAAGCAGGGTTGCGCCCCCCCTTTTTGGTAATACCAAAGCAAATAAAGCAAGCAGGCAAATTTAAAAAAAGAAAGCTAGCAATAAAAAAATATATAGTTTACCAGGGAACTTTGTTTATTTAAACCCTCTGTCTGGCTCCTTCACTGACACCTGGGCTTTGTTCTCTTTTTCTAGGCCAAACAGCTGGAGAGGAAAGATGCCGAGCTCAAACTGCTGGACTCTTTTTATAAGGAGCAGTTGGCCCACCTAGAAAAGAAGGTAAGGATCCCCTCCATCTGACGCCAGTTCGACTGAAAGAACTGAGTGTTATAATGCAGTAGGAAGCCTGCCACATTGACCCGAGACTTTTCACACATTTGGCCTAGTCTGAACTGTCTTGAACTCTGTATCACATTATCACCCACTGATTTGATTATGTATGTCCGCGAGAAGGTATTTAAACCAAAAACACACTCAGTGGGTGGAGTATTGATGTAGAATTGATGAGATTCTGGCCCGGTGGAAAGCGTCAGCGTGTGACGCAACTCAAGCCCCGCCCCCAGAGACACGGAATAAACACGGCAGCGACACAGCTACACCGCTGCGGGACACAGTATTGTCTCTATATTGTTTGAATGTCATCTCGATCTATAGCCTTAAATGTACTGTTACATTTCGCTAGCTCACATCTTTATATATATTATAAAAGTCTAAGCTAAGTAATGACTTATAATGATGTAAACAGTCGATTAAAATAAGTGTGTAGCTGGTAAACTTGCTATTGTTTGTTCTCGTACTAAGTATGATTGAAGTCTGAAATTTAACAGCATGCATTTTACACGTGGAAATTGCATTGTGAAATTGTGAACGGGACCATAACTTTATTAATTATCCGCATTTTGCATTAAAACGATATAAATTTAACCGAAGCAGGTTTCCATTCAAATCAGTGCATTTTAATACGAGACCAGCTGTTTACTATGCAATCCGAAATGCAGTTATATTGAGCTGAGCAGTACGATCACAAATGCCGGCGTTAGAGGTAAAAACTGGGCCGATGCAGAAATGAAAGCGCGGTTTACAATGAGGATGAAGAACAAACTGCAGGAGCGCAGCGCTGCTGTCTGATATCATAGACGCGTCACAGAGGCTGCTTTCCATGCACACGATTTCTTGTGATTTAATGCAGATGTCCTATAATGTATAACAGCACTTTTAAACTTGCAGAACCGAAGATAGACATTTGAAAAGGGAAATCTATGAATTAGATTCCCCATTGAACCAGCACATTTTACATTATTTTAGAAAGCTTTGGCTGCAAAGGGTTAAGATTACTTTCAAATAAAATATAGAACGAACAATAGCCCGTCGGTATTAGTAAGCTGTGATTATAAACACATCGCACACACCTGTAAACAGACCTAATGTGCGGCGTCACTGGTTTGTTTGAGCAGATTTGTTTATTCCCGGCATGCATTTCGTTTAGGCCGCCTTATCGCCCGCATAAGTGACGCACTGAGGCTCCTAAATGCGCAAGTGTGAACGGGGTGTCTGAAAAAATCCGGACTAAATTTGAGGCGGCCCAGGGCCGGCCTAATGAGTGAGAACGGGGTCTTAATCGTGAATTGACTTATTTTAATTTGTAACTCCCAATAAATAATAGAGTTAAGAATAGAATAGAGTTAAGGGCTGTCTAGGAGGATCATCCTTTTATAATGGAGAGCTTCATAACACATAATATAACAGTATTGCAACTCTGTTTGTACGTTACTGTATGTATTGCATGTTCCTAACTTGATCTTTATAACCGCTTCATTGATAAGAGCTTACTTAGACATGTACAGTAAGTAGACCTGACAGTGTGGCTTTCTGTCCAGTCAGCTACAGTCCCTCATAACAAAACTAGTCTATTGAATAAGCAAGAGGTCAAAATCATTATGAATGGTAATATCTCCTTTTCCACAGTAAGTGATTTAACTGGAGACAAAAAAAAAAATCATTATTTTCAAATGTTTCTGCTATAAGTCCACTGTATTCAGATTCAAAGCTTTCCACAAAATGCATGTTTCAGGAAAGTGTCCAAAAAGCCTGGTTCATTTTGAATAAACTAGGAATTCCAATGATGTTTCTAGATTTCCATAAAATTGGCACAGTGTTAGACAATTATTAAAAACGGGAAGAGAATGGAGAAATGTCTTAGCAGTGTGGGAGTAAAATAAAATAAATTAACAAGCCTTCGCTCTCTCGTTTAGCAAGTATTTAATTTAATTTGATTATATTAATGTCATGTAAAGCTTGCAGACCGCAGATCAATAATAATGAAATTTGGTATATCCATAAAACTGGCAGTATTACATGTCCTAATGCACACATGCCCATGTGAGATGTTTCAGTTTGTGCCGCAAAAGTCTTCTACAATGCTTCCAGGAATAAACCCTGCTTGCTGATCCATCTAAGGGTGACTTCTATTCTAATGCCTTGTTACTATGTCTGAGCACCTTGTTGCTATGTGTAAATAAGATTCAATTGAGCACTTCACTTTCACTATTGTAACCTTGGTTGTCCATCAGTTTGAACTCCTTCATAAGTCTACAGCCACTACAAGCTTACAGTTGCCTAATGGACTTAAGCTGTATGTGTTTCTTGTTAAAATACTGCATTCTGTTTGTTATTCCTGCAAGAATCATAGTCAACATTTACACTGAATTACACTGCCAAGCTTATTCAGTTGGCTGGATGTGTGTTTATAGGGTAGAGTTAAGAGTCTGATTAATTGGCTACTTCTGAGGTCGGGGCAATCACATGTTGCCACAGCAACTAATAAAGCATTTGAAACTGTTCCAAAAATATGTCTTTATAAGCTTGGGTTTCAAAATCTGTAAAGAATATATATTTGTGTGTGTATATATGCAAATGTGTGTTACAACCTGATGCATTTAAATGTGATTTTCCCCCCCTTTGATTTACACAACCTACTCCATACTTTGAAGTGGGGAAAAGGCAGGGGGAGACTGGTGAAAAAACAAATAAATTAAAAACAAATACCTATAAACTGTGCATTAGAGCAGTATACAATCCCTTTTTTTTTGACGCTCCTAAATAAGCTCATGTGCAACCAATTCTTCGGAATTCACACAATAATTTGAATGGAGTCTGTCTGTGTGCAATAAAGGTATTTCACATGATTTCAGATTTAAATGCACCTGTCTTGGGAAGGTCTCACAGTTGGGTAGTGCATTAGTCAGAGACACCAACACCAAGAGGCCAATGACAACTCCTGAAAGATCTATAGTATTCCATGGCTGAAATGGTAGAAACTGTCCATGTGACAGTAGCTCAGCTACACTACAAATCTGGCCTGTATGGTATTGATGCAAGAAGGAAGACATTTCTGGAAAAATGTAAAATCACACTTGGAATTTGCTAGAAGATATGCCAAAAGATTTGTGGTCTGATGAAACCAAAAGTGAACTATGTCGCCTAAATGCTAAGCATCGTGTCTGGTACAAACCCAACACAGGTAACACCATCCCTACTGTGAAGCACGGTGGTGGCAGCATCATGTCATGGGGATGCTTTGCATTATCTGGGACTGGGAGTCGAGGTAGAGGGCAAAATGGATGGAGCTAAATACAGGGAAATCCTTGAGGAAAATCTGCTTCAGTCAGGAGTAAAACTGATAGATCTTTATTCAAGATGGCAGTTGTTGCTGTTCTTTGTATTGTATGCAAGGTTCTGTGAGAAATAACACTAGATCCAAATCAATTCATTGAACTTTGTAAAAAACACTATTATATATGTCTTATCTTAGTGTTATTTGATTGTGATAGGTAAAACACAATTGCATTCAAGAGGGTTAAAGATGCGGTAGTAAATAAAGGAGACAATATGCAACAGAGCACTTAGAATCACAAGATGAAAATTTGGTTTGGAAAATGTAATACGATTTAATGCAATTTATGCAATGTTAAAGTGCTTAAAGAGAGATTACATTTGAAACTTTTGTCCTAGGGTCCACCCAGTATACAAAAACATAAGTATATACTTAATGTTATCAGACTGTAAATAAACCAGATAAAATGTTATCCATGGAGAGTCACTGATCACTGAGTCTTTTTCCACCCATTTCTCTATTTAGTTCTCTTATTTTTGTATGTGGACTTCTCAGATGCAGTTAGTTTGAAAAGGTCTACTTAACTTTTTTTTTGACTGTTTTTTCTTTTGTTTTGTCTCCATTTCGCCTATTTGAAAAACCGACATTTTTAAATCCAGACTTCCCTTTCACGGTGTGCTTGCACGATTGCTTCTTTGCTTCAAATCGCATATGATTATTTCCTTTTATTTTTGTCATGCTGTGTTTTCTTTTATGGTGCTTTGAAAACACTGTTAGTGCCTTTTTCTCAAAGTGCTCTGTATTCAGCTGTGAAAAAACGGTAATCCATGGTGACCTACCAAAAGTAGTGTCTTTCATAATAAAAATTGTACACAAATAGGCCTCGGAGCATTTAAAGAATCCGATAACACTTGCAGTTACAAAAGGCATGAGGCCTTGAAAGACTGCTTACTGTGGAAGACCACTTTCTAATCACCCTGTTTCTTTTGTCAGCATAATAAGTGACCAGGCAAACTCGCTTTACAGAATCTTCTCTTTCTTTCATGCTTTTCAAAATTTAGTGTTTTTCTCCTCCCTGCCACCCCCTCCCCCCATCCCCCAAGTTCTTTATGAAGGCCTTGACATTTCCAGTGCATAAAAGGCACGAAGCAAAGCGCACAAAAACATAAAAAACAATTGTTTGCAAAACTTTTAAGCTTTTTTTCTTTTCACAGAGCACACGCATTCGAAGATGCCTTGTGGCCAAGGAAAATAATAAAAATCCTGCACTTGCTGTTGAGGATCTGATCTGCCCTTCCAAACTGGGCTCTGTGTAGCATCTCTTGCTTTGCAGTGAGCATCACAGATTTGGGAAATTAATAGCTTTCCCCTTTGTGCCGGTACTGAGCGGGTATTAATTTAAATGGGTGCAGAACGTCGACGACTTCTTCCATCACACTTAGTCATTTGATTTATATAGCTTGCTGCACTGCTAGTTTTTGCACTGGTTAATGTCAGGTGTCGAACAGAGCTTCTCATTGAATCTTTCATGAAAGGTATGTTCGAATGCAGTGGGGTCACTATTTTACGATTACAATCGTTCAACTAAATAGAACTTACAGGCCACTTTCTCCACAGTCTCGAGTCCCTACACCTTCTTGGTGGTCAATACCCACCATAAGCCTATCCTGGTTCTATTCTGACAAGCACATACATGTCCAAGACCATATATGTCCAATACAGAAAGCATCACAGTTAATTTATGTGCACCTCCAGTATGAAACTTTAACAAAGAAAACAACCACCAGAACACAATCTCGAGAACACAAAACTATTTGCCATTCTCCACAGTAACAATAATAAGTGACAAAACAGAAATGTACTAGACCTTTTCACCCAGAGCGTCTTGAAAGTGTGTGGGGTCCGCACAGTCTAAGCTGTAACATTTTATTTTTACATTGGACTAGCTCTATTTTTTCCAAGTCATGGAGTTTTTAAATGGTCATTGGTAACAACTACATCTTGTATGTTTTATGTTTGGACTTCTACTTGGTTTTCCTGAGATATTGTACTTCTGTAAGTCTGTCAGCCTCGTCTCTCTGTTTATAGTATTGTATAGTTTTGTATGTAGTCTTTTACAATATACCTATTGGTCACCGCTAGGTTCCCTACCAATAGCATTCACAGACAAGGTCTCTTGTTCAGATTGCCTGCAAGATTTAGAAGCCATCTCTTAAGCCAAGCTTTAGAAGATGACTTGCATTGCTGTGCAGAAACCCAGAACGTCTTGCATGCATGCATATTTTGAGTGCAAGTTTGTAATTTGTATGTTGATGGTTTGATTTGGTCTAGACCCTAATCTAAACCGCAGATAAAGATACAAATAAGTCTCTCGTGCAGTTCTTGTACTCATATTTGTTTTCATTTATAGTAAGAAGAGAATTGTCTTGCTGATAAAGAAGTACTTTTAATGATGCAATAGCATTTAACAAAATGAAACCAGTAACTAATTAAAAATAAAATGCTAACTTTTAAGATATCACAGTGACAAATGTTTCATTACTTTGTATTTACACCTTTTGCATTTCATAGAGCTTCTTCTGATCATGCTACCAGTGTAAGATTTGCTTTCTTATTACCAGACCTCTTTTTAGAACAGCTGAATAACACTGCTTTACTATTTTATAAAAATATTCTCTCTTACATTTCATACAAATCTTGCAATTTCATGAAAAGCATTGCACTGAAATGTTTTGGCCGTATTTATCATCTACCTACATCATCTTAATTAGTATTTAATATATCACTTTTCATTATTTTTTTTTAAGTGCTTTGAAATAATTGTCTGTGGGACTTATTTTAGTGTTTCAAACTTCTTTAAGATTAAACTCGGCAATTAATGGAGGTTGTCAAAAGCTACCGATGCATTTGATCCGAATCTGTACCATATCCCTGACAGGAACATTTGGTACACTAATCCACCTCTGTTTATCTGCTTCCATTTCTACCTGAGTGAAATATTCTGTGCATCCCCCTCAAGTCTTTTTTTTTTTGCATTTGGGCTCTTTCCTAAAAAATCATTGTGTTGCATTAAGAATGATAATCACAGCATTTGTCAAGGGCATTTTCCGGGTTCAACCTTTAATCTCTGCTACCCAACCTCCCTCCCCGCTTTTAAACAGCTCTTTTCCCAGGTTTATATCCCGTCTCTCAAGCTGGTTACCCCAAGGCCTGAACTGGTCCTCTCTGCAATTAATTGTGACCCCTCAATTGCATGAGCAATGAGCACACCCTGCCAAGGCCATGGGGTTATGTGTGCAAGGCTTTGAGAAAGAGATTATTTCTATTTTTAACCCTTTCTCTGTCCTCCTCCATCACTTGACACACAGGCAATAGAAGCAGTTGGAGTGACACCATGTGACATTCTCTTAAACGGAGTATTGTCATAGCAGCACTTTAAAGAGAGATGCGTTTCTGTAATTTCAAAGAACAGAGGGATATTCCTTAAACCTCATTCTATAGCTCTCTACAAAGGCTGCTTTAGACCACACTCTGCTTTCTTGATCACTCCTGGAGTGTTTGTTATACTCTAGAGTTGAAAGGTAGGGAATTAAAAAATAAATGCTTTTTCCCCTTCAGTAAATAGAATATAATTGGATATGTGCATTTCTTAACAACTGGGTACATTTGGCCTGTGTAGAATGCAGTTGCTAATTAGGTTAGTGGTAGCTCTTTTACCTGATGGTAAAAGCCATATGCTTTTGTTGATCTGAATAACAGAAAGCTATGCTATTGGTTTGAGTATTTGTCCGTGGACTGCTTAGTAAATTATCAATGAATTTGAAGATTCACCTTCTCTTCCCAAAATATAGTTTTTAGAAGTATTGTGTGGATCATGCGATATGATGGTAAATTGCAGAAATAAAACGCCCTTCTTTATTTGTAGTTGGTATTTCAAAACATTAAACATTTCTTTAATGTGGCAGAATAAAACTCCTTGCTCCTCCATTGCAATGTGAATATTGAACTCTCTTGAAGACAGTCTTCTTTTTCATGTTTTAGAGGCTAGTATAAATGAGGTCTTTACAAAGCTTGAGTCTAGATGTTAATGGTGAACTAATGCAGTTCCTAAAATGTTGAATTGTATGCATCTTTATGTGTCATTATAGTGTATAATTTCGATGTATAGTGCTTTTTCCAGTTTGATTCTATCTATTAATAATAATTATATATTATTATGGAAAAAGACGTAAAGACACATAAAAACAGAACTTTAGGATCCGTGCTAGTTCCCCTTTAAGGTATGTAATGAAAGAACAGAGGGGAAAACAACTAGCACTTGGTTATATGTACAGTTTTGTATTACTTTGCACATTTGTCCGCCTACCCTACTTACTCCCTGTAGCTAAGTAAGCATGACGTTTTAAATCGCTAAATAATTATAAACCAATTTAAGATAAGTAAGTAGATTATATATTTCAGTGCGTAGTTTCTTAACTAATAAACAGACTGCTAGTTTAAAAAAAATAATAAAAAATAAAGTTAAAATGATGATTTCCCATCTGCAGGCTTCTGGCTGACAGAACTGAGTACTGGAGGGTCTTAATGTGTGATTTGGAAGCAGCTGTTGCACAATTGTCATTCAAGTTACCCTGAAATGAACAGCGTGTTTTGCGGCAGACTTACACAAAAAGTAGTATTATAACAGAAGTGTTTTGATTTCAGAATTTATTTTATTAAAACCCCATGCTAATCCAAAAGCTGTGTGAATGTTCCTGGAAGGTAATTTAATTATTTCCAAATAACTTCTTCTGGAGATGATTAAAATAAGTGTGTAGATTATGTATGTATGTATGCATTTATTTATTTATTTATTTTTGAGAATCATACATACAGTGCATCCGGAAAGTATTCACAGCGCTTCACTTTTTCCACATTTTATGTTACAGCCTTATTCCAAAATTGATTAAATTCATTATTTTCCTCAAAATTCTATAAACAATACCCCATAATGACAACATGAAAAAAGTTGTTTTGAAATCTTTGCAAATTTACTAAAAATAAACAAAAAAAGCACATGTACATAAGTATTCACAGCCTTTGCGACACTCAAAATTGAGCTCGGGTGCATCCTGTTTCCACTGATCATCCTTGAGATGTTTCTACAACTCTGATTGAAGTCAGTTGATTGGACATGATTTGGAAAGGCACACACCTGTCTATATAAGGTCCCACAGTTAACAGTGCATGTCAGACCACAAACCAAGCCATGAAGTCCAAGGAATTGTCTGTAGACCGCCGAGACAGGATTGTATCGAGCCACGTACCTGGGGAAGGGTACAGAAAAATGTCTGCAGCATTGAAGGTCCCAATGAGCACAGTGGCCTCCATCATCCGTAAATGGAAGACGTTTGGAACCACCAGGACTCTTCCTAGAGCTGGCCGCCCGGCCAAACTGAGCGATCGGGGGACAGGGGCCTTTGTCAGGGAGGTGACCAAGAACCCAATGGTCACACTGACAGAGCTCCAGCGTGTCTCTGTGGAGAGAGGAGAACCTTCCAGAAGAACAACCATCTCTGCAGCACTCCACCAATCAGGCCTGTATGGTAGAGTGGCCAGACGGAAGCCACTCCTCAGTAAAAGGCACATGACAGCCCGCCTGGAGTTTGCCAAAAGGCACCTGAAGGACTCTCAGACCATGAGAAACAAAATTCTCTGGTCTGATGAAACAAAGATTGAACTCTTTGGCCTGAATGGCAAGCGTCATGTCTGGAGGAAACCAAGCACCGCTCATCACCTGGCCAATACCGTCACACACAGTGAAGCATGGTGATGGCAGCATCATGCTGTGGGGATGTTTTTCAGCGGCAGGAACTGGGAGACTAATCAGGATTGAGGAAAAGATGAATGCAGCAATGTACGGAGACATCCTTGATGTAAACCTGCTCCAGAGCGCTCTGGACATCAGACTGGGGTGAAGGTTCATCTTCCAACAGGACAACGACCCTAAGCTCACAGCCAAGATAACAAAGGAGTGGCTACAGGACAACTGTCCTTGTGTGGCCCAGCCAGAGCCCAGACTTGAACCTGATTGAACATCTCTGGAGAGATCTGAAAATGGCTGTGCACCGACGCTCCCCATCCAACCTGATGGAGCTTGAGAGGTCCTGCAAAGAAGAATAGGAGAAACTGCCCAAAAATAGGTGTGCCAAGCTTGTAGCATCAAACTCAAAAAGACTTGAGGCTGTAATTGGTGCCAAAGGTGCTTCAATAAAGTATTGAGCAAAGGCTGTGAATACTTATGTACATGTGCTTTTTTTGTTTTTTATATTTAATAAATTTGCAAAGATTTCAAACAAACTTCTTTCACATTGTCATTATGGGGTATTGTTTTGTAGAATTTTGAGGAAAATAATGAATTGAATCAATTTTGGAATAAGGCTGCAACATAACAAAATGTGGAAAAAGTGAAGCGTTGTGAGTACTTTTCGGATGCACTGTATAGAAACAAGAATGTTTGATTGACTGTTTATGTATTCCTAATTTATTTATTTATTTTTTGGAGCAATTACTTTTTAGTTTATTTGAAATCGACAATTATTTTTCATCTTCTCCCACTATGCCAATTGTGCTAATGCATCTTGGCTCATTACCACGTCCCCGCCACTACACTTGGTGAAGGCGAGGAAGTACTACTGGGCTCCTCCAATCCCAGCCATCTTTGAGCCACCTGTTATTTTATGCACTGCAGGCTATACAGCCCGCAAGGGAGGTGGAACTGCAGACATGCAGGCGCCCAGGTAGCCAGCAGGGGATGCTCGTTAGTAAAGAGCCGAGAGATACCCCACCGATTTAGCCCTCCCTAACCCGGGTGGCGCTGTCCACTGAGCACTCCTGGTCACAATGAGCAAGTTACGTGAGTTGGGATCAATGCAAGTAAATGACTTCTGCTTAAAATAATTATTGCCTTTAATTAAATTGCCATCTAATTTGCTCTAATACCACAATATTGGCTTTGATTATACTTAAGTCAGATGTTTTCTGGTAAAATAAAAAATAATGTGTACAGGTCACCAGAGATTTTCCAGATTGTGTACACTAATAATTGAAATATAATTTAATAATACAACTAACTTCAAGAGCAACACAATCTTAATTTTATTTTGTTTGTTATTTTAGGGCAGCCAGTTAGTATTATACAGATTAACTTAAGAAACAGCTGAAGATGTGTACTGTTCATTAAGTGATTGTGTGGAATTAGCAGACATGAGTTTGCCGTAGTATTTGTTGTGCTCTTCCAAATCCGCATATTGTTAATATTTAATTGAACTTTATTTAGCTTCTCTATTCCTTTTTTCTTTTTTTTGGTATTCAATGAATGGAGTTGGATTTCTCAATGATTTTCAGTGTTTTGATTTACCTCGCATGTTGAACAAGAGCTTTTGTGTTTCTGAAAGATGCATTGAAATTTGTCGAAGTTGTAGATTTCAATTACTAAATTAGGCTGAGCCATTTTCATGCAAGACCAGATGTCACGATTTGAAACTGTGATACATATGTGACTGCCCCCTATTAAGTCACACAGGAACATTTACTGTTAATTAACTAATTTCATTGTGTTTTAGTCTGTAATAACCTTCACAATTCTGTTCACTGTGGTGCAAAAGTTTGGAATTTGGCCATTGGTTTAATGATTCTCAGCTCTGAATGCTCTCTGTAAAATATAGAACATTAAAATAAATGAAAACATCAAAACATCATAATAGAGCACTTCACATCCACTATTCCCATAGAATCCTTAACATGGGAACACAATTGTGAACACGAGGGGCTTCAGCAACTGGGTGAAAAACCCTCTCGAGACTTTCAAGGAAGATTTTCCAGGAGTTTGGGGTTTAGAAACAGTGGTGCCCTACAGACAGCTACTTAATGGTTGACTTTACCTTCTGGCATAGAGCCTAACTTTGACTGTGATCTATAATGAAACTTATACCCAGTCAGGTTTTTATTTAGAATAGTGTAAAGTGGCTTTTTAAAATTAATGACACTGTCATAAGGTACAGTTTTGTAATGCACATTTTTGCAGGTAGATTGCAGTTTTGGTTCTGGACTAGGTCAAGGTAAAGTATCCTTTGGAAACTAAGTGGCAACATAGCGGGGGAAAGATCAAGTCCTGGTGATGTACGTCTTGTTAGAATTTGTCCGCTTTTTACACTCTTTCCTTGTTACAGTCATTAGGTGCAACAGAGAACAATATTTTTTTGTATAATAGATGAAAACGATAAACTTTGTTACCCATGTAAAAATATTGTGCTGTTCAGACTGTACCTGCAATACAGCAGCCTGATCTTCTGTTCTCCTCAGCACTCTTGCTCTTACGTCTTATTAAACTATGCTTCCTTATGCTCTGGCTTAATTATGTATTGTTAACACTTCTATTGTTTTACTGTAAGTTTTCCAATGCCTAACCCCTCCCTCTAGCACATATCTAGGACTTAACTGTATTATATCTGCACTTGTTAGCTCATTGTACTGGGATGTATGCTTATTGTATTTTGTCCTGAAAGTATGTAATGCTTTGAAATGTTTGTCTAAACTGTAAGTTGCCTTGGTTAAGGGCATCTGCTAATAAATAAATAAAAATATCAATGAAGAAAACTTGGCTGCTGATATGAGCATCTTCCTGAGACAATGCCGGCCAAATCCTTGAAGGACTTCTCAGTTTAGTCAGAATCTAGTTTTCAGGAAGTTGCACGTCATTCATTGAACAAGTCAACACATTTTATGTGTCTGAACCTGGTGTCTGTGTTGAATGAGATGTGTGTTTGCTTCCTCATAATTATAAATCCTCAACTGGCAGAGGCAGCATATAGATCAAGCATTGTGAAATACTGGCCCTTTCAGCCTATCCCAGTCCAGGATTTTGGACCCAGCTTTTGAAATTGATGAAATAGATCAATTTAGCTACATATTTAAGTTGCTAGTTGTAAGAAAGACCTGCATTGAAATGGATTAGAAGGGCCAGTGTTTAACTATCCCTGCTGTAGATAAATGAGAGCAATTGAAACTGTACTCAGCTACTACAGGGCCAGATTAAAAATCTGCCAGGGCAATAAACTGAATATGGTAGGTGGAATAGGACTGTAACCAAGCTGTACCAGAGATAATTTTCAAGGTATTTCAGTGTTCCATGGTTGACCACAATTAAGACTTGATAAATCCAATAAGCTGAGGAAAGTGCACCCCTGTATAAACTGTTCTATTGTGATTCTGTTAGTTAGGTACTGTCAGTACCTTTCCTGGGCATGAAGGAAAAGGTCAGCAAGGCCTGTAATGATGGCAGGGCACAGTGGTCATTTGTCTGTGTGGAAATTACATGAATTACTGATACCATGTAGTGTAGGGTTGAGGTCTAAATAACTACAGGAATGTCAGTTTTTAGATGTCAAGTGAGAAATCTAAAATCGTGACATCTGACATTGTGTAAATACAGGTTTGTATGTTCACTGTACTGCATTCTTGATAACCTTGTATGTGGCTTGGATAAAGGCATTCACATTCATTATAATACATGAAGGAAAGAGTTTTGAGAATAGTTCAAGGTGTATAGGCTCTTTGTTTTGCCATTGTTCAGATCAAGAAGACACCCTTGTTCAATTTTAGCAAAGCAATCTATGAATAGCTTTATATTGCACATCTATTGTAATAGCAACTCTGTCCTCCATCAAAATAATACTGGCTGTAAAGTTGGATACGTAGGGCACTCGTCAAGACATACCAACTCTTAGACCTTTTGCTTAGCTCATGTTACACCACTAGCACAAGAGAACTTAACTTCTGTCACATTGGAAGAAACTGACTGTGGTTGGGGAAAAAAAACATGAGGAAAAAACACTAAAACATACATAAAAAGGAGGAAAACACATGAAAATGAGATGTCTTTGTCCTCCAGTTGAGTTTATCCTTGATTGACCCTTTCAGTATTAAGAAAAATGCTTAGCCTGCAATGGTCAGTGAAACAGGGCAGAATCGCTGGAGTAACTATCGGTAAATGAAGTTAGATGCATTCTCCTAGATTTATGTTATTTAACTTCTCTTTCTTCAGCAGCCTGGTGTGAAGCGTTCCAGCTGCTTTTCAAGTCCTGTTCTCTTATCTCTTGCTCACAGCACTCTGGGTATTTAACATTTAAGTAAACGTTTTACATGCTATAGTAAATGGGACTGCATATTGCTGCCATGCTTGAAAGAAGAAGGTGATTGGAAATGGGCTCGTTTTAGATATATATATCTTTATTTATACTTCACCATTTCTCTTTCTTCCCAAGAGCTGACCTGCATTTCTATGAGGCAATGGGGAGGGAGCAGAGAGAGAGGCTCGATGTGATAGTTGTTCCTGCTTCCTTTTATCACCCCCCTCAAAAGCTTTCTTTTAGGTCTTTTGAAAAATTGCAGTCATTGTAAAACTGGCAGACCTAAAATAAAAAACCGCATTAAAAAAAATATATATACACATTAAATTCTTCATGGAATAATTTTAAATTGAATGCTAGTTTCCAAACCGTCAGTGCCCGTCTTTTATTGGCCTTCAATAAAGAATAACTATAATAAACTGATACATAGGCAAAGAGCTATCATATCTTTAGTCTTTATCATTTATGTTTATAGCTATTTATAACCTCTCTGTATTAAAGTATGATAAATACTTAAAACTGTTCTTGTGTCACATAAATATAATAAAGAGCTTAACTACTCAGTTTCTGTGTTGCCAGCCATTTCGATTTGGAATACATTAAGGACATCAGGTGGAAAAATGAACTGGTTTGGTCCATGTTATATTATTATGAATTTTATATACACAATCTGGTCACAGAAGCTTATTTTTTATTTTTTGAAATTCAAACTAACTCACTTATGTAGCTCACTTATTACTCAGTAAGGCTAGAGTCCTCTGAGCATTTCTGAGTTACCTTTTACTGATCCCTTCAAAGTATTTAAAGTAACAACCTTCTTTGGCTTTCCTTGTGCTAAAGTGTAGAACCTCAGTCCAGTAACCTATTCACATTTTGCAAGTGCAATATATAGTCTGTTTAAACTGGTCCTGAAAAACTGAGGAATTTAGTTTACATCTAACCTGTGTATCTACATTCTCTCCACAGTATCTGTGAATGCATGTGGCACTATGCCAAGCTAATCCCCACCAGTCCCTCACTGAAAGTTGAAGACGGCAAGATTAATTTGTAATTGAAGTTGAAATGTAAATATAGCTGTAACTGGCATTTGTTTATTGTTCCCTCACCTTGCTGTAACCTTGCAAAATATCATTTGTAACCAGTTGTTGACATGCCGTCACGTTTGATGTGATTTGACAATAGTATTAATGTATTTGCCATAGACTTTCATGAAAGAAGGCACCAACAAGAAGAAAGCATATGATTAGCAAAATTACATGTTTAAAATAATAGCAAGGAGGAGGACAAGGAAAATGGATGCACACATTTTATTTGTGTATGTATGTATTTATTTATTCATTCTCTTAACTGTAGGTGTTAGTAATCACTTCTTTCTTTATTCATTTATTTTATTATAAATACACAATGGATGTTCCAAGTTCAGATTTTTTAAATTCTTGTTTTAACAAGAGAGGTCATTTAGGCCTATACACTCACACATGTAAATGAAAAATGAAGCAGAACAAATATATAGTCATGCAAAATAGTTGAGAAAACTGTTGAAAACAGTCCATTTAATTAATTTTTACGTATCTTTAATGTACAGTGCACATAAAGAATCAGGGTGGGTAACAATCACAGTTGAGGAATTACCACAAAGTGCATGCTTAAAATGATCATACACATGGGAATCTAGGAATTTGTACTCGACATTCTGGATTCAGAACATTTTTTTTCAGGGGGCAAGGGTAGGAAAAATAATAACTGTACCAATTCTTGAAACAGAATTTGCAGCAGGGCAAAGTGAGAATATCAGTGAGTAATATTCTCACTTGGCTGGACCTGGACTAGTGCTGGACCTAAATTTCCAATTGGAGATGATGTACAATACTGTGTAAAAGTTTTAGGCAGGTGTGAAAAAATGCTGTAAAGTAAGAATACTTTCAAAAATAGACATGTTAATAGATTATAATTATCAATTAACTAAATGCAAAATGAGTGAACAGAAGAAAAATCTACATCCAATCCATATCTGGTGTGACCACCCTTTGCCTTCAAAACAGCATCAGTTCTTTTAGGTACACTTGCACAAAGTCAGGGATTTTGTAAGCATATAGTCAGGTGTATGATTAAACAATTATACCAAACAGGTGCTAATGATCATCAATTCAATATGTAGGTTGAAACACAATCATTAACTGAAACAGAAACGGCTGTGTAGGAGGAATAAAACTGGGTGAGAAACAGCCAAACTCTGCTAACAAGGTGAGGTTGCTGAAGAGTTTACTGTCAAAAGTCATACAGCATGGCAAGACTGAACACAGCAACAAGACACAAGGTAGTTATACTGCATCAGCAAGGTCTCTCCCAGGCAGAAATGTCAAGGCAGACAGGGGTTTCCAGATGTGCTGTCCAAGGTCTTTTGAAGAAGCACAAAGAAACGGGCAACGTTGAAGACCGTAGACGCAGTGGTCGGCCAAGGAAACTTACTGCAGCAGATGAAAGACACATCATGCTTACTTCCCTTCGCAATCGGAAGATGTCCAGCAGTGCCATCAGCTCAGAATTGGCAGAAAACAATGGGACCCTGGTACACCCATCTACTGTCCGGAGAAGTCTGGTCAGAAGTGGCCTTCATGGAAGACTTGTGGCCAAAAAGCCATACCTCCGATGTGGCAATAAGGCCAAGCAACTCAATTATGCATGAAAACACAGGAACTGGGGTGCAGAAAAATGGCAGCAGGTGCTCTGGACTGATGAGTCAAAATCTGAAATATTTGGCTGTAGCAGAAGGCAGTTTGTTCGCTGAAGGGCTGGAGAGCGGTACACAAATGAGTGTCTGCAGGCAACAGTGAAGCATGGTGGAGGTTCCTTGCAAGTCTGGGGCTGCATTTCTGCAAATGGAGTTGGGGATTTGGTCAGAATTAATGGTCTTCTCAATGCTGAGAAGTACAGGCAGATACTTATCCATCATGCAGTACTATCAGGGAGGCATCTGATTGGCCCCAAATGTATTCTGCAGCATGACAACGACCCCAAACATACAGCGACAGTCATTAAGAACTATCTTCAGCGTAAAGAAGAACAAGGAGTCCTGGAAGTGATGGTATGGCTCCCACAGAGCCCTGATCTCAACATCATCGAGTCTGTCTGGGATTACATGAAGAGAGAGAAGCAACTGAGGCTGCTTAGATCCACAAAAGAACTGTGGTTAGTTCTCCAAGATGTTTGAGCCAACCTACCTGCCGAGTTCCTAAAAAAACGTGTGCAAGTGTACCTAGAAGAATTGATGCTGTTTTGAAGGCAAAGGGTGGTCATACCAAATATGGATTTGATGTAGATTTTTCTTCTGTTTACTCACTTTGCATTTAGTTAATTTATAATCATTGATAATAGGAAACCTATGCCTTTCAGAAATGTTATTCCTTTAGTCACACGTTTTTATTAACACGCTACACATACTTGTTCATCTGATGGTAGATAATATCAAGACTGAGGACATTCCAGTCAACTTTACATGTTACATGTTGGTATTTTACCAGTGTCGTATACATTCCTGTTTCATAGAGTGTAGTCTTTGTATTGTAATATTAACAGGTAAATGCATGTTTTTGTGTTGCTCTGGAATTTGAATCACATGCAACATAGGGAGAAATACCAATTACTTGACAGTGGTGCTCAAATAACAAGAGGCAATCTGAGTGATATGGTTACTGCCAAGCAAAAAGGTTAATTAACATTTTTGTCAAAGCACTGAGAAAGGGATACTTCAAAGGCCTTGAAAGCTTGTTAAAAGGCTATGTAAAATTAAATGACTTGATATGGATTTTGTACGTATTGAACTCCAGACCACCTAGGACTTGATGCAAGTTTAATAAATGAAAGGAACATGAGATTGGCACCAACTCTTTTAAACTGCAAAGCCAATGAAACCGAACTGCAGAGCACTATACCATAGCTGCACTAAACCTGTCCAGACCAATATGGAAGTATGGTTACAGGTTACAGAATACTGAAAGCAGAACAGGAAATTATAACACATGTTCATTACTATTTCTCCACAGTCATCTGCTTTAGATTAACTGTGTTGTCTGTCTTGACTTGTTACTTGGGATGTTTAAATTATCGGCCATTCATCACTTGTACTCTTTTTTCAGAAATGCTGGTGGCATAGCCGAGCACTCAACCTGTTGTGGGGGGGTCATTTCCCATTCCTTCGCCCAGTTAGCATTTCTGTGAGCATGTGTTCCATAATAAGGGGATGATACACTGTTTAATTTCCCTAAATCCACAGCTTCGTTCTAACTTTAAATTGGACGAATGTAAGTTAAATATGTGTGTAATTTCTTTTGAACTTTTATTTCAAGCAATGTGTTCAGTTATGGCTGTTCTACAGCACAACACAGCAGAAATAGTATGTACAGTGAGGGAAAAAAGTATTTGATCCCCTGCTGATTTTGTACGTTTGCCCACTAACAAAGAAATGATCAGTCTATAATTTTAATGGTAGGTGTATTTTAACAGTGAGAGACAGAATAACAACAACAAAAATCAGAAAAACGCTTTTCAAAAAAGTTATAAATTGATTTGAATGTTAATGAGGGAAATAAGTATTTGACCCCTTTGACTTAGTACTTGGTGGCAAAACCCTTGTTGGCAATCACAGAGGTCAGACGTTTCTTGTAGTTGGCCACCAGGTTTGCACACATCTCAGGAGGGATTTTGTCCCACTCCTCTTTGCAGATCCTCTCCAAGTCATTAAGGTTTCGAGGCTGACGTTTGGCAACTCGAACCTTCAGCTCCCTCCACAGATTTTCTATGGGATTAAGGTCTGGAGACTGGCTAGGCCACTCCAGGACCTTAATGTGCTTCTTCTTGAGCCACTCCTTTGTTGCCTTGGCTGTGTGTTTTGGGTCATTGTCATGCTGGAATACCCATCCACGACCCATTTTCAATGCCCTGGCTGAGGGAAGGAGGTTCTCACCCAAGATTTGATGGTACATGGCCCCGTCCATCGTCCCTTTGATGCGGTGCAGTTGTCCTGTCCCCTTAGCAGAAAAACACCCCCAAAGCATAATGTTTCCACCTCCATGTTTGACGGTGGGGATGGTGTTCTTGTGGTCATAGGCAGCATTCCTCCTCCTCCAAACACGGCGAGTTGAGTTGATGCCAAATAGCTCGATTTTGGTCTCATCTGACCACAACACTTTCACCCAGTTCTCCTCTGAATCATTCAGATGTTCATTGGCAAACTTCAGACGGGCCTGTACATGTGCTTTCTTGAGCAGGGGGACCTTGCGGGTGCTGCAGGATTTCAGTCCTTCACGGTGTAGTGCATTACCAATTGATTTCTTGGTGACTATGGTCCCAGCTGCCTCGAGATCATTAACAAGATCCTCCCGTGTAGTTCTGGGCTGATTCCTCACCGTTCTCATGATCATTGAAACTCCACGAGGTGAGATCTTGCATGGAGCCCCAGACCGAGGGAGACTGACAGTTATTTTG
The DNA here is from genome assembly GCF_036373705.1 of Amia ocellicauda. Classification (NCBI taxonomy): domain Eukaryota; kingdom Metazoa; phylum Chordata; class Actinopteri; order Amiiformes; family Amiidae; genus Amia; species Amia ocellicauda. The sequence continues at coordinate 17,204,881 of NC_089852.1, forward strand.
TGTTTCTTCCATTTGCGAATAATCGCACCAACTGTTGTCACCTTCTCACCAAGCTGCTTGGCGATGGTCTTGTAGCCCATTCCAGCCTTGTGTAGGTCTACAATCTTGTCCCTGACATCCTTGGACAGCTCTTTGTTCTTGGCCATGGTGGAGAGTTTGGAATCTGATTGATTGATTGCTTCTGTGGACAGGTGTCTTTTATACAGGTAACGAGCTGAGATTAGGAGCACTCCCTTTAAGAGAGTGCTCCTAATCTCAGCTCGTTACCTGTATAAAAGACACCTGGGAGCCAGAAATCTTGCTGATTGATAGGGGATCAAATACTTATTTCACTCATTAACATGCAAATCAATTTATAACTTTTTTGAAATGTGTTTTTGTGGATTTTGTTGTTGTTATTCTGTCTCTCACTGTTAAAATACACCTACCATTACAATTATAGACTGATCATTTCTTTGTCAGTGGGCAAATGTACAAAATCAGCAGGGGATCAAATACTTTTTTCCCTCACTGTACACTAAAATAACCGTTTTTTGTTTTTTTTTCAAAATGGAGAACTAACTGGATAGATGGATGAATTAATGATGTGTTGACAAAACAAATTTCTGTGAATGCAGATAGTTTTGCCTTGATTGAAGTGCTATTTGTGCTGATGCATCCTTGAAAAAACAACAGCTGAGTACAGTTATTTGCCATCTGTTGGAATTCAGTAAAAGTGAGTTTCTGTACTGCTGTACACTCAGCCCAAATCCATTGCCTTTATTCAAATACACACAAAAAAGAAGCATCACAGCAGTCTGTGCTTAGTGTATTTATTTTTCATAAAACATCAAATGTTCTTGTTATGAGGAATTCACATACTTCTGAGCTATGGTATACATACGTATTTGATCAGGAGAAATGCGTATATAAAGTGGCTTTCTCTGGACTTATTACTTCTGTCTTTGTTTTCTTTGTCATTTATGAGGTCACATGAGAAGTCTGTTTGCGTTCTTCACAATGCATCTTTTGGGAAAGGACATTTCAAGTTGTTTCACAGCTGGTTTGTTCTGTATATCTAATGAAGTCCATGATCCTACCACAACAATTTGTGCAAGGGCTTTCTAAGATATGCAAACAAATGGCACAGGCAGGTATCCTCTGATTTATGTCAGGGCTATCTATCTAGCTAGCTAACTCCTTGCCCTTCTTGTTGAGGCTCTAATTTAACCTGTCTGTTTACAGCAGGGAAAATAATTCAGAAAAGCTGCTAGGCATTTTTCCAACTTTCAAGATATTTCGAAGCTAGCATTATACAAAGTCTTTCTTATTGGAGTCGAATTGAACTGTATGTATATATTTTGGTAGCAGCGTAGAATAGTGATTAGGGCCCTGAGCTCTGGAGCAGAGGGTTGTCGATTCAATCCCAGGTGGTGGACACTGCTGTTGTACCTTTGAGCAAGGTACTGTACCTGCATTGCTCCAGTAAAAACCCAGATGTAAATGAGTAATTGTATGTAAAAAGATTGTGAAAAAACAAATCAATTGAAAAGAAAAACCTGAAAAGTCTCCATTAGAGAAGTATTCACTACCTTTGCTATGACTCTTCTAAATAAGCTCAGGTTCAACAAATTGCCTTCAGAATTCACACAATGAGTTGAATGGAGTTAGGGCTGCAGCTATCGATTATTTTAGTAATCGAGTATTCTACTGATTATTCCATCGATTAATCGAGTTATCGGATAAGAAATTATTTTGCCTTCTTAAAAAGCAATAGTAAATATACAAAAGAGAAAAGACAGGTCTCTTAAAATGAACAACCAATTGGTTTCCTTTTTAGAAAAATCTAAATTTTTATTACTTAAAATGCATATAATTATTATCTGTCAAAACTAAATCCATTTAGTGCATGTAAGTTCTATATTGCATTCTGGGTTTTAAAGAAAACAAATTCTGAAATCCAAGAACACATAAATAAAATAGTAATTTCAAATTACTTTAACCTAAACACAACCTACATTTTAAATAATAATACATAAACATTGCTTTAAGTTGATGCAACTTAACTTTCAGAACTACAGGTTTCAACCTAACTACAGCGCAGGCATAACGTAAGCCTTTACTGTCTTCTTGGAAGGCTTTGTGGCATTTGTAGGAGGCAAAAAAAGAAAAAAAAAAAACGGTTCTTGCAGGATCGTATCTCCTGTTTGAGGTAGATATGGTGTGTGTGTGTGAGACATCATAATAACATGAATGAAGCTCAGGCTTTCACAAACTGACTAGCATTTTGTTTTCTGTGTTTATTTTCTACCTCACGTATCCACAACGTAAGCACGTTATGCAACAGTAATAATCATCCGTGTGAAACAGTGACCACTGAGCAGTACGGATTAAACGAAGCTTTGATGCAAATAATTTGCAATTTAGTAATCGAGTTACTCGAGATTCTCAAGGAATTGTTTCAGCCCTAAATGGAGTCCATCTGTGTGCCATAAAAGTGATTTCAGATTAAATACACCTGTCTCTGTAATGTCCCACAGCTTGGTAGTGCATTCAAAGCAAAGGAGACCAAGGAGCCTTCAAAACATTTCCAGGATAAAATTGTGGAAAGGGGTAAATAAATTGAATATCCATTGGAGCAATGTCAAGTTGATCATTTAAGAAGTGGAAGGTGTAAGGCACCACCCAGAATTTGCTTAGAGTAGCCATCCTCCCAATTTGAGCAGCCAGGTAAGAAAGGCATTGGTCAGAGAAACTATCAAGAGGCCAATGACAAATCTGAAAGACCTACAGCAGCAACAGTTTATTTGTGTCAACAATAGCTAAGGCACTTCACAAATATAGCCTGTATGGGAGAGTGACGGAAGCCATTTAAAAAAAAAAAAAAAAAAGCCCATTGTTAAATCCCACTTGGAATTTGCACAAAGATATGTCAATAGCAAAAATGCACAGCATTATATCTGGCACAAACCCAACCCAACACAGCACATCACCCATGTAACACATTCCGTATTGTGAAACATGGTGGTGGCGGCATCATGTAATGGGGATGCTTTGCATCGGCAGGGACTGAAAAGCTTGTCAGGGTAGAGACCAAAATGGATGGAGCTAAATTCAGACAAACCATTTAAGATAACCTGCTTCAGTCAGCAAAATACCTAAGATTTACCTTTCAGCAGGACAATGATCCCAGGCACACAGCCAAAGTGACTAGAGTAGCTTACAAACAAGAATGTAAATGTCCTTAATTCGCTTGAGAATCTGTGGTAAGACTTGAAGATTGCTGTCCACCAATGATCCCTATCCAGCTTGCCAGAATGGGTGACAGTTGCTCAATCCAGATAGACCTGGTAGAGATTTACTAGAGGTGGTCCTACATTGACTTAGGGATGTGAATACTTCAAGTATTTCTTTAACATTTCATTTTTTTTTTCATCAGTTGTTTACACTTTAGTTTTCAAAGTGTTGCGTAGGTTGTGTTAATCATAAGAAAGAAGAACATAAGAAAGTTTACAAACGAGAGGAGGCCATTCGACCCATCGTGCTCGTTTGGTGTCCATTAATAACTAAGTGATCCAAGGATACTATCCAGTCTGACTTTAAAGGTTCACAAATTTTCAGCTTCATCCACATCGCTGGGGAGTTTGAAGTGTGAAGAAGTGTCTTCTGTTTTCTGTTTTTAATCAACAGGAAACATCCCATATGCATGCATCCAAATTTCAGTGTGTAAAGCAGCAAAGTCTGATAAAGTCCAAGGGGATGAATACTTTCTATAGCCACTGTATTAAACATATTGTAGTTTTTCTTAAACCCTGTAATTCATAATTGTCTTGGTTTACATGCAGGGAAATTAAGCTGGTTATGGCTGATTGCAGTTTGAAATAGTTTTGATTTATGTATTAATATAAATTTAATGAAAGCATACCCAACAAAACCATGAAGGTTCAATGTAAGTATTTTAAAATGAGTACACTACAGTTTTAGTTTTAGTCAGTAATTCCATTGTACCTCCTTAAAATTAATTCATGACACTAGGGGCCAGATGATTTCTTCTAATCATAAATGTAACCACTACTATGGACAGATCTGTAGTTTTCCATTAGCGGGTGGGTCTTTTAAAGTTTTGATTTAATCTGGCCCAATGTCTTGTTAAATGCATATAGACACAGCCTTGGATAAACACATCAGCCAAATTAATTATGTAATAGGTTTTACCAATTAGTTTTATTTACTTATTTTTAAAAGTACCTTCCTCATGACTGGTGTATAGTGTTTTATTATTCCTCTTACCTTTTTTTATCAGCTCTGTCTTCCCTCATGGTGTATTAACTTAAAACATTTCAGAGATCTCTCCAAAACATTGTTTCTTTGTGTCTGTTAAGCCCTCTTTGTCTTAAAAGTGAGGGCACTAGTGTATCACCCCAGCTTAAAGTAGCTGGAGGGATTGGAGTTATTACAATGTTTTGTTATTCTAGAAAAGTACTCTTAAATGAATGTTGTTCAGGTAGTTAAGAAGAACAAAGCAAAGGCAAGAGTTTTAAAGATAAAAAGAGGCAGAACTTTGTAGGGAACCCCAGGGGTATCTAGATTTTAGCCTGAATTCCATTTGCAGCTCTTCACACTTTCTTACATAGCCCTCTGAAACAGCTGCACTGTTGTATACTGGTATAACTACATGGGAGAAATCTCAGTTGAGCTTTAGTTATTCGTTATCTGCAGAGTGCAGTAATGTTAACACCAAGACAGCTTCAGTTTTTGTTGAGTTTAAACGGCCTGCTGTTAGGATAATAAGCACAGTGATCCTATTGGGATACAGTGTTTGAGAGGTACTTGGTTCATATAGTCATAGGAAAAAAAAAGAACATTGGTAGCATATGTAGCGACTTCAGGCACTCAGCCCTCAACTCGACCCAGTTTTCCATTTTACAATTGCAAAAGAGTTTCAGGAGAAAACAAATAAAATCATAAGCACCGTATTTGATCCAGAGTCCATCTAATTCATTTAATCAAACAAGCTCATTTTACACATCTTTTTTTAAAGCAATGTGAAGGATTGTGTGTAATGCTCTTCTTCACTGCTCTTCAGCCCTGTCTTAATTACTTGTTGCCCATTCAAAGCTTTTTAAAAGCCTCCTTGGAACAAAAACGTTTGAAGTTTAGCTATCACAGTCATATGAATTACGTATGAAGACGTATCTTTACTGATACTGATATGAAATTGAAATTAGCAGCATGCTTAATACTGGTTAGTAGACATTTACCTGTCACTCATTTTGTTTGAATAGGTAGCTACCATATTCTTAAGAACATAAGAAAGTTTACAAGTGAGAGGAGGCCTTTTGACCCATCGTGCTCGTTTGGTGTCCATTAATAAGTAATGCCCCGTTTCCACTGGCGGACGGGTCCGGACTTGTCCATGTTTTGTGGACGGTTAACAATCTGGGGCTAGACGTGTCCGTAACCGCCCGTCCCGCCCACTGAGGACATAATTGGCTTCCAGGAGTGGAGATGTGTGCTTGACATGTAGACAGACAGGGAAGAGATAGGATACATTGTGTCGGAAGATATAATCTCAAGTGCCATGTGCGATCACGAAGAAATTGCAGTTTTATTAGCAGCATGGAGTGAAATCCACGTACAGAAACAATGGCTGCTTACAGTTAATATCCGAGTGTATTAAACACTTGGATTTCATAGGACCAGTGCAGTGACGTGATTACTTAAAAATAAAAATAAACTGAAGTATAATAATAATCAGATCGGTAGCAGACGATTTTATTAATATTTTATGAACAGCTGGCTGTTGTTTCAGGTTGTGTTTTTTGAATGGTGTGCAGGACAATCCGCAGAGACAGTCAGTGGGAAGGTGAAGACGATTAAGTTAACATGCACCCATTTACAAGTTAAATTAATGAATAAATAAATACAGCAGATCTGGGTTTCCCTCTAAAACATTAAGGACTGGTTTAATAAATGCGTCCATAAACGCCATGACTGAGACGTGCACACTTTAGTTAGTTTAGTTTAGTTAATAATATGGCAAAAAGTATTGTTTGCAGTTACAAATCTGCAGAAAAAGTAATAAATTAAGAGAGTGACGCTGTGCCGTCATAATAATAACAAAACATATTCGCTATTTATTATTGTTGCACATGGAAACGTATTATGTGAACATGCTTGTCTGAATATAATGTTGTCTCTACACGTTTAGCTCTTTCTAATATCTCTGAACAGAAACGTGTATTTATTACGCTGTTTACAATCATGTAAAGCACAAAGAATAAAATAGAGACACAAGTCCTCTCCTCGTCAGGCTGTGTCGCTCGTAGTGTTTCCTGTCTCTGTTTTTAACACAAACACAAACACAAACCAAACCCACAGTCGCTGCTCCTCCCATCAGAGGGACGGACTTCACAGCGTCCTGGTTTTGCAAAAAAAGCTCTGGGACGCGTCTGAGGATGGACGCGACTGGCACGGCACGGACGCTTAAGCCAGAGGAACCGAGGCATAATTGATCCAAGGATACTATCAAGTCTATTTTTAAATGTTCCCAAATTTTCAGCTTCAGCCACATCGCTGGGGAGTTTGTTCCAGATTGTGACAACTCTCTGTGTGAAGAAGTGTCTCCTGTTTTCTGTCTTGAATGCCTTGAAGCCCAATTTCCATTTGTGTCCCCGGGTGCGTGTGTCCCTGCTGATCTGGAAAAGCTCCTCTGGTTTGATGTGGTCGATGCCTTTCATGATTTTGAAGACTTGGATCAAGTCCCCACGTAGTCTCCTCTGTTCTAGGGTGAAAAGGTTCAGTTCCCTCAGTCTCTCAGTAGGACATTCCCTTCAGACCTGGAATAAGTCTGGTTGCTCTCCTCTGAACTGCCTATAGAGCAGCGATATCTTTCTTGAAGTGTGGAGCCCAGAACTGTACACAGTATCCAGATGAGCTCTAACTAGTGCATTGTACAGTCTGAACATTACTGCCCTTGTTCTCAATTCTACACTTTTGACAATATACCCTATCATTGTGTTTGCCTTTTTTTATTGCTTCCCCACATTGTTTGGCTCGAGAAAGTGAGGAGTCCACATAGACTCCTAGGTCTTTTTATGCGTTACTTCATCTAGATCTGTACCTCCCATAGTGTAATTATAGTGGACATTTTTTTTAACTGCATGTAATACCTTGCACTTGTCCACATTGAATTTCATCTACCTGGTGTCGGCCCACATTTGAATATTATCTAAGTCCCTTTGAATAGCCTGTGCTGCCAAGATTGTATCTGCTAAGCCACCTATTTTAGTATCATCTGCAAATTTGACAAGTTTGCTAACTATCCCAGAGTCCAGATCATCAATATAGAATAAAAAAGCACAGGCCCTAGTACTGATCCCTGTGGAACTCCACTAACAACCTCACTCCAGTTAGAAGCAACTCCTCTAATTGACACCCTCTGTTTCCTATACATCAACCAGTTCATAATCCATCTACTTACATTACCCTGAATGCCTACAGCTTCCAATTTCAGGATCAGTCTTTGGTGTGGAACCTTATTATATGATATACTTAGATGTTCAAAAAGCTTTTGATAATCTAAGTATATCATCTAATATGCTTTCACATGATCTACAGCTGCAGATATATGTTCAAAAAAATGTTTGAATTTCATTAAGAAAACTTAGGTTTTGGATTCAACCTTGGTTATCTACAGGAGAAAATTGTTCCCAAGAAAGTTTAATATGGGCATCTTACCTTTCAACTGGAAGCACTGAAGCCTTGTATAAAAGCTGTTGATAGGTGTTTTGAGATGTGTTGGATCCTCCCCCTGCCACTGGTCAGTCTTTCGAATGGGACGCGTCCAGTCAATTTAGCACTGCAAATCCCTTCTTGGGAAGTATTTTCAAAGCAGAGAAACCACATGCAGTGTGGATCAGTAATGCCAACCCACTAAATGGTAAACCAAAAACAAACTAACCAAAAAGGCATCTGGTTTTGCATTGTTTTTCATTGGCAGTGTAGTACAGTTGACTAAGTCACCATGACCAGATCCATTCAGAGCAGTGAACACTGACATAACAGGCATATCTGATCTAGGGAATTAAATAATGTGACATTCTTCTTAATGCAACATGCCATTAGCAGCAGTGAATCAAGATGCTTTTGAATGTTCCCTTATTATAATAGCATTCCATTGATGAATAAAGATATATTTCCTCAACTTTCTGATTGTTCACATTTGATTTAGACTGCAATGTCCCCAATGTTTTTATTATTTATAATAACTTCATAGATGTTCATAGATTTGTCCAAGGCCAAATAAAATCTGGAAAATCCCGAATTCCAGTGTGACACAATAGTATTGTGATCCATATTGAAGCAATATTGCAAAATCCCCAAAATACCTTTTGAGAGGACTAAACCTGGCACCGGATGAAATCAAAACTTTGACCCACCCGCTAATAGCAAACTACAAACCTGTACATCATAGTGGTTACATTTATGATTAGAAGAAAGTGGAATCTTAATAAAAATTAAGCCGCAACTCTGTAGTTTTCTCTTAGTGGGTGGGTCAAAGTTTGGATTTAATCTGCCCCCTGATTCAACAAGTTCTCCTTTTGGGCTATTCTGCCCTCCACTACAGTTCATTCCTATTACACATTAGGTAATCTTACTCCTCACCATTTGTTATCCGCACTCTTGCTTACTGTACACTGTGTTTATTAGCCATGGGCCGGTATGAGATTTTGATGGTATGATAACCTTAAGTAAAAATATAACGGTTTCACGGTATTGTGGTATTGCAGTTACAGCTCTAAAATGTGTTAATTTTTAGATGTGTGGGTAAAAAACAACAACTTGTTTCCATTGAACACAATATATTTTAATTTTAAGCAACATATAGAATATTTGGAACAGTAGTAAACATGTATGTGAGGTTAAATAATTAAATTAAATAAATAATTTAATTATTCTTAATTAAATTAAATGCAGTCACTTATGTGAGCCTAAACCTGCAGCTCAACACTAAATAGAACATAAATAATTGAATTATTTTCTGTTAAAAAAAAAAAAAAAAAAAAAAAGAACCTAAATTAAAAAATAAATGCAGTCACTTAAGTGAGCCCAAAGCTGCAGCTCAACAAGGTTTTTGGAGACATGCTCACTTTCTACACATTTCTCTTTCAGTCCAAATTATGATGCAGGAATGTGAGCATGTTCACCTTTCCTGGATTAAGTTTGGAGCGGTGAGGTACAAGGCTGTGTCCACTAGAACTGAACATTGTCTTGCTACGTTGCCACACACACACACACACACACACACACACACACACACACACATACACATACACATACACATACACACACACACACACACACATGTTGGTGCCACTATCATTATGAGGACTCTTCATAGACATAATGACTTTTATACTGTACAAACCATAGATTCTATCCTCTAACCCTAAACCTAACCCCCATTTTAAAAACTTTCTGCATTTTTACATTTTCAATAAAACATCATTTAGTATTTCTTTTGTTTTGTTTTTAAGCGTTTTGAATTATGGGGACATTGGCAATGTCCTCATAAACCACCGTTTGTGCATAATAACCTTGTAATTACCAGTTTGTAACCTTAAAATAAGTCTTCATAAACCACATTAACCAACCCGCACACACGGGGTCTCAAGACACCAGAGAGCTAGCCAGCATTTTATTTTTAAATGTTGTGATTTTGAACAGATGTACACAATGGTGGAAGACTTAAACAAAAGTATAGATGTGATGCTAGCTAAATTTAATTATTGTACTAAATCGCAGAAATGTAGTACTCTGCTCTTCCCCACTCTGTGAAGTAACGTGAAGGGGGAACAAGCTGATGTTAGCTTGTTAATTAGCCATGTTATCTGCCTCAGTAGCAAGCCAATAGTATTTATTTCACCAGTGCTAAACACACTAACTCTCTTAGCTTGTTGCAGATGTTCATTTCAAGACAGCGATACCTTGAATTTAGCCAAGAGTGATTGGCCTATTTATATAAGCAGTGCTGTTGTATAATTAGAAGATTTAACCAGGTATGTATATTTTTCCCATGCATTTGGAATACCGAAAATGGAAATTGATAGTGCCTTATTGGAAATCAACAGACACGTTGTCAAGCCATTTCCACAGAGTACAAATTCGGAAAGCTCAGAGCACAGCACTGTTTCCCAGACTTGAAGTAAGTGCATGCTAACTGAAATGTGATCACCATAAATAAACATTTCACACTTTTTGTTTTCTTTGTTCCCTTACTGAGAGTCATAGACGTGGGGTGAATGACAGCATCTTTATGAGACGTTTATTAGATACTGCGCTATTTCTATTTACAGGGCTCATTACAAGGACACGGAGATGGAGCATTTATTTGCTAACCTGATTTAAAAAAAAAAAGAAAAAAAAGAAATTAAAAGAGATCAAGAGTGCGTTTGCTGTCATACTTTTTTTCCTGGTGCTTGGCGGACAGGAATACAAAGGATGGCAGTGACGCATGGTGTTACCTCCCCTGGGATTCTTCTGCTGCTTGTGTGAATTCTGTCAATCTTGAGTTGATCATCATAATTAACTGACAAGATTGTGATGATTTTGTTTAAATACAGCTTGCATTCATAAATATATATAGAAAGCAAGGATATTGGAAATATATATTTTATGTACTTTCATTAACCCCAACGTGTGTCCATTTTGAGTTCAGCTAAGACTATTCAAATTCTTCGTGTGAAACAATATTATTCAGTGATTTAATTAAGTTTAAAATGTTTAGTTCATCAGACTATACTTATTTATCAATGGCATTGTAGAGTTTAGTATTCAATACTGCTTCCATCCAAAGGATTTGGATTTTAATTAATTATGTTGAGGTATGTCGTCTTTTAGTCCAAAGTCTGCACCAAATAACTTTGTTTCAAATATTAATAAACCTCCCTCTGCTCATAATGGACTTTACCAGAGGTCTTATGTGTGGAGGGTGTGTGTATTACTCCAAAGGCATATAAATCTGCAAAAGTATGAAACCCATAGATCAGAACCCGTTTCATATCAGAACATTTCACTTTGCTGGATTATCAGTAAAATAAACTTTAAAACTTTACTTTTCCCAAAATCCACTGTTGGGAAATGTGTTTTGGAAGAGACTTTCCAGAGCAGTAACCTCACCAGGGAAGCTAAACAATTATTAAGAAGATTATTTTGACCTAACTGAGTAGACCTCAAAAGTGCAGTTTTTTATTTTTTTTATTTTTTATAACTGGAATACTTTGGTCATTCTGACTGGGATTGCAGTTAAAGACACCGTAGAAATTAATGTCTGCTGTGGTAAGTCCCTTGAGATAAAAAAAAAAAAAAAAGAAGCATTGCAGACATCCAACTTAATAATATGAAAATCAAGTTGTAGCAGACTGAGCCTAGCAAAACATACCAGTTAAAAAAAAAAAAAAGAGAAAAAAAAGTCTTTGGCGCCTTTGCTGTGTTAATCCCATAAAGCCTGCGACAGGCTCTTGGTTCTCTTCTCTCATTCCCCAACGCCGCTCATTCTTGTACTTTATAAGTAGAAACTGTTTTTTTAAATAAATTATTTATTTCTTGTCACCGGTATTGCAAAGTACTTTGAAGCACTTGAGTGTACGTAAGAGATAATAATCCACCTCAAATCCTGACAGAAGCATGACGTGCTGTTCACAAATCTGCAGGCTTGCTGTCAAACTGGCAAATCGGGGAATATCTGCACTATAACAATGGACTGGATAGGTATTAGCTGTGGGTAAGGAGGAAAAAAAATAGTACTTTTGCATATCTGTGTTAATAAATTTATGTATTTTTATATTTATATATATATATATATATATACTCACCTAAAGGATTATTAGGAACACCATACTAATTCTGTGTTTGACCCCCTTTCGCCTTCAGAACTGCCTTAATTCTACGTGGCATTGATTCAACAAGGTGCTGAAAGCATTCTTTAGAAACTTTGGCCCATATTGATAGGATAGCATCTTGCAGTTGATGGAGATTTGTGGGATGCACATCCAGGGCACGAAGCTCCCGTTCCACCACATCCCAAAGATGCTCTATTGGGTTGAGATCTGGTGACTGTGGGGGCCAGTTTAGTACAGTGAACTCATTGTCATGTTCAAGAAACCAATTTGAAATGATTCGACCTTTGTGACAAGGTGCATTATCCTGCTGGAAGTAGCCATCAGAGGATGGGTACATGGTGGTCATAAAGGGATGGACATGGTCAGAAACAATGCTCAGGTAGGCCGTGGCATTTAAACAATGCCCAATTGGCACTAAGGGGCCTAAAGTGTGCCAAGAAAACATTACACCACCACTACCAGCCTGCACAGTGGTAACAAGGCATGATGGATCCATGTTCTCATTCTGTTTACGCCAAATTCTGACTCTACCATCTGAATGTCTCAACAGAAATCGAGACTCATCAGACCAGGCAACATTTTTCCAGTCTTCAACTGTCCAATTTTGGTGAGCTTGTGCAAATTGTAGCCTCTTTTTCCTATTTGTAGTGGAGATGAGTGGTACCCGGTGGGGTCTTCTGCTGTTGTAGCCCATCCGCCTCAAGGTTGTACGTGTTGTGGCTTCACAAATGCTTTGCTGCATACCTCGGTTGTAACGAGTGGTTATTTCAGTCAAAGTTGCTCTTCTATCAGCTTGAATCAGTCGGCCCATTCTCCTCTGACCTCTAGCATCAACAAGGCATTTTCGCCCACAGGACTGCCACATACTGGATGTTTTTCCCTTTTCACACCATTCTTTGTAAACCCTAGAAATGGTTGTGCGTGAAAATCCCATTAACTGAGCAGATTGTGAAATACTCAGACCGGCCCGTCTGGCACCAACAACCATGCCACGCTCAAAATTGCTTAAATCACCTTTCTTTCCCATTCAGACATTCAGTTTGGAGTTCAGGAGATTGTCTTGACCAGGACCACACCCCTAAATGCATTGAAGCAACTGCCATGTGATTGGTTGGTTAGATAATTGCATTAATGAGAAATTGAACAGGTGTTCCTAATAATCCTGTAGGTAAGTGTGTGTGTGTGTGTATATATATATATATATATATATATATAACACGCATATATACACCGATCAGCCATAACATTATGACCACCTGCCTAATATTGTGTAGGTCCCCCTTTTGCCGCCAAAACAGCCCTGACCCATCGAGGCATGGACTCCACTAGACCTCTGAAGGTCTGCTGTGGTATCTGGTACCAAGACGTTAGCAGCAGATCCTTTAAGTCCTGTAAGTTGCGAGGTGGGGCCTCCATGGATCGGACTTGTTTGTCTAGCACATCCCATAGATGCTCGATTGGATTGAGATCTGGGGAATTTGGAGGCCAAGTCAACACCTTGAACTCGTGATTCATCAGACCAGGCCACCTTCTTCCATTGCTCCGTGGTCCAGTTCTGATGCTCACATGCCCATTGTAGGTGCTTTTGGCAGTGGACAGGGGTCAGCATGGGCACCCTGACTGGTCTGCGGCTACACAGCCCCATGCGCAACAAACTGTGGTGCACTGTGTGTTCTATCAACTTCTATCAGAAGCAGCATGACGTTTTTCATCAGTTTGAGCTACAGTAGCTCAACTGTTGGATCACACGGGCCAGCCTTCGCTCCCCATGTGCGTCAATGAGCCTTGGCCACCCATGACCCTGTTGCCGGTTCACCGCTTTTCCTTCTGTGGACCACTTTTTTATTTTATTGACCATTCTGAGATATGGCTTTTTCTTTGCAACTCTGCCTAGAAGGCCTGCATCCTGGACTCGCCTCTTTACTGTTGAAATTGAGACTGGTGTTTTTCAGGTACTATTTAATGAAGCTGCCAGTTGAGGTGAGGTGTCTGTTTCTCAAAATAGACACTCTAATGTATTTGTCCTCTTGCTCAGTTGTGCACCGGGGCCTCCCACTCCTCTTTCTATTCTGGTTAGAGCCAGTTTGTGCTGTTCTGTGAAGGGAGTAGTACACAGCGCTGTACGAGATCTTCAGTTTCTTGGCAATTTCTCGCATTGGAATAGCCTTAATTTCTCAGAACAAGAATAGACTGACGAGTTTCAGAAGAAAGTTATTTGTGTCTGGCCATTTTGAACCTGTAATCGAATTGCTGATGCTCCAGATACTCAACTAGTCTAAAGAAGGCCAGTTTTATTGCTTCTTTAATCAGCCCAACAGTTTTCAGCTGTGTTAACATAATTGCAAAAGGGTTTTCTAATGATCAATTAGCCTTTTAAAATGATAAACTTGGATTAGCAAACACAATGTGCCAGTGGAACACAGGACTGATGGTTGCTGATAATGGGCCTCTGTACGCCTATGTAGATATTCCATTACAAATCAGCTGTTTCCAACTACAGTAGTCATTTACAACATTAACAATTTGATGTTATTGTAGTGGTTGTTATTTGAAAACAAGGACATTTCTAAGTGACTTAATAAATCAATCAATCATCATCAGCAGCAGCATCCTTTATCCATTCACTGCTGGATGAAGGCCTCCCCAAGATGTTTCCACTTGTTTTGATGTACATTGTGTGATATATCTCTATTATAGAAAACACAATACATATACAGAAACTGGAAACAACACAACAAGCATGGAAAGATACATACTTGGAATAACAAGAAGTGACAAAAACAAAAAAAAATGGATCAGAGAACAAACAAAAGTATGTGACATAATTGAAAGAGTGAACATTTTAAAATGGCAATGAGTAGGACATATAGCGAGAACATACTAAAGATGGACAAAAGAAGCCATCACAATAGATGACAAAAATACCTAAAAGATAGCAAGATTAAAAATAAGTCTTTCTGGCATGATATGAAAAAGAGATGCTGTACATCAAAACAAGTGGTAATAGGGCTGATGATGATAATGATGATGGGGATGATAAACAGTGCCTTGCCAAAGTAATCAAACCCTTCCTATGATGTCCCATTTTGTGAAATTATGAAATTATGCATAATCTCTTTTTAAACTAAATATTAAAATGAATGAAAATATGAATGCTCAAACTGAAGACTTTTAAGGGTAAGATAAGTTACAGTAAATACCAGCAAGAACTAAAGAGAAAAAATTGCCATGTTTATTGCAGAAGTATTCCATAAACTCAATATTTGGTGGAAGGACCTCTGGCAACATGATGCTGCCACTACCATGTTTGACTGTAGGGCTCATGTTGACTGGGAGATGTGCTGGGTTGGGTCTGCACCAAAAGTAACTCTTGACATTTAGATTAAAAAGTTCCAAGTTCCAACCACAACACCATTTTGACAACACTTTTTGCGGGATCACTCGGGTGCTTTAAGGTGGCTTATCTTTAGTAATGGCTTGTTTTGTGAAGTGTTCTGGATATTGGTACTGATGTACATTTGATCCCATTTCAGTCATTGAACTCAGTAGCTCTTTCAAAGTTGCCATTGGCCTCAAAGTAGTATCCCTCACCAGTTTCCACCTTGCCTGGCTGTTCATCTATACTGTGTCTGGATGATACAATGCACCTTCCATTTATTGATGATTGAGTACACTGCTCACAGGGATATTCAGAAACTTCAATATTTTTTGTACCCTTCTGATCTATGCTGTTCAATGACTCTATCCCTGTCAACGCACAGTAGAATTTCTGTTATGCAATTGTTTGAATAGGCCCCTTCAACTATATTTCTAAACATAGCTCAATTGGATTCCACCATTACATATAATGTTATTTAAACTGAAAATCAAATGAAGCAAATATTGTGCTTGTTTGTATGTCTTTGTTTTGAAACCAAGAATTACCTTTACTTCATGGAGGCTGACATGTACCATGTAACATGTTCAGAAACTAACATGATTAAGGAGCTGAGAACTAAACAAGACATCCAAAAGACAAGCAGGCGCTAAGCAACTTCTAAAGGCACCAAGATCTATTATAGATGCGTATGAAATGAATTAATTGCTCAAAGCCATTAGTGTCTGCCTTGACTTCTCAGCATTACACTAACAGAAATGGATTCATCACTAATAGATGGAGGATTGCGAGTGTATTTCAGATGTATGAGACCTCTTTCAAAGGTTTCTTTCCTTGTGAGGTTTGATTTTTCTTCCTTCTTTCTTCTCAGTGGGATTTGCTTGGTAAAGCTCACACCATCACTATTTAACAGTATGTAGGACAGCATCCCCACAGTCAACACAGCAGCAGAATTCATTACTCCGGTGTTCTAGTCTTTCCATTTGTTACTTCTTCACTTCACCTACTCCTGGAACACAACCCAGTAAATGTTCAATCTGATAGCAAAAGCAACATTTTCGATTTTCTTCATGAAATGTTTGAAAGCCATGTTTTTATCCCCCTCCTTCCTTTGGAATTGTGGAAGAAGTAAATTTGCAGGCACTGCTACATTCTCCTTATTTAACAGAACGGGATCTGACAACGACTAACATGTTCAGATTTGTATTTATGTGAAACCTTTTTTTTTTTTTTGTAGGATGAATAAGGCTTAACGTTTTAATCATCCTAATATTACTATCATGTGACTGGTGTTGAGTAATCATTACATGACCTCTCTTGCAGTAAACCAACTTGAGGTGCTAAACCTCAGCTTGCCCCCTGGAATTTTTGGAGTAGGTTAAAGCAGCTTGGTGGCAGAACACTGCAGCAAGAAAACCTATAGACCTATACAGAAAACTCAACCCTTCAAAGTGAATTGTTTTGTTGGAGCTGATTCCGATACCTATTTATGTTGTTAACCTGGCTAAGGATGGCAGTATTCCATATTATTAGCTATTTAGGTTTTCTTCTGAAATGCAGTTGCCGATATTAATAGTTCTGCTGCACTGTATAACAGGGCAAAGGAGAAATACAATAACGCAACTGCCAATCAGTTTCAAAATGAAACAAAAAGGTGGTGCTTTGACGTTTTTAGCTTTCCAGCAGTGAAATTATTTGCTTTTGATACCATACATTCCAGTCATACATTTTTCAGCAGGACAGCACCATAGTATGAACTCAAGAGCAAGGAACCTGAATCACTGTTTGGCATAGATTGACAACTGGGCATTGGAAGTCGCTCGTGTACCAAGCACCACAGACATAAGGATATTAGAAGGATTTCTCTTCACACTGGGCAGGGTTTACTTCAGTGCAAGTGATAGATTGGACTTTTATCAAGCTTTACTAAGGTGGTGGGGCTAATTTTATGGGAAGTAAGCAGACGTAAGTAGGACAGCACAGAGCAATTCTTTGGATGTCTGTTTCTGGAAGGGGTATAGAACAACCCCTAACTGAGGTGATTAACACTTGCAATTAAAGAACAGCTGCAAGAGTTTATTCTGTGTAATCAGCTAAGTGTGAAGAAACTGATTCCTCAGGTGAGTGGCAATGCTGTTCTGTACCACTCCCAGCCAACACCGTCCAAGTAGTTCAGTAATCGTTTTGGGCAGCATAAGATAAAACCTCCCGTTTTCTGTGCTCATTTTGGGTTTACCTAGCAACCCATTTCTGGTCATGTGGTTTCTTGGTAAGACTTGACAGATAATGTCATCCAGTTTGAACAAACCTGATAAATTGAAACCATTTTACCATGTAGTGCAATACACACATTTGAAAACAAACAAAAATCTACTTTGCACTTTAGGGCCACTGTACGAAAAGTATTTTTAGTCAAGTTCAGTTTACTTTAAATTTCTACTTTGAATTAGTTATTTTGCTGACACTGATGCACAAAGCAACGGCATCTAGATCTATGGCTGTATTTGAACAAAAATGTTTGGCGAGTGGTGGCTTTATTTGATTGTCTTTAACACTCCCAAATGTTAAAAAGCTTTTTGTGCTCCAACAACCCTATGAAATGATTTTTTTTTTTCATCCTTTTCATTCTTTTATCAGCCTTGTTTGAACTCTGGATGACTATCTTTCACTCAAGTATCATTACGACAGTCAGCTGACTTTTTTTTTTTGAAAGGCCGGTATGTAAGCAAGGAATGACAGCAGAAACTGGAGGCACTAATAAGATGTCAGGGTTAAGCAGATATCCAAATCCAGCTGAAGGCAGTTTATAAATCACCTAATATGTTATATCCATTAATGGAGTGATCTGTTAAATAAATGGTCAGAGTAAAGCTAACGTTTAATTGATCATTGCCTCTGTATTGCCTTAACTGACATTTTGTGTCTGGACGACTAACTTCTGTGTTTTTCACTACTTAACTACATGACTGTGACTAGCCACACTCAGTATCGTTTACCTTAATTCTGTAACATGTCTACACTGAATTTGCATTGTAATTATTCATTTTATGTGAATATATACATTTTATTTGAATCTATACAAAATGTTAACATACGATGTAACGTCCATAAATATGCAGCATGAAATTAAAAAATAAAAGGTACACCAGTTTTAAAAATGGAAGGTGTTAAAATGTGTTACTGCTCAGTCTGAAGTATGCCTCTCTTTGTACTGCCACATAATAGTGATCAAAGGATTGCAGTGCTCCTCCAGATTGTCTTGCAGAAGTCTGTAGTCAAGGAAGATTTATGCCGCACAAGAGATTAATTACACTGTCAGAGAAACGTATCTCCTGGAAATGCATTCGGATTAAATTGATTCGTAGCCCCATATTTTGATTATTAGTGGATGAAAAAAAAGTTGATTCTTTTGCATTGGTATCTGCTGAGGCAGGTATCATAATAAAGTTATGCAGGAAGCTAGCTAAGTTAATTAGGCTTGCATGTAGCCCTTCCCCACAGTAATGAACTGAGAAACATCAGTGTGAAAAGCACTGGAAAATAAGTCTATTCACACCTTCTTTCATGTCTTTCATCCAGTGCATTTAGTGGATCATGAATGTAGCTTTTCTGATGATGCAGAGATGTGAGTTTGAGTTCTGACTGGCACCTACAGTGGGGGAAAAGAGTATTTGATCCCCTGCTGATTTTGTACGTTTGCCCATTGACAAAGAAATGATCAGTCTATAATTTTAATGATAGGTGTATTTTAACAGTGAGAGACAGAATAACAACAGAAAAATCCAGAAAAATGAATTTAAAAAAAGTAATCAATTGATTTGCATGTTAATGAGGGAAATAAGTATTTGACCCCTTCGACTTAGTACTTGGTGGCAAAACCCTTGTTGGCAATCACAGAGGTCAGACGTTTCTTGTAGTTGGCCACCAGGTTTGCACACATCTCAGGAGGGATTTTGTCCCACTCCTCTTTGCAGATCCTCTCCAAGTCATTAAGGTTTCGAGGCTGACGTTTGGCAATTCGAACCTTCAGCTCCCTCCACAGATTTTCTATGGGATTAAGGTCTGGAGACTGGCTAGGCCACTCCAGAACCTTAATGTGCTTCTTCTTGAGCCACTCCTTTGTTGCCTTGGCTGTGTGTTTTGGGTCATTGTCATGCTGGAATACCATCCACGACCCATTTTCAATGCCCTGGCTGAGGGAAGGAGGTTCTCGTCCAAGATTTGACTGTACATGCCCCATCCATCGTCCCTTTGATGCGGTGCAGTTGTCCTGTCCCCTTAGCAGAAAAACACCCCCAAAGCATAATGTTTCCACCTCCATGTTTGACGGTGGGGATGGTGTTCTTGGGGTCATTCCTCCTCCTACAAACACGGCGAGTTGAGTTGATGCCAAAGAGCTTGATTTTGGTCTCATCTGACCACAACACTTTCACTTAGTTCTCCTCTGAATCATTCAGATGTTGGCAAACTTCAGACGGGCCTGTACATGTGCTTTCTTGAGCAGGATGTCCTTGCGGGCGCTACAGGATTTCAGTCCTTCACGGCGTAGTGTGTTACCAATTGTTTTCTTGGTGACTATGGTCCCAGCTGCCTTGAGATCATTAACAAGATCCTCCCGTGTAGTTCTGGGCTGATTCCTCACCGTTCTCATGATCATTGAAACTCCACGAGGTGAGATCTTGCATGGAGCCCCAGACCGAGGGAGACTGACAGTTATTTTGTGTTTCTTCCATTTGCGAATAATCGCACCAACTGTTGTCACCTTCTCACCAAGCTGCTTGGCGATGGTCTTGTAGCCCATTCCAGCCTTGTGTAGGTCTACAATCTTGTCCCTGACATCCTTGGACAGCTCTTTGGTCTTGGCCATGGTGGAGAGTTTGGAATCTGATTGATTGATTGCTTCTGTGGACAGGTGTCTTTTATACAGGTAACGAGCTGAGATTAGGAGCATTCCCTTTAAGAGAGTGCTCCTAATCTCAGCTCGTTACCTGTATAAAAGACACCTGGGAGCCAGAAATCTTGCTGATTGATAGGGGATCAAATACGTATTTCCCTCATTAACATGCAAATCAATTTATAACTTTTTTGAAATGCGTTTTTCTGGATTTTTTTGTTGTTATTCGGTCTCTCACTGTTAAAATACACCTACCATTAAAATAATAGACTGATCATTTCTTTGTCAGTGGGCAAACGTACAAAATCAGCAGGGGATCAAATACTTTTTTCCCTCACTGTATAGCAGTTTAGGGATTACTTGTACATACTGTGTTCACAAATTCAAAAGCAGAAACGTGTAACTGTTCATAGAAAGCAACATGCTTAATTTTTTAATCAATCGGTTGAAACAGGTAGCTTTCTCAGCAAATTACAATGTCTTTATCTCTAATTACTAATAAAGCAGTTTTTTTTTTTTTTTTTACATATCATTCATCAATTGTTTATTAAGATGTGCATAACTTAAAAACTCCCCTAAAAAAATATTGTTGAGGTTACGAGAGTATTTGCGAAGCCCATTTTTAACATGAAGCTGAGTTGGCAGATGTTTATTACCTTTAAAGCAGAGTTCATTTAGTCAGCCTCGTACTTGAGTTTCAGCCTCATGCTCTCCCTTTCACTAATGAAAACATTGTCAACACTGTTAAATATTGAAATAAAAATTATAATCAGAATACCTTGTCACATCAAAAAGGAAAAAACATAACAATACAAGTCAATTTTAGTTTGGAAGACAGCATCTGAGCCTTCCAGGAAATTGAACGAAGAGAACTACTGTCTCTGATATTTGACACTGCCCCACTAAAACCAGTGCACACCATGTTCACAAGACAGGGACTAAAATGTATATTGCTGTAGAGGGAGCTGGGACAGGAAGACGTTTGGCCTGGACCAGGGAGGGAGCTGAGATAGTTTTAGAGGAGATCCGCTTCAGCAAAAGCCCTGCCAGGGAATTTGGGAAAAAACGAAGCTGATGGAGTGGAGGTGATCTCAGCAGACACCAGCTGTAGGATTAGAAGCTGGCAATCTGACTAATTCTGCTCAGCACCTGCTTGCCTCCCCTGCTTTATGTTCGGAGTAGCGTGATCCTCTTTTCACGGCTCTGATGTCCTTAGAAAACATGAGAGGTGTGCGGACGCCTGTGTTTTGTAGCCTGTTTACGCCACGCTGCACCCGCTTATGTTACGTGAAAGTGCTTGGGCACTTCTGGTAGTCGGCGTGCTCGGTGCGGGAGCTGATCCACTCTATGTCAACCCCAGCCATCTGCACTTCATTGATACCCATTGCAGAGGAGCCGATATACCTACCCAGGGCACTCTCCTCATCCCTTTCCCCCCCAGCAGGCGCAAGTGTGCTGCCAGGACTCAGCTATCCTATCCCCTCTCCCATTTCTGCTTCATTACACCAAAGGAAGTGAGCTTTTTTTAGGACATTATTCTAAAATGTGTATAATGTGCATACTCACGCAGAGGCATATTCGTGGGGCTGTGTGGAAATGTTACTGAAATCCAACTAAGGAAGGAAGAATTGGAGTAAATCCGATTGCTATGACGATGCTTGCGTATACTTCTGACGACCACTCCATAGAAACCAATGTGCAAAATGTACACACTCGCCCAGCATGCAGCCAAATCTGAACATATATAATTGATCAATAAGAATAGTTTAGTAAACATTATGTATTTAGCTAGATAAATTACATGGTTTCAAATGAAGGATGTGAGAGCTTTCAACTACCACTGTAGAAAATAGCAATTTCTAATTATATTTTTAGATAAGGCTCAGGAAGGATTACCCATCACTGGACTGTTGAATATGATGTGATACCAGACCTATAAAATTAGTAGTTGATTACATAGATGGATTGCTTCTGGACAGCTGGCATTTTGTGAAAAGCTGTGCTTGAGGATGTATGGTATGTTACCTTTATTATGCTTCAAGAAGTGTTTTTCAGTTTATCTGCTTTTTTTTTTTTACAGTTATGGTCTTTCTATAGTATTATACTTCAGACGGCGCTTGCGGAAATGTGCATCTCCCATAGTGATGTAGTTGTTTGATTTCCTTTCCCTTGTCCTCCATAGAGATAAAACCATTTGAACATCCAGCCAAAAGGGCCCCCTGGCTTTGTACATAACCCATGTGCTGTAATAATAGGTTTTATCATTCATTGTGGAGTACAGGGCAACCTGCCTGGCCGTTATATTAGGACCTGTCCATCTACTGGCTGTGTAATCCTCACAGACTGGGTGAGTGGTTAAAATGGTAGGGTACAACAGAGACGAGCCACTTTTCCTAAATCACCACTTTACAATTAGTAATCTACTTCTTTCCATTTTTAGTTTACCACTTCCATTACAAAGCATTAACCAGAACCAACTATTTTACATCATAACAATCATTCAATCAATACTACTTACAACACAGACGCACAGTGAATCGAACCATTTGTCTGGTATCAGAGCAATGAATAAACAGTAGATTGAGTCTAATCTTATATTCAGATATCCACAAATTTTTGGGTTACAGGTAGTTGGATGCTTTTATCATGCTGGCTTCATTATGTTACATTATGCACAGTATATTTTGAAAAATATTAATTACTGTTGAAAGCTGGCTGTTAACTACATTCATAGCACCCTTATGAAGGACAGTGTATTCTAGTTTTTATAATTTACATTTTGCTTACTTTCAATGTTTGTTTCTGGTGTCCCTATTTGACTTTAAAGCTGCAATTTGCAAGTTTGTATGTTAGTTAAATTACAGAGATTCATGATGTTGTCCCGCAAGTCTACAAGTGAAAATAAATTAAATTATTTTTGAAAACAATTCAGTTGACTTACTCTGAATAGGCCTGTATTTACACTCGGAGAAGAATAATGCATTGCTCTGTATTGCTTGATTGCTATTGAAGGAGTGTCCTTTTTAATGGAAAATTATTATTGATAAATGCATTAGTCATTGTTAGATCTCAATGACTGAACTATGAAAAACATGTTACTTAACAGTGCTGATATTAGCTTTAAAGGCAGGTAGGTACAGCTGAAATAAAAATTGAAAGTAAGCAAGCCAATTAATTTTATCACCAGAAGGTATTTTAATAAACAGATTATTGTAAAACCAAAAATCCGACACAAAAACAGTGCAGCACAAATTAAGTATCCTTGGCGACGTCTGGTCCTGGCTGTTCTCTCTATGGCCGTTCTCCATGTGACCTGTGGGTCCAGCAGCAGTGGGATATACTTGGTATGTGCACTTGCTTGTAAAACATCTTCCACAATGCAAGGCAATTCTTTAAATGCAAAATCGTGTACAGTTTTTACAGAAACTGGAATAGTTACCCTGCTAATAGTTACTTTTTAGGATCTTTGTTTTGAAATTCCTGATTTCTCTTGCTAAAAGCTTGCACCAATACTGAGTGTGTTCTCTTTATTTTATCACATACACATTATAGCAAGTGTAATTGCAGGTGTATCAATATTCTTGTGAACCTATGCTCAGACAACAACAGTGCATGACACTGAACTAAGACATTAATACACAAATCTAATACAATTTAAATACAGACATGTGCAAGTCATGTGTAGAAGGCGCCAAAGAGGGCAGGGGGTGGGGGATTAGGCGAGCATGACCAGTTTGTTGCTCGGCTGTCTTTTCGGTTTGATTTTCTTTTTTTTTTTTAATTTTTGCTAGAGCTGTAAAGGAACAGGAAACGGTACACAGCATTATAGGTCAATCCATCATATCTTAACTTACCAACAGGATGGCTAACGTTTTGTGGATTATCATGTCTACAGTATATTCATGCATTAATAATTTTAGAATGAAGTACCTTGCATCCCTTTTTGTTTTAAATCAACAAAATACCTTACAATTTGTAAGGTTATTTCCATAGCTGTATGATTTGTCAGAAATATTTAATTGCTATTCGTGTGAACTGTTCTGCCCTGCTGTGTGATTACAAAGCTAATCTCTAACAGACTGTGGTAAATGTAATTAGGCTAGAAGTAACTGGAAATGGTAACAGTAATGTTCCGTAGGTATGACTGAAAACGGAACGTCTGCTGTTTATGCTATGGATTCACAGGGGAAATGAGTCATAAAGCACATTTGTGGAGGGCATGTGTAAGCTTTCTACATCTCCCCTGTGCTACAAGGGGCCATAACATAAGAAAGTTTACAAACGAGAGGAGGCCACTCAACCCATTGTGCTCGTTTGGTGTCCATTGATAATGATCCTATCCAGTCTATTTTTAAATGTTCCCAAATTTTCAGCTTCAACCACTTCGCTGGGGAGTTTGTTCCAGACTGTGACGACTCTCTGTGTGAAGAAGTGTCTCCTGTTTTTCATCTTGAATGCCTTGAAGCCCAATTTCCATTTGTGTCCCCGGGTGCGTGTGTCCCTGCTGATCTGGAAAAGCTCCTCTGGTTTGATGTGGTTGATGCCTTTCATGATTTTGAAGACTTGGGTCAAGTCCCCACGTAGTCTCCTCTGTTCCAGGGTGAAAAGGTTCAGTTCCCTCAGTCTCTCAGTAGGACGTTCCCTTCAGACCTGGAATAAGTCTGGTTGCTCTCCTCTGAACTGCCTCTAGAGCAGCGACATCTTTCTTGAAGTGTGGAGCCCAGAACTGTACACAGTATCCAGATGAGCTCTAACTAGTGCATTGTACAGTCTGAACATTACTGCCCTTATTCTAAATTCTACACTTTTGATGTTTGCTTTTTTTTTTATTGCTTCCCCACATTGTTTGGACGGAGAAAGGTGAGGAGTCCACGTAGACTCCTAGGTCTTTCTCATGCGTTACTTCATCTATTTCTATTCCTCTATATGTAATTATGTGGGAACAGGGACAAGCGGACTACATGGGAGAGGACTCTTTTGATAATATACAGAAAAAGCTTGACTCCTTCCTAAAGTAAAAGATCTGCATGTAATACCTTGTACTTGTCCACATTGAAGTTCATCTGCCAGGTGTCGGCCCACAACTGAATATTACCTAAGTCCCTCTGAATAGCCTGTGCTGCCGAGATTGTATCTGCTGAGCCACCTATTTTAGTATCATCTGCAAATTTGACAAGTTTGCTAACTATCTCAGAGTCCAGATCATCAATATAGATTAGAAAAAGCAAAGGCCCTAGTACTGATCCCTGTGGAACTCCACTAACAACCTCACTCCAGTTAGAAGCAACTCCTCTAATCGACACCCTCTGTTTCCTATACATCAACCAGTTCATAATCCATCTACTTACATTACCCTCAATGCCTACAGCTTCCAATTTGAGGATCAGTCTTTGGTGTGGAACAGTGAGCCAGGTTCATTCATAGCTAGTGCCACCAAATAGGAGCAGATTCATGACTATGTATGTATTTATTTATTTATTTATTTATATTAATTGAACAACATTATAGACTCCCAGAGAGAGAGGGGGGAAAAAAAAGAGAGAAAAAACTTGATGCAGTGGGACTTATATTCTGTATTCTTTATTGGGTTTAAAGAACACAAACACAGGAGGTCTGTCAAATCAAAATGAAACTCTGCCTCCCTCAGACTCTTAGAAGGTTTAGGAGATATTGTTAAGGTATTTGGGTCAGTGTAATGGGTGACTTCATCAGCCCGGTAATCCCCCAGCAGTTCTGGCATCTCCACGAGACAATGGAATTGCATGCACATAAATATACATAAGGTGAAAAACTGGTCCAGCAATATATTATTATATTATGTCCTGCAGGCATTAGTGTTGGCTTATGAACACGCAACATGTGAAACAGCCTCATGTCCATAATTTGCCAGGGTTATCTCTCATGTGAAACCAGTAATGTGACAGGGCTTGTCCTGTTCTACTGGAGGCTAAAACAACCATGACCACTCACTCATTCCTCCACAAGCTCTTAAAAATAATAAGGCTTCAATTTTTCAAATCTCATTTACTGGTCTTCAAGACAGAGAAACAGCCCCTTGCGTTGCGTTTTCAGCAATCTGCCTTCAGTTTTGAAATATTGGGAGATGGGGTCATTAAAAAGTATTAATGTTTAAGGAAGAGTTTATTTTAATAGTTTCATTTTGAGGGCACTCAAATGAAAAAGAAAATGCTGTGGACCATAGACTCTCCGGTAGTATTAATATATATTTGTCCTCCTTAATAGACTTAAGATTACTGTGAATGCAGCTGGAAATTATTCTTTGCATCCCCCAGTGTCTCCTGCATCACTTGCCTGTGAGGAATCAGATAGTGTGAAATATGAAAATGACTCACCAGGCACTCAGGGAATTGATGGGATTTTGGAAAGTTCAACGGTGATCCCATCACCACATACTTATTCACTTACATTTTATAATTTTTTTTAAACGGGAAGATTTATTTATTTGTTTGTTTGTCCCATGTCTCATCGTTATTGAGCATAAAATAGTAAATAGATTAATTCAAGAGACTCTGATGAGACTGAGCAGAGAGTACCTCAAATTTGACAGAATAACCCTTAACCCAGGCCTTAATTCTGCATCTAAATGTTTTTTCCCCACTCTAATGAATCGTGTCTGCCATTTGATTATTTAACCGAGAGACGGATGAAGTGCCAACCTGCGGCCTAGTATGGATCATAAACCGTTCTCTGTAATAACACCCACTTCAACAGTAGGCTGACATTAAGAACTCGAGGAGACATCTTCTGAGGATTGTTATTTCTCTGATAGCGTTTAGTGGCACCCTTTTTATAATTAGGTAGCCCTTTTATCTCCTCTCACATTAGTTCTGATTGCGCCGTGTGCTGCAGTTTTGTTGGGTCATCTGCTTCATTTCTCCCCTCTTCAACATATTCCAGGACTTTTATTTGCATAACAAGATAGGCCTGCATAATGAGGTGTCTTGCCGCTCACAATTACTGTTATGCAAATCATATTTTGATGAGCGGTCTGGGTAAATCAATGCATTATTTCCCTGTTCTCTACAGGTATATAGATTCTTCCAGTGCTTTGAACACAGCTGAGTTACTGAAAAACAAAATAAATGAAAGACCCCCCAAAAAGAAGCCTTTTTTTACTCGCATATTGCAGTGAATTATGTAAAACCATGATTACTAAATGTCCCAGCTCCTGAAAATTAAGACTCTACTGGACAGTTTCAGTTTTAAAACCCCATTCATTAATAGCATTTTGTCATTAGGGATTATGTTCTGACTATGTCCTGAATCAGTTGACTTCTCCAACTAACAAAATAATATGGTGACAACACTGCAACAATTGAGATCGGAGAATGATACCATTTTGCAACACCATTTTTTCTTCACAGGACCACTTCAAATCCTAAGACTTAAGTGATGCTTGTAGCAAAACATTAAATGGAATATGTAATGGGTCGCCCTTTGTTGTTCGTAAAATACCAGAACATTTGTTTGGATTTTAAATGACCAAAATACATATTTCCGTTTTAAATGTTACATTGCAACATTCAGAGAGCATCAGATGAAGACATTCAGAAACATTAAATAACATTGAGATTGATGCAAAAAATATTCAACCTTTCAGCAACATTTTGTAGTCAGTGTATGATTATTTCAGTTATGTCATACTTGGCAGAAGGAAAACACGATTTCACTAACTCACTGGTTGTGATCAGATGACTGAACTCGATCCACAACAGTCCACATGGGAGTCAAAAGTAGAGAGATGTAGTATAGAGGAAATTAGTATAATTATACATATGTATATCTATATTTACATCTAGCTATATCTATTAATAATATATATTATCACACACACACAGTGCCTATAAAAAGTCTACACCCCCTTTCACCTTTTGTTGCCCAGCCTTGAAGTAAAATGCAGTAGGATACCTTTATCTACACATCCTTCCAAGTGAAAAAGTATATTCTAAATTAGCAGAAAAGTAATAATAATAAACACTCTTAACTAGCTTGGTTGGTTAACCCTCACCCTAACCCTTGTAATAGCAATCCTAAATGAGCTCAGATGTAACCAGTCGCCTTCAAAATCAAACACTAATGCTGGGGTCACACTACACGATTTTGAGTCCGATTGGCAAATCGGCCCTGATGTCACAGGCAGCTGCTCGGGCGTGTCGCCGCCGCTGGTCGTGCAGTGAGAGACGGGCTGATGCGCCGCTGCCTCCGGTCTGATCGTAAGTGTCGGAGCCGCTGAGTTTATTAAACAAGTTTCATATTTACGACTCGATCGGCGCCGACCGTGGAGAGTGACCAAGTAGTATCTGTAATTGACCCAGGTCTGTGCAAAATATCGATCCCTACAATGCGATGCTCATACTGTGGCATGGATATAGCCTGTGTGTTGCTCACCTATGGCTCTCACACAGAGTAGACAGGCTGTTGTCCTCGCCTCCCCAGCCATGTCTTCACACACATCCTCTTTTCTCTCCGCTTTGTGTGTTTGTCCGCACAGACGAACACAAACGGCAGCAGCGGCTTGTGGTCGCGTTCTTTCCGCAGTTTTGCACAGATCTGCAGAAATCCACGGATCCCATTGGTGGAGCAGCGCAGATCTGCGCTACACAAACGTGACCTGTACATGTGCACGTCCGTGTTTGTTGAACTTCTCTCTGGATGGATCACGCGTGTTTCTGCGAGATGTGGGGAGTTTAGAGGCTGTGTTGGAGATCCTCACGACAAGGATTTCAGATCCGTTGTGAAGTGTGTCTCCTGCACTTAAGCGATCGTGTAGTGTGCACTCCTTCATGACGCAAAAGACATAAATTCGCTGCAAAAAAGTGTGAGCCGCCCACTGGTCACAAAATCTGGTCAGATTGTAGAAATCGTGTTGTGTGACTCCAGCTTATGTTAAATGTCCTCCACCTGTGTTAAATGCTAGTGATTCATGTGATTTCAGGAAGGACAAGAAAATAAATAAATAACTAAAAAACATATATTTAAATAACTGTAAAATTGACCAGGCAGTCATAATACTTAACACAATATGCTGTGATCATCTTCCAGATCTTTCATCACTTGGGATCCATTTTATAACTTCCTTTGTTCATCTTTGAAAAGATCTTCTTGAAATTGCCATTTTAACATTTTCACTCCTGATGTCATGTGAGAGTAATGTCAAATATTTTTGTTCTTGGATGTATTAATTTATTTTTATATTTTTCATACATATAATCACTACATGTATAGTTCAGTTCTTTGAAAGGTTGATTTATTCTGGCTGATTCTGTAATGGATCATTTTATATTTGTATGATGATGGGCTAGACCAAATCCAAAATTTGACCTAAATGCAAATAGTAATGTACAAACCTTTAACCTTTCAGTTTTAATTTACCATCAGAAAACACTCTTTGACTTAAAAATCAAAATAGATAGGGTACTAGTTTGTAATTTGCATTTCATGGTTGGTCGATACTTTGATCAGGACTATGTCTATGTTATTTGGTAGCTGAATTTATTTGCCAAACACAAACACTTGTCTTATAAAACAGACACTCTTCCTAGTGACCCAGTATAAACTGGACTGTCATTGTTTCAAATTCAAAGAGGGAAGAGTGCCAACTGTATGTCTATGCTATATGTTGAAAGAGCAGCTATTTGTTAGTGTTCAAAAAGACATTCAGGTACAGACAATAAAGAACCAGCAATGTAGTGCTTTCAATCAGGCAATCCGCATATCACCGGTTTGCTTTCAAACGTTTGATTTGACGCACATCTTACTCTATATGATTAGAGTGTAGCACACTGCATTGTTGATCAGTGCTGCAGCAGTAGTGTGCAGGATCCCGTGTGCTCCGGTTTTGGCATCCTTACCCATTACACTTTCAGTGAGTGTCCCATACAGTAAGTAGAGGTTCACTAAATCCCACAAGAATATACTCGACATCAGTTGAAATTGTCTTGCTTATCTTGAATAGTTCAATTTCCATGTACTTCTGAATGATAACCCTTAAAAAAAAATCTGGGAAACAAAATAATTAGGGATTCTGGCTACAGTTCTCACATCTGTGTTTTTGTGTTCTTTGTTCTAGAACATTGAGTATTACAAGCTGACATCTGAACAATTCCACGAGGCA
Source organism: Amia ocellicauda (assembly GCF_036373705.1). Lineage (NCBI taxonomy): Eukaryota > Metazoa > Chordata > Actinopteri > Amiiformes > Amiidae > Amia > Amia ocellicauda. The sequence goes on from NC_089852.1 coordinate 17,235,168, forward strand.
GCAACCCAAGCAGAAGCTCACGTGAAGTAAGTAATCTGAATAATCAAACGGGACGTTCCCCCCCCCCTCAATGGATCATGCAACCATTAAACATGTTTGTCAGGACACACACTTGCAGATAGGTTTCCATTAGTCAAAAGAAAGAAAAGGGGAATTTCAACTGTATTTTATGCTTTGTATTGTACACAACTGGCTAATTATGTGCACATTTGTTTGTTTTTGTCTCCCCATACATGACTGAAAAATTGCCTTTTTTAGATCATTACTATTGGTGGTTCAGTCAGAACTGTGGTTTATTCCTCTCTCTCTCTCTCTTTACCACTTATACAAGTGTATAAGTCAGTAGTGGTTTTGAAAATAAAGCAACCGTACAAGATAAACACATGGGTGAGTGATGCATGAGTAACAGTAGCCTTTCAAACTGTTCTCGAACAAAGAAAAAGTTGATTGTTTGATCGAGGAACAAAAACTACCTGACAGCGATATGACAAACTCGAGGTACCATCGCTTGAATAATAAATTACCCACTGCAAAATATTCAGGAGAGAAGGTTTCTGTTTTCATAAAAATATGTATTCTTCATCTCGGAGTGTTGCTAACATTCCTGCTTTTTTCTACCTCAGTATTTAGAATTAATTTCAGTGCAAACTCATTATCTTTCAACTTCTGACCTTGGCAGAGGTGGTAATTCATGGACATAGTTTGCAGTGTGCACAACTTCTCTTCACAATGCAGTTTTGTGTTTTTAGTTTGTGTTTTGCAAGTGTAATCTATCACATCTGACTCATTATGAATGACGTCACAGTCTGTATTGCCTGTATTTCTTCCAATAAACAAATGGTCAGTAGGTTGTTCATTAAAACGTACCACTATAATCTCATATATGTTAAAGAATGGGCTTTGCAACTCATCCCTCCGAGCAAAAATGTGTTTTGATATTGTAGTATAACACTCTTGCCAGCTTCTGGTGTATTTTAAATGACTGTGTCTTAAAGCCTGACTGATCTTGAGGAATAAAAAAGCTTGTCTTGGAACCAGCATGAGGATTATTTGATCCTAGCATATTAATAATAATAAAATCATGAACTGATAAAGAAAGTCCATGTCAGTGAGGCGTTGCTTTTTATTAAACTTTACAATTATTATAAAGTAAGTCTTACCATTATGTGTAGATAGTTGTAATAGCTGAACAAAGTCACCATACAGCTTCCTTTAATTTTTCCTTCTCCTTATTGTACTTTGTTGGTTTTCTTTAGCGCACTTGACCTTCTTCATTATGATCTAGAAAGTTCTGCTACAGGGACGTGATGATTTAGGGAATGGAGTGCTTGTTGTAAGTTCTCATGAGGCAGTGCTATTGAGCCAACCCCTGGAGCCTGGTGGAAAACTAAGAGCGTTTTTGACAAGCTCATATTTCACCCATATTCCAGCTCGCATGTGGAACAACAAACTGTAAAGATTCTTATAAGATTGGGGGGGGGGGGCGGGGTGAGCAAACAACACTAGTGGCAACAAGAGAAAAGCTCTTACATTGCATTTCCTGGACAGTGAAGTTTCCATTATTGCAGCATCTTGGATCTCTTCATCCATTGCCTGTTTTAAATATTCAATATCCGCAACTCCTGACACCCTTTTCTTTCTTTTTTCTTCTTTCCATCTCAGTATTTTTGACATTAGTGCAGTTTCTTCTCCTTCAAGTTTTCTTTTGACTCTTCTTACAAAGGTAATACATACAAGATACCATGTGTAGAGAGGGCGTGTGTAGGTGGTTGAGGGAGTGGGGTCGATAATGTATGGACATTGCCACCCATTTCATTTTCCTTCTGATGCTTGCTCTTAACAAGCACTCTCCCAGGGAAAGACTGAACTTATGAAGCCAATGATAACTGATTTCAATAGCAATGTGTGTGTCCGTCTGTTTGAATGTCTGTCTGGGTTTCAGGAGGTCAGTGAGCTGTAAAGAATTCATAAGCCACAACTTGGTCATGGAGCAATGTCTTCTCGGACAGCATCAATTATTGCCTGGTACTCTTCTTTCTCCCTTTCACTAGCTGGTAACATTGGCTCCCACAACCCCCCTTTCACTGAATTTTTGCCACGCAGGACTGGAATGAGCGTGTTTGCCTGCTCGATTTATTTTTAGGCCCCTTAAAAACCTCTGAGGGATTTCTTATTCACAAGCCAAAGCTGACAAAATTTAAGGTTGAGCCATGAAAAAAAAAAAAAAAAGTATGTGTTTATAGTGACTTTTTGAGATCTATTTTTTCATCTATTTTTTCTGATCTCTCAGATTCTGCATTTGATAGACAAGTAAAGTTTTATTCAAAAAAGTGGTGGAAGAACCCGAACAAGAAATTTGTTAGAACTGCCATGAAGGCGCGCACGCAGATGATAGAGGCATCTATCTCTCCAAGGGGCAACCTAGATTCCTGAAACAAATTATAGTGGTAGTCTGAAGTGGCAATATCTCATTGTTCAATGCAGAGAGCTGCTTTGGGATTTCCTGCAGTTACTCATTGGATTGGGTCTGTCTTATTATGAAAAGAAATTAAAACGCAGTTGTTTATTTTGTAGAAAGAATTTATGTATAAATTATGGATCGATTTTCATTCTATGAATTAACAACAGGCTCGTGTATCATTTTATCTGTTTGTGTGTCTGCTGTATGTTTGTATTTGTGTGTGTATGTATTCATGTTTTTTTTTTTTTAATGGTTGTGTAATTTTAAAACATTATTGAAAAGCTACTGCATATAAATGTTGTTTTGTGGTCAAATTAAAGCTTCAGTAGCTTCATACTTCATTTCCTTTAACTGGTTTATATTTAACTGTAATTATATTTTACTGACTAACATATGCTGTTAACATTTAAACCAGGTATTATGAAGTCTGCTCTGTTCGCTATGGATCAACGTGCAGCAACTCCAGTGTGCATCTGAAAACAATAACTTGATAAGAAAGTTATTAAGGCTGTGCAATATTTGTTTTTGTTTTTGTGGATTTGCACCTGCATTAGGTAAATGAATGTATCCAGGCTTACAGATCCATATGATTGCCATCTGTCAATTAAAGAACAGGACATTCTGAAACTTGTTAGTACTACGGCCTTCTGTATTCCTAATACTGCCATTTGATCTAGCATTCTTGAGGTAAGGTAGAATAGAGTATCTAAATGATTTTGGCAAATCTCCTAAGATCTGTGTGTGTGTGTGTGTGTGTGTGTGTGTGTGTGTGTGTGTGTGTGTGTGTTTGATATTTTGATTTGGTTATGTATTTTTTTTTTTTACTCCGAAGGAGCTCACCCATGAGGCATTTTGGCTGGGCTAATGCACATCCATGCTAATACAACAACCTAATGGATTGTTCTGTAACCAAAAGTACAGCTGCTTGGTACAGTTTGTTTTCCCCTTTTTGCTTTTACTGTTTTTGTGCCATGCTTTAGACACCCGCTCTTTACTTTAAGGAATAAATGCCTGAAGGTTAAGAACAGTCGAGAAATGTTATCCCTTTGTGCTCACAGCTGTTCCACTTTCATGATATAAAGGCTAAAGTGCAATCCTTTTCAAATGTGTAAGTGATTCAAATAAACTCTAAAGCTTGCATTAGTTTGTCCATTTGAGTAATCCATGTACATTAGTGAATATTGGAATAGATCCTTTTGAAAATTTGTATCTTGGTGGGGGGGAGAAGAACAAAAAAACATTATCTGGGAGCTCCAGTTATCCATCCCAGCTTGGCAAAATTTTAAGGCTCTCTCTCCAAAGCAGTATTCATGGATGTTCAACTTTCCAAGAGCCGCTTCCTTGGCTTCCTTAAAATTATACTTGTGAAATTAAATTGCAGCACCTTTTCAAGCAACTGGTAACAGTTGTGTCTTGTGAATCAGATGTATGCTTTATTATTTATTTATTTTTCTCTTGAAATCACTTTGACACAGCAGACACTGCATGGTCATAATCATGGTGTTTTAAATAAAAACCTTAGAATAATATGACTTAAATCATCTAGACAAATTGTGCAGCTGTTGCACTAATCCTGTTTACATGTGAAGAGTTTTTTTCCTTTGTTTGTATTCTCTGGGTATTATTATTTTGCTGTTGAACATATTGTATTTTTCTTTTTCATCCACTCTAGCATGGCATTGGTCTGTATTAATATGCTTCATTGAGTGTACTTCAGTATGCCTGTGTACGCAGTAGTGGTACCAAGCTGAGAGCCAACCTGTGAGCCAGGTTTGCAACAACAGTATGTGAAATATCAGTTAATTACCCGAACATTAATGTTTTATTATTTAAATGAGAATATTTTTTGGTTTGTTTTTTGCTATTATCAGTCAGGTTACCTTATGAGTACATGCACTACATACACAGTATATCTTCTATATAGGTTCATTTACGCATGATTAGTTGGCTGTTGCTGTGCTGTCCCTGAATGTCTAATGTCTTTGACTGACTCAACATAAAGCCATCCTGGCACGATAGCGATTTTAGTTAACCTAGATCTCAAACTTGATTTGTCATAGATTTGTGTCGTCTGTAATGCTGCGATCAGTGTACTTTCTGCTATTGATTTTAGTAGTGGAAGTGTATATGTGATATGTCGCACATTTTATTAGGTGGTCCAGTGTTTAGGTATTGGCACTACACTTCTTTGTGTTCACCAAAAAGGCTTCCATATGTCAGTTTTGTATTTCTGTACTCCTGTAGAATGTGTTTAGTGACTCAGATTAAACACTATTGCAGCCATCAAATGTAGGAAAGAAATAATAAACATGTAAGTTATTGCCTAGTCCTTTCATGTCATGCTCATCCTAAGAAAACCAGGAAGAAAACAATTGCTTCACTTTGATTTGTTCCTTCGTGTTTCATTGCCTCATGTATTTTGCTTGTCTGCTTTATTTTGAAAGTCCTTTCTTTTCTTTTTCTTTTGCTGGCTTAGAGACTTAGAGAAATCTTAATCAGTTTCACCTGCTTCCCTGGTTAAGAGCTGGGACTCCTCTGCTTTTTAATTTAGTCACAGAAACTCAGAGAGCCGTGACACAAGGCCGGATTTACCACAGACAACGCTCTAATCTCTCGAAGCGGGCAGAAGAAAATGGCATTTCATTCTTGACTCTATTAATTCGTTCACTTTGGCAGGGATAAAACAGGATTCCCACAAGACTACAGTCCGAAATGTTTTGTGATTTAGTTTTGTATTCCACCCCCCTGCTTTATCTTTCCCCTCTTCCTCCTTACATACCAGCTTTAACATGTCGATGACTTGTTGTGAGGAATTAAAGGTACTTAACAAGGACCCAGTGAGAGCACGGAAGAGGAAAAAAGTGACCAGGCGAGTCACGTCTTTATGTAGATGCAGCTGTTTTCATCAGGACATAAACTCTCTTGAGTGGCTCGGTTCCTTTCTTCTCTGGCTTCCTTTTTGTGGAGTGGTTAACCCGCTACCCTTTTCATCCTAATTAGCCGAAATTAGAGATGAAAGGTTTTCTAATTTATAGGATAGATGTGAATAGGATGGGAAATGAGGATCGAGGACCTCAGCAGATCAGTGACAATCTCCTGTATTTGGTTGAGAGACTAATGCTCCCTGAGGTCTCTTTAACATAATAATGCATCTTAAGTCTCTCACAGTTCCAATGACAATGATAGGTTCTATTGGATAGTGGAGGGTTGATGGTTGAGTGATATTTGTGGTTAGTTTTATTTTAGTTGTTGAACATATTGTATTGTTCTTTTGCAATTTGCCATTTATTTTATTCTCTGCCCTGCTGTTGTTCTGTACATATACAACTCTGTTTATATTCAATAGGGAGAGGTTAGAGTACTCAAATCTATATTAGAATTATATTGATTTAATTAATGAATTAGTTGAGCATTAATTTACTACTCAAATACAATTATATATGTTGTTACTTGAACTTAAATGTTTTTATAACCTGAAACGCAAACCATGTGTACACCAGTGAGTATGTTACCTTAATAAAACTGAAATAAATTAAAACACAATAGCATCTGACAAAGGAGCAAAGTGTAGTATGGTCTGGAAATATTTTATGAAAACAGACAATTCAATTGTGTTATGCTAGTTGCGCAATGCATGGTTGAGCTTATTAAGAAAAGAAAGAAAAATAATAGTTCAATACTTAATTTAAAATTTGAAACATATTGACACTATTGTAACATTATGCATGTGAAAGGATACATGCTAGAACATTGTCTATTTTTTCTGTCTTTTTCCAAAAAAGTTGGACAGTTTGGTGCAGTTCCTCAGGCAGCTTTTTTTGGCATTTTGTTGGATTAAAGGATTACATGCCATGGAAGTTTAAGAGTATCAGTGTTCTCTTTGTAATAATGTCTATATAGCAGTTTGTGTTAGTTACATTTAGAATATGTGGTCAAATATTCCTAATGTGCTACATTAGTAATACAGTGTTTCACTAATTATCAGTGGAGGGAATAGTTAACAAATGAACTGAAATGGGCATTTACTTTGCATAATTCTTAAGTAATGTGTAAGACTTACACATTCTTTTTAAATTGCCCCCAGGGCATTGAAGGACTATTAGAACCCTGACATGTCCATCATATTTGTGATCCAAATGTAGTACGGTGTTGTGTGGTGTTCAGTTCGAGTAATTGAGTACTTTATTTTTTTTTAACGCTATAGTAAATTTTTAAACAACTAAATAACTAGAAATTCCCTTCCCTATTATTTGCTTGCCTTACCAAAGCAGCATTGATTGTAATCAAATACACCTATGGTACACATTAGTGGTACCCATGCTGAGAGTGAACTTACAAGACACCACTGTATTTTAAATGTCAGTCAACTGCTTATTAGAAATTGGTTTGTATTATGAAAGTGTGAATGATTTTTTTGAGCAAACAGCGGTTTATTTTCTTTTTCAAATTAAATGCAACCATTGATTTCTAGGATTAATTTCATATTCTGTTACAACACCTAGAAATTAAGGACTAAAAGAAAGACTAAACCCACCTGCCAGTTGCAAATCACCATCACAACATTTGATGTCAATTTGTGATTTGCTAGAAGGAAAGAGTTACACAAATTAATTCCATGATCGGAAGCTACGTAAAATGCACTTTTTCAGAAATGTCATAAAATTCCATTAAAATGATTTTATGTTTATAAAGATTTAGTTTTGACTGGCAATAAAACACAAAATTGATCAAACTCTCACAAAATCTAAGAACGTATTTATTTTGACTTCAAAAGAACAAAGACACGATATTTTGATCAATACAGCTTGATCTGATTTTACACAGACAGCACAAAGTCCATTTATAGAGTAACAATTACATCACAGTTAATGAGGCTATATCTCCAATTAACGAGATCACGTCACATCATTAAGGTATTCATTATACCATTAGAAAACATTTAGTTGTTTAAAACAAAATCATTTCTTCTTTGTTATTCAGTTCATGACATTTAAAGCTCAATGCATTTATACAAATCTTTCAAGCTGAAATTTTTCCCTAAACAATGGTGAAGGTCACTAAATACATATTACATAATTAAGAGCACATCACTCAATCATGCATTGAGCAAAACGTGCATTAAAACGAACAGTGATTTGTTTTAATGTTTTTGCAATCTAAATATGAAAGGGGAATCATTCATTACAGAGTAATACTTTTACATCTTGTTTATGAAGTTAATCTGGGCAATAGATAAATAACAAACAGGCTAACAAAAACCTGATTTTATATTGCTATATAAAATCCTTTCAATAATTTATCAAAACTGATAATTTGTTATCCTAAGGGCATTTTAACCTCTTCCTTCATAAGCAGACACTCATCTAAAGAAATATTGTTGTGTGGCAAATACATGCAATGCAGACAGGGTGTGCAACAGGCTGTAACCAACTATCTCTGTCAATTGAAAGTGCTCTTGTTTACAGTGTGCTTTCCAACTTTCCCATAAAATATATTCCCCATTGCAGAAAATTACAGTAATTGCTAAGATTCACTGAGTATTTTGTCATTTTAATGGGATTGTGTTCATGGAGGTTTGTTTTGTTGTTTGCTTTTCTTGACAATGGCTTTCTCTGGCTCTGTGTCATGTTCTGCGCCGTTGGTTTTGTGACCCTCTTAAAAGATTTGACTGTTGTACCAATTATCAGTTTGAATTACTATTACTTGGTATTTAATATTTCTTCTCCCTGGAGCCAAACTGCCAGTCTGCTTGCCAGCCTGACACTGAATAAAATAGAGCACAGACTTGCAAGGATAGTCTAACCACAAATGTTTCTGTTCACTGTGTTTTAGAAAGTCCTGGGGTTTGTTTTTCTCGACTCCTTAATAGAATGTGCTTTGCAGCAAGGAAAAATACAGTTCCTGTATTTAAGAAAATAGCAATGTTTGTCTGGATTTGTATCATTATTTTTAGAGCCATTCTAATTGTCTAGCTCTATTACATGAACTGGAATTAATGTCTGGTAAAGGGAGAATCCCAGTGATGCACGGTGGTTTCAAAAAGATCTGTTAACAAAGTTCAGTAGGCCATTTTACAAAACAACTTTACTGTTTTAAAATGCAACACATTTTCCAGGTAACGAAGCAGTGTAACTGTTTCATTTGTATAATTTACAGGAAAAGGGCTGTAATTTGAAGTTTCCTTTTACAGAATTAAGAATGCATTAAGCAAGAATTGCTTTATGTTTTTGAAAAGGCACACCAGATTTTCACTTTCTTTGATCACTAGAACTTAATTTTCTTTTTCAAACCATGTAACAGGTGGTGTCTAGTTTGCTTATTTTTTTTGAACATTCATATATATATATATATATATATATATATGTGTGTATATATGTATGTATATATGTATGTATATATGTATATGTATATATATGTGTATATATATGTATGTATATATATATATATATATATATATATATATATATATATATATATATATATATATATATGTGTGTATACACTCACCTAAAGGATTATTAGGAACACCATACTAATTCTGTGTTTGACCCCCTTTCGCCTTCAGAACTGCCTTAATTCTACGTGGCATTGATTCAACAAGGTGCTGAAAGCATTCTTTAGAAATGTTGGCCCATATTGATAGGATAGCATCTTGCAGTTGATGGAGATTTGTGGGATGCACATCCAGGGCACGAAGCTCCCGTTCCACCACATCCCAAAGATGCTCTATTGGGTTGAGATCTGGTGACTGTGGGGGCCAGTTTAGTACAGTGAACTCATTGTCGTGTTCAAGAAACCAATTTGAAATGATTGGACCTTTGTGACATGGTGCATTATCCTGCTGGAAGTAGCCATCAGAGGATGGGTACATGGTGGTCATAAAGGGATGGACATGGTCAGAAACAATGCTCAGGTAGGCCGTGGCATTTAAACGATGCCCAATTGGCACTAAGGGGCCTAAAGTGTGCCAAGAAAACATCCCCCACACCATTACTCCACCACCACCAGCCTGCACAGTGGTAACAAGGCATGATGGATCCATGTTCTCATTCTGTTTACGCCAAATTCTGACTCTACCATCTGAATGTCTCAACAGAAATCGAGACTCATCAGACCAGGCAACATTTTTCCAGTCTTCAACTGTCCAATTTTGGTGAGCTTGTGCAAATTGTAGCCTCTTTTTCCTATTTGTAGTGGAGATGAATGGTACCCTGTGGGGTCTTCTGCTGTTGTAGCCCATCCGCCTCAAGGTTGTACGTGTTGTGGCTTCACAAATGCTTTGCTGCATACCTCGGTTGTAACGAGTGGTTATTTCAGTCAAAGTTGCTCTTCTATCAGCTTGAATCAGTCGGCCCATTCTCCTCTGACCTCTAGCATCAACAAGGCATTTTCGCCCACAGGACTGCCGCATACTGGATGTTTTTCCCTTTTCACACCATTCTTTGTAAACCCTAGAAATGGTTGTGCGTGAAAATCCCAGTAACTGAGCAGATTGTGAAATACTCAGACCGGCCCGTCTGGCACCAACAACCATGCCACACTCAAAATTGCTTAAATCACCTTTCTTTCCCATTCAGACATTCAGTTTGGAGTTCAGGAGATTGTCTTGACCAGGACCACACCCCTAAATGCATTGAAGCAACTGCCATGTGATTGGTTGGTTAGATAATTGCATTAATGAGAAATTGAACAGGTGTTCCTAATAATCCTTTAGGTGAGTGTATATATATATATATGTGTATATATGTATATGTATATATATATATATATATGTGTGTGTATATATATATATGTGTGTGTATATATATATATATATGTGTGTATATATATATATATGTGTGTATATATATATATATATATGTGTGTATATATATATATATGTGTGTATATATATATGTGTATATATATATATATATATATATGTGTGTATATATATATATATATATGTGTATGTATATATATGTATGTATGTGTATGTATATATATGTATGTATGTGTATGTGTATATATGTATGTATATGTATGTGTATATATGTATATGTATGTATGTATATGTATGTATGTATATGTATATATGTATATGTATGTATATATATATGTATATGTATGTATATATATATATGTATATGTATATGTATATATATGTATATATGTATATATAGACATGTGTATATATATAGACATGTATATATACACTCACCTAAAGGATTATTAGGAACACCTGTTCAATTTCTCATTAATGCAATTATCTAACCAACCAATCACATGGCAGTTGCTTCAATGCATTTAGGGGTGTGGTCCTGGTCAAGACAATCTCCTGAACTCCAAACTGAATGTCTGAATGGGAAAGAAAGGTGATTTAAGCAATTTTGAGCATGGCATGGTTGTTGGTGCCAGACGGGCCGGTCTGAGTATTTCACAATCTGCTCAGTTACTGGGATTTTCACGCACAACCATTTCTAGGGTTTACAAAGAATGGTGTGAAAAGGGAAAACATCCAGTATGCGGCAGTGCTGTGGGCGAAAATGCCTTGTTGATGCTAGAGGTCAGAGGAGAATGGGCCGACTGATTCAAGCTGATAGAAGAGCAACTTTGACTGAAATAACCACTCGTTACAACCGAGGTATGCAGCAAAGCATTTGTGAAGCCACAACATGTACAACCTTGAGGCGGATGGGCTACAACAGCAGAAGACCCCACCGGGTACCACTCATCTCCACTACAAATAGGAAAAAGAGGCTACAATTTGCACAAGCTCACCAAAATTGGACAGTTGAAGACTGGAAAAATGTTGCCTGGTCTGATGAGTCTCGATTTCTGTTGAGACCTTCAGATGGTAGAGTCAGAATTTGGCGTAAACAGAATGAGAACATGGATCCATCATGCCTTGTTACCACTGTGCAGGCTGGTGGTGGTGGTGTAATGGTGTGGGGGATGTTTTCTTGGCACACTTTAGGCCCCTTAGTGCCAATTGGGCATCGTTTAAATGCCACGGCCTACCTGAGCATTGTTTCTGACCATGTCTATCCCTTTATGACCACCATGTACCCATCCTCTGATGGCTACTTCCAGCAGGATAATGCACCATGTCACAAAGGTCGAATCATTTCAAATTGGTTTCTTGAACATGACAATGAGTTCACTGTACTAAACTGGCCCCCACAGTCACCAGATCTCAACCCAATAGAGCATCTTTGGGATGTGGTGGAACGGGAGCTTCGTGCCCTGGATGTGCATCCCACAAATCTCCATCAACTGCAAGATGCTATCCTATCAATATGGGCCAACATTTCTAAAGAATGCTTTCAGCACCTTGTTGAATCAATGCCACGTAGAATTAAGGCAGTTCTGAAGGCGAAAGGGGGTCAAACACAGTATTAGTATGGTGTTCCTAATAATCATTTAGGTGAGTGTATATATATATATATATATATATAGACATTTTCAGTAAGTATGGTTAAATCCTTTATGTAATGCAGCTGCTTTGTCATGTCCAATCAAGGATAACTAAGCAGTACAATGGAGTGCTTTGAAGTATATTGCAGATATTAAATTACGTTTGATTAATATGATAAATAACAAACAGAAAGAGGAGCATGTTCATGTAAGTAGTATGGAATTAAAAAAAACAGCTTGTTCACTGTAATGAAGTATTTAATGTTTCTCATTTGAACACATTTTACCTAATGTGAAGTTCTGAAGTGTCTTCAAACAGTTTCTCATGTACTTTATATATCTTGTTTATTGCTATCTGCAGCCTGATAGTATGGATATGGTCTAGCTTTCTATAACCAGCGTTTATTAATGACCTATAATAATGTTATTCAACTTTCCATGTATTAGGAAAAACTCCACACTGTACACCTTGAGCCTTAAAGTCAAGTGCCAAAGGAAGTACAATCTTCACAAATGGTTCTGTCCACATCTCGGTTGCGAAGGGAAGAATAGCTCAAATGCTGTTGTTTTCCAGGCTTCAAGGCATTGCAGAAATGATAACAGCATTGCAGTTATAAATGTCAGAATGGTTTATATTCCAAATAAAGTCTGGGAGTAAATTCCTCTATGATTGTCCTGCTGAACAGACCCAATACCTCAGCAGTTTGTTGTGGATATGTTTCATGCTTCATTAGCCAATCAAGTCCTGCATCATTTTAGGTCACCTGTTTTAATTCTTAAATTCCACAAATGCAATTTCATTGTGTTATAATTAAGGCCAGAGAACTGACATTCATGAGCATTGCTCTTACATTAATGTTAATATATTAGGCATGATATTGAACATCTGTGTGCTGGTACTGTCTGTGATGTGCTTTTTTCCTAAGTAGCCATTATAGACTGTATACCTACAGTTTTAAATGAAATGTATACAAGTGAAGGTGTGTTCCTTTTCCTGTTGGTGATTGATTTAATAAGTGCATAGACAACCATGTTGGATTATGAAAGTGTCTCAACAGGTCTTTACTCAGAAGGCAAGTTCAGCTGTATAGACCAGACAGTGGAGCCTGGAATCTGGTGTCATAGAGCTATAGCCTGTAGTGGTGTGCTGCCAACTGCACATGGCCCGAATTGGGTGGCCTCGAGTCAGTAGCACAACAGCAACTCCTGGACCTCGGCAGTGTTAATGAGAGCTGCATTAGTCCTTCCTGCAGTGCTATAACTGTGTGTTTTAAGGGTGTGAGCTGCCTACATCCCTCCTGTGTTAGTACAGATTTTGTGTGGCTTACCGGCATTGATTATTGATTTGGTGTATCATATCAGGGACCACACCAACTGTATTTATTTATTTTAAATTTAAGTTTTATTTTAAGTGAAATGAACCAGTACAAATAAAATGGCGTCACTCTTTCTTTAAAGCAAGATGCCAAACCTTTTTGAAAATCATCTACTTTGTTATTTGTACACAGATAAGAGCAATTGCAGTCTGTGATGCATTCGGCTGATGGGGAACAAGATGAAACGCAACTTGTAATAAGCTTTTATCCCGTTTTTCAAATATATGCACGTCTTTAATTATGCCTGTTGCCTACCACTAATAATGTTAAGATATGTTAGAGCTCTTTTCTGTGGCAGGCCTTTTCTCAGCGGCCACACTGCAAACAAGAGAACAGACGCATTTTAAGTGTGATTAAAAAGAAAGTGAGAGAGTGCGTGTCTGCATAATATCATTACTCACAAGCTGGCATCCTTAAATCAGTACATATTAACACTTAGTTTTCTTTCAGAATGTCACTGTGGCCATAAGTGGAGCTGTGAAGGCAGAAGCAATAACTGATGAATTCACTGTATTAATTACCCCTCTGTTCCTTAATCGTGTTCTGCAGCGCTTAACAGAATTTGAAACCTATGATGAACAGCTGAGAAACAATACCTCCTAATCACGCCATGGTGTTCAGCAACTGTACACAAATGTTATTTGTTGAAGGTGGGGGGGGGGGGGGGCTCTTTAGCTGTAGCAGATAAGTCTAATGAAAGGAGTGGACTTTCTCAGTTTTTGGTACATTCAAAAAGTTCTAAGGGAAACTTGTCGTTTAGCATCATATTGCCCACCTAAACACTGAACAGCTTTAGACAGCTGTAAACTATGTCAACGTACCCATGCATACAAGTCATCATGGACACAAATGGCCGTCACATTGAGCTGCCCTCTAGTGTGTACTGTAGTTGTCCTTGGGAACATGTTCCCCATGGTACCATTTGTATGTGTATCAAATTACTTTGCTCCAACTGTGTGCACAGTTTTCATGATACACTTCCATGAACACTCAATATATAAATAGATATTGCTAGATGGAAAAACTGTCAATATGGCTGAACAAGGACAGAGAGAGAACCAAAACTGAGAAGAGCCATAAGAATGAGCCATTTCTAACACACTGGACCGGGAACAAGAAGGTCTGAATGGATGGATCCTACTTCAGTTGCTCACAATGGTTTGGTATTGTCAACAGACTTGATTCAGATAGAGGATTGTTTAATTCTGGTTAGAAACCCTGTAAAATGCTTCACATGCAGCTTTGTTGCTTTTGTTTTTCCAGGAGTTCTAAGAGCAAGAAGTTTCCAGTTTGCAATATTATTATAACATTGTTGATGCTAGTGCATTAACAAAACTATTCCAGTCTTAACAGCATGCATTTCAAATGCAGCCTTTTGAAATTCACGGTTTCCATGGGATTACTGCGGCCGGGGGTGGGGGGTGGGAGGGGGGGAGAGGGGGAGAGGGAGGGGGATAGGGATGAACTGATTCTGCATCAGCAATCTTCAAAGATTTTGTTTGTTTCCTGTCAGATATAATGAAACCATGGGATCCCAGGTGACTCTGCTTCAGTTATGTGTTAGTAAATATTTCATTAGATAAGATATAATCATAATCGAGACAATGGTATTACAGTCACACATACATATATATATATATGTGTGTGTGTGTGTATATATCGATCTATATATATCTATATCTATATCTATCTATATAGATATCTATCTATCTATCTATCTATCTATCTATATGTAGCATCGTCAGCACCATCAGCCCATATCAATCCACTGCTGGATGTAATCCTCCCCCAAGATGTTTCCACTTGCTTCTATCTATAGCATTAGGTCCTTTTTCATCTCTTGTAATCCATTCGATAACCAACTTTGTCCATTTTTGATGTGTTAATATATATCTATATCTTCAGAAATTGGGTTCATATATGTAATATCATTATTATTGCTTCATTATAATTCCTAAAAAAAATAAAGTCCTTACTATACAATATTGCCTAACAGATTAACCTTGTGTTTCTAGACTAGTACAAGGGTTATGTCTTTCTAAAATGCCTTAAAACTAATTAGTTGACCAGCCCCTTAGAATGTAATAAGATGTGGACTTCCAAGCTGAAACAATTCTAAAATGTTTTTTCTTAACCAATCTAAAATAATGCATTGATAAAGGCAAATAATCATATCAAAGAGTAAACTGTGATCAATGTGTATCATGACTCCTGTTGTGAGATAAAGAGGACAGGGTGAAGTTTGTCATCACCAAACAATAATTAAATTTGGATAAGAAACAAAGTTGGTTAAAGGAGATTATTTTATTCTCATTTATACTACAGTTGCTCTTGTAGTGAATCATCACTAGTATATTTATAAAAAAGAATATCATGATTATTGACGAACCTTTATTGCTAAACGAATAGATGGTTGTGGTTTTTCCCCTTTTAATTGAATTGCCTTGTGGGGTGTTGGCTTATTGCATATCAGTAGAAACCCACCTAGGTTTTGAAATACATTTTATTAACCACTATGCATAGTTTTAGTGCCAACTAATGTCTTACTGTAAAGTCTCATGCAATGTAAAAAAAACTTGTTTTTTATTGTCCTACTTAGATGCTCTGAATCCTAAATCCTCCCCTTTTTTGATTTATTCTTTTAAGTATAATTATTTCATGCTATTGTAACTCAGATTGTGTTTGCAGGCTTTTCTTTATAGCACACATCAATTTTTCAATGTGATTTGTATTTTAAATTATGATTTTCCTAAATGTCAATGAGAAATCCAGTAAACTGAGACTTTGTTAACCAACTCTGAATGGTATCTTGCCTGCCTGGTGCTCAGGTTGCAGATCTCCCTAAACTAGTAGACGGGCTACTGGCCAA
Organism: Amia ocellicauda; assembly: GCF_036373705.1. Taxonomy (NCBI): domain Eukaryota; kingdom Metazoa; phylum Chordata; class Actinopteri; order Amiiformes; family Amiidae; genus Amia; species Amia ocellicauda. Next base: position 17,251,270 of record NC_089852.1, read on the forward strand.
AGCCGCGGGGAATCCACTGGTCATAGTCCACATTGGAACAGAGGTTCTGCAATACAAATTTAAAGAGTTAGGAACAAAACTAAAGAGCAGAACCTCTGAAATACTTCCGGTACCACGTGCCAGGCCAGGGAGACAGGCTGAGATTAGAAAGTTTAACACGTGGTTGAAATCTTGGTGTAGGGAAGAGTGTTTTAGGTTCACGGAGTGTTGGTCTTTCTTTTGGGATAGATGGGAGCTGTACAAACCGGACAGTCTACATCTAAACAGAAGGGGGGCTTTTGCATTGGGAGAGCGTATGTGCAGAGTAATTGAAAATCTTTTAAACTAGGGACCAATGAGGCAGGGAGCTCTGACAATGGGAGATGTTCCACTAAGGAAAGAAAACCAAGTAGGAAAGTCCTGAAATGTTTGTACCTCAGTGCCAGGAGTATAATGCGTCGGTTCCACTGGCTTAAGTGTCCGTGTCGTGCCATGCCGTGCCGGAGTCCCAGAGCTTTTTCTGCAAAACCAGGCTGCTGTGAATCCGTCCCTCTGATGGAGGAGCAGCGACTGTGGGTTTGATTTGTGTTTGTGTTAAAAACAGAGACAGAGAGCAACACTACCAGCGACACAGCCTGACGTGGACAAGACTTTTGTTATTATTTATTTATTTATTTATTATTTCTGCTTTACATGATTGTAAACAGCGTAATACATACATGTTTCTGTTCAGAGATATTAGGAGAACTGAACGTGTAGAGACAACGTTATATTCAGACAAGCATGTTCACATAAGAATACGTTTCCATGTGCAACAATAATAATAAATATCAAATATGTATTGTTATTATCATCATCATTTGTGCTGGTATATATGTATTTTAAACGGCACAGCGTGACTCATTTAACTTATTATTCTTACTACAGATTTGTAACTGCAAACAATACTTTTTGCCGTATTATTTATAATGTACTTATCAGACGTCCTTAACCAGGGCAAGTTACAGTTTAAACAAAATACACACGTTTCACGATTAATCATCCAGCTACAATATAGCAGGTTATAATTTAACTAAAGTGTTTTAGAGGGAACCCCACATCTGCTGTATTAATTTATTCATTAATTTATCTTGTAAATGGACACGTTATCTAAATCGTGTTTCTTCACACTGACTGTCTCTGCGGATTGTCCTGCACACCATTCACAAAACACAGCCTGAAACACCAGCCAGTTATTCATAAAATATTAAGAATATCAGCTGCTACCGCTCTGATTATTATCCTTCAGTTTATTTTAACTAGTCATGGCACTGCACCGGTCCTATGAAATCCAAGTTTTTAATTCACTCGGATATTAACTGTAAGCAGTCTTATTGTTTCTGTACGTGGATTTCACTCCATGCTGCTAATAAACTTGTAATTTCTTCGTGATCGCACATGGCATTTGAGATTATATCTTCTGATACAAAGTATCTGATCTCCTCCCTGTGTCTCAAGTCAAGTACACGCCTCCAATTCTGAAAGTGAATCATGTCCTCAGTGGGGACGGACGCTTACGGACATGTCTAGCACCAGCAAGTTAACTGGAAGTGTCCGCCAGTGGAAACGGGGCATAAGGAACAAGATGTTAGACCTAGAAGCCACAGTGCTGGCATGTGACTATGATGTTGTAGGAGTGACAGAAACATGGCTTACAGAAAACGATGGGGATGAATACAAGTTGAAAGGATACACACAGTTTAGGAGAGACAGGCCAAATCATAGAGGTGGTGGGGTAGCATTGTATGTCAGTAATGCCACTGAGGTAGAACTCCTCAAATTAGATCCCAGTAACAGAACAGAATCTTTGTGTGTCAAACTTTTGAATAAAACATCCTGAGGATTAGTGGTAGGAGTGTGTTACAGACCACCAATATTCAGAAAGATGTTGCATTGTACAATGTAATCAGGACTGCATGTAGCAAGGATGTGGCTTTTATAATGGGGGATTTGAATTTCCCAAATATAGACTGGGAAAGCCCAGTTGGGACTACAGAAGCAGAAATAGAAATGTTTGAGATGGTAAATGACAGCTTTCTAACTCAATTTGTCAGGGAACCAACCAGAGAGAGTGCATGCATTGACTTGATCTTTTCAAATGACCAAGATAGAGTCAAAGAGACACTAGTTAGAGAACCAATGACAAACTGTGATCACAATATGGTTAGCTTTGAGGCATTCTTTCAAAAAACAAGGTCCAAGTCTAAAGCAATGGTCTACAATTTTAGAAAAGCAAACCTTGAAGGTATGAGGCTGCACTTAGAAGAGGTAGACTGGAGCACACTGGATACAGATTCAGTTGTAAATGATTTTTTATGTTATAAATGTTATATTTTAAGAATATACTACTTGAGGCTCAGGAGAAATTTGTACCAAAACTTAGCAAATTGATGACCAAATAACATTGCACAAAATGGTTTAATAGAAGTACACAAAAAAATATCAAGAGAAAGAAAATGTTGTATAATGCATACAAAAGGGATAGAAATGAAACAAAATACAAAGAATATGTTGAGCTGCAAAGAGATCTTAAGAAAGGGATCAGGAAAGCAAAGAGGGAAATAGAAAGAAACATAGCTCTTGGAGCTAAAACTAATGCAAAGAGCTTTTTTCAATATTACAACAGCAAGACGTCAATAAAGGAGGAAGTGAAACAGATAAAGGGCAAAAACTGAAATATCTTGGAAAACGAACAAGATGTGGCAAATGTTCTGAACGAGTATTTCACAGAGGTTTTTACAAAAGAAAAAACAGATGACATGCCACAGGTTAACAATCAGTCCAGTCAAACCCTAAGAGAGATCAGGATAAATGAGGAGGAGGTACTAAAGGGACTAGCAGAATTAAAAACAAACAAATCACCTGGGCCAGATGGTACATTTCCAACAGTACGTAAAGACATTAGGGAAATTATTTATAGGCCGCTAACTCAAATATTCCAAAAGACACTTAGAACAGGGGATGTGCCAACTGACTGGAAGACAGCAAATGTCAAACCAATCCACAAGAAAGGAGACAGAACTGAGCCAAGAAATTACAGACCAATCAGTCTCGCCTGCATCACCTGTAAAATTTTGGAAAAAATGGTTAGAGGAACATCTTAATGAAAACCATATTCTTGGAGATTGTCAACATGGGTTTAGACGAGGCAGATCATGTCTTACTAATTTATTAGAATTATTTGAACATGCAACTGCAGCTGTAGATCATGTGAAAGCATATGATATGATATACTTAGAATTTCAAAAAGCTTTTGATAAGGTTCCACACCAAAGACTGATCCTCAAATTGGAAGCTGTAGGCATTCAGGGTAATGTAAGTAGATGGATTATTAACTGGTTGATGTATAGGAAACGGAGGGTGTCGATTAGAGGAGTTGCTTCTAACTGGAGTGAGGTTGTTAGTGGAGTTCCACAGGGATCAGTACTAGGGCCTTTGCTTTTTCTAATCTATATTAATGATCTGGACTCTGGGATAGTTAGCAAACTTGTCAAATTTGCAGATGATACTAAAATAGGTGGCTCAGCAGATACAATCTCGGCAGCACAGGCTATTCAGAGGGACTTAGGTAATATTCAGTTGTGGGCCGACACCTGGCAGATGAAATTCAATGTGGACAAGTGCAAGGTAATACATGGAGGTAACAAAAATGTCCACTATAATTACACTATGGGAGGAATAGAACTAGATGAAGTAACGCATGAGAAAACAATGTGGGGAAGCAATAAAAAAGGCAAACAGAATGCTAGGGTATATTGTATATTATAAGTGTAGAATTGAGAACAAGGGCAGTAATGTTCAGACTGTACAATGCACTAGTTAGAGCTCATCTGGATACTGTGTACAGTTCTGGGCTCCACACTTCAAGAAAGATATCGCTGCTCTAGAGGCAGTTCAGAGGAGAGCAACCAGACTTATTCCAGGTCTGAAGGGAATGTCCTACTGAGAGACTGAAGAACTGAACCTTTTCACCCTGGAACAGAGGAGACTATGTGGGGACTTGACCCAAGTCTTCAAAATCATGAAAGGCATCAACCACATCAAACCAGAGGAGCTTTTCCAGATCAGCAGGGACACACGCATCCGTGGACACAAATGGAAATTGGACTTCAAGGCATTCAAGACGGAAAACAGGAGACACTTCTTCACACAGAGAGTTGTCACAATCTGGAACAAACTCCCCAACGATGTGGTTGAAGCTGAAAATGTAGGAACATTTATAATCGGACTGGATAGGATCCTTGGATCACTTAGTTATTAATGGACACCAAATGATCACAATGGGTCGAATGACCTCCTATCGTTTGTAAACTTTGTTCTTATGTTCGTAATAATAGGATACTAACAGATCTTGTAGGCACTATGCAAGTTACCAGTATGCACAGCACATAAACACCATACATCAGTTTGAAGTAGTAATTTCTCACAGTAAAACTGCGCATACTCACATTTTTCCAGAAACGGTTAAACAAGAAATAATTTTCCCACCCACTTAAAATGCACAATATATATCCACTAATTACCTAATAAAGGTCACAGTTTCACCCAAAATGTTATTTTATGCAATGTAGAGGGGTTCTCAGACCAACTGATTTGGTTCCTGACGGTGTATTGATCAAGCAAGCTAATCAGAGGAAACCCAATTATTATTCTTCCACAATAGCGTTTGTTCCAAACTCCCCCTCCTCTTTGTGTAAGAAGTATCTGTGGTTTTCTGTTCTAACTGGAACAATGTTGCCTGGTCTGATGAGTCTCGATTTGTGTTGAGACATTCAGATGGTAGAGTCAGAATTTGGCGTAAACAGAATGAGAACATGGATCCATCATGCCTTGTTACCACTGTGCAGGCTGGTGGTGGTGGTGTAATTGTGTGGGGGATGTTTTCTTGGCACACTTTAGGCCCCTTAGTGCCAATTGGGCATCGTTTAAATGCCACAGCCTACCTGAGCATTGTTTCTGACCATGTCCATCCCTTTATGACCACCATGTACCCATCCTCTGATGGCTACTTCCAGCAGGATAATGCACCATGTCACAAAGGTCGAATCATTTCAAATTGGTTTGTTGAACATGACAATGAGTTCACTGTACTAAACTGGCCCCCACAGTCACCAGATCTCAACCCAATAGAGCATCTTTGGGATGTGGTGGAACGGGAGCTTCGTGCCCTGGATGTGCATCCCACAAATCTCCATCAACTGCAAGATGCTATCCTATCAATATGGGCCAACATTTCTAAAGAATGCTTTCAGCACCTTGTTGAATCAGTGCCATGTAGAATTAAGGCAGTTCTGAAGGCGAAAGGGGGTCAAACACAGTATTAGTATGGTGTTCCTAATAATCCTTTAGGTGAGTGTATATGTATGTGTATATATATATATATATATATATATATATAGTGTGTGTGTGTATGTGTATATATATGTGTGTGTATATATGTATATGTATATCACACATACATACATACAGTTAGGTCCATATATATAATAAACACAACCACACATGTATACACATCAAATTTTAATAACCACTTCTAGTACAGGGTTACGGCTAACCTAGTGGACATTAAACGCAAGGCAAGGCAAACCCTGCATGGGACGACAGTGTGTTAGAGCCATATATCTACAATTATAAACTGTTACACATCGGATTCTCTGTAAACTCTGTTCACAAGTTCCTCATTTTCAAGTCTCTAATTATTGCATTTTGTAATTATCACTTAGCTGCTTCATTAAAAGTACTGGGGGCATTTTACAACACACAGGGCACTGAGGGAATATGTTGAGCTGCACACTTTGAAATATTTCAGAATTAATAACACTGATTAGAAATACAAAGTCACAAAGCTCAGATCCTCTAAATCTGTTAAATGAAGCCAAACATATTTTGAAAGGATGAAGAAGGAAAAAAATAAACAAATATTTATCTTAAAGTTCCAGTATAACAAAGTGAAATATAATTGATGTGATTGAAGATAGACTAGTTAAACTATAAATTATTTTCATCTGTTTAAAATAAAATAAAATAAAATGTAAGTTTGTGGAGAAAGAAATGACTGAATGTAGCACCTCAGCTGTGCAAACCAGCAGCAGCAGTGTATTTATACTTGGTGGAGTTTGCAGTTATTAAGGTACGACAGATTGTATTAAAAAGAATGTCTGGCGGAATGTGAATGTGAGCGGAGATGCACAGTTAAGCACCGCAGTTCTCACTAGTCACAGTGAACTACATACTATGCAGCACGAGACACAGGAAACAAGCAAGCCAATTAGGGAGCCCAGCTTTTGTTTTTACTTGCAAAGAAAGCATTCATTATAAAAGACCCCAAGTGTTGGGATATGTGAAACCAACATTCATCACCACGAAAGCCCCCTGATATAGTACAAAAACATGCTGTATCCTAGCAGGCAGATGCAAGGTCACCCTACTGTAATAATTCTTAGAGGATGCAGGAATGGACCTATTTAACCATGTAATAAGTTATTCATAATTCATCACTAACATTGCAGTAAGTGTCCTGCTTTACTGTGGTATACATTCCCAGGAATGCAAGCTTGTGTTCAACTGAGGTCTAAATGACAGTTCTGATGATGCTCTTTATTGCATAAGAAAATGATCATATGTAATAGAAAACAAAAAATAATAATACCAGGTAACAATGTTAAATTGGCAAGATGCTCCCAAAATCGGGGAAACGGGGTGCCCACCTCATCATTTCAGTCAATATTTATTATTTTTCAGTTTTGCATTACTGAGGAAGGTATCTTAATTGACCAAAAAGTCAAAGATGTTTATTATGAATTCTGGTAATTAGGACGCATATATTCTGACTTTACCTGTAACAACAGCAGGCTTATTGTTCTGGGCTGTTTAGGACTCTTGCTATTATGCAGTTTATTTAACTATAATACTGTGTACTTATGTATTGCAGTACTTATGTTAATTCTACTGTGTTACTACAATGCTCCCCCCTTTAGCACATGTCTAGGACTTCACTGTATTTTGTCCGCACTGATGCTTATTGTATTTTGTACTGAATTGTATTACTGCACTTTTTTTTTTTTTCTTGCATACACTAAGTCACTCTAGATAAGGGCATCTGCTAGGAAAAAATCATAAATAATAATTATGAAAACATAACAGAATTTTAGACATTTTGAACCATCCTCTTTCATAGGCATATATCCAGAAGTTAGGCATAGTTTGTCTGAAAATCAATCCTTATAGGTAAAGTCACTTGCATGACAGATGCATTATTACAACAGTAGGCCCTTAGGTTATATGTTGACATGAAAATCAGTTACATTTAAATGTGTGCCTTCACTGCCTATTACATTGCTTAAAACTTTCAGTACCTGCTGGGGAGAATGTTTAACTATTTTAGGAAATCCAAAACCAGAATAGACATCGGGGCAGACAATCACAATCAAATGTGAAAAAAGTGAAACCAAGGCAGGGGAGTGGAGAGCTGTTTAATTGCAGTAAGGAGCTACATTTATACTGTAGTGAGACGTTGCTTTGGGAGGAAGTTCTTGTAGATGTCTATGACAAACATGGACATTAACAGTTAAACAAGTTGCGTAGTTTCTTGTGTTAATGTAGAAGAGGAGAAGACATCGTAAGGTTAACCTTGATTTAACAAGCCAGGCTGTGCTTGTAGTAATTATCCCTTGTGTCACAATTCTGTTCGTTTTGAGTGGTACTGCTTTGCCCTGGCTTCTTCGACAGGGTGCACAGCTTGACAGCTTAGAGTCACTATAGCTTATTTGACTAGTTAGTAAAGAGAGAGGTCTTGGTTAATCAATTGAAAAGCTGTCAGAACTCAGAAGGTGAGAGAAGAGATGGTTCTCAATTCATAGCTGAGTGAAGCCTGGGTTAAGAAAGCCCACATCTACAGAATAAGTTAATTCTTTGATTTTTGTAATACTATTAACAGTGAAATGTTTTTTTTTTGTTTGTTTGTTTGTTTTGTTTGCTTGTCTGTATTTGTATGTCTGTCTGTTGTTAATATGAAATTAGGTTTCCCTAGCAGAATTGGAAACTGTTGCTATTACCTGGGGGTGGGCTGAACTGAATCATCTGCTCTGGTTTTCTCTGAAATAGCAGCTCTTGCAGTCCATTGTCTTGATGGGGCTCTGGGCAACTATTTATATTAAGTGTCATCAATAAGAGTTTCAATAATTTAACATTTTGTAACATATAAATTACATTTCAGTTGACATTATATAAGCAAGCAAAATGATTTCGATCCTCTTTTAAATTACATGTCACAGAATGTCAGTTAAGTCGATTAATGAGTTCATTATATTTCAATTGAGCACTGAACACAACAACTGAGAGGAAAGGTTTGAAGTGCCCTAGTTCAGACACGGGCACTTTCAGATTTTATAACTAATTCATAACTGAGCTTGTACACGAG